>NC_134574.1:88743968-89054468 GCF_050947875.1 Dermacentor variabilis | reverse complement strand
GGCGGAAATTTGAAACAGCCCACAGGAGAGCAAAACATTCGCGCTCGGTAAACCAATAGTTGCGCTCTGCAGTTGTCAGGAGCCGGCTAGCGCAGGTTATAACGCGGTCCTGTCTGTGCTGGCGTGACGTTAAGACGCCGCCGATCCCATAACCACTGGCATCATGTTCGGACCTCTATAGGGGTGGACGAGTCAAAGTGGGCCAAGACCGTTGGATTGGTGAGAATCACGATAAGGTGTGAAAATGCGGTAGCCTGGAGGGAACCCCTCGTAAAAGGCACGTCTTTCTGCAGAATTTTAGTGAGGTGTCGAGCGATTGCTGCGAAATCTTTCACGAACCGTCAGAAATAAGAACAGAGCCCCACAAAACTCTGGACATCATCGACAGACTGAGGTACATGAAACGCCGTTACTGCTCGAATCTTCTCCGGGTAGGGTTGTACTCCGAAAGCATTGACGAGATAGCCTAGCGCTGTAATCTTTCGGCACCCGAAGTGGCACTTCGATGAGTTTAGTTGGAGCCCAGGCTTGCGGAAGACGTCAAGGATAGCTGCGACGCGCTCAAGGTGCGTCTCAAATGTTGGGGAGAACCCAAGGACGTCATTGAGGTAACAAAGGCAAGTTGACCGTTTGAAACCTTGAAGCAGAGAGTCGATCATCCGTTCGAAGGTGGCGGGGGCATTGCATAAACCGATCGGCATAACTTTGAATTCGTAGAGGCCATCTGGAGTGAAGAAAGCTCTCTTTTTTTGTCTTGCTCATTCACAGAAATCTCCAAATAACCAGATTGAAGGTCGATGGACGAAAAGTATTTGGCACCGTGAAGACGATCAAGAGCGTCGATTCGTGGTAAATGGTAAACGTCCTTTTTAGTAATTCGATTTAGGTGGCGATAATCAATGCAGAAGAGCCACATGCCATCTTTCTTCTTGACGAGCACGACCGGCGACGCCCAAGGACTTGGACATAGGAATCAATTGGATATAGCATAACTCGTGCATAATTTGTTTTATTCAGGTATTACGAAGAAGATGGAAGCGGCAAGTAAATCCTGGAACTGCGCATCAATAGAAGATGAACCCAGAGCATCGCCAATCACTTATATAGCGTGGCTGCGGTGGGAAAAAGTGATGGGATCCTCATCACGAACATTTGGCGCAGCATCCTTAATCATATCTACAACCAGCATGTAGGCCATGAGGCGCATTTCACTGCGTGTTTGCATGGGCCCCTTGAAGATAGGAAGGGGATGGAACAAGGTAAGCTTACAAGTGAAGTTGCTTTTATCAAAGTGGTGCATCTAAATGTCTACGTTTACATGGTTGAGCGATTATGCATGCTCGATTTTCTGTAACAGATTATCTCCACTTGATGCAAGAGAAGCGTGAATTACAATTAAGACGTCCTCTTCAAGTAATTTTGTACGATCATTTGATTTTCCCCCTACTGCCACACCCTAAGCCAACCTGCCAAGCAATTTGCTTGACATGCATCGTTAGAGTTTATAAGTGCACAATTTGTTGAGAATCTTTGTATACATTGCCCTAAAAGACAGAAAAAGAAGTTTGCAGGAGGGGCGGATGAAAGTGAAAATCTAGTTTGGTGAACACTGCAATTTGCGCACTCAACGAGACTCCGGTGCGATTTTTCAACAAGATAAGCCCTCAGTATTTGGCCTGCACGGACAATATCCCATCCCAAAATAAAGTTCATTTTCAATAATATGGTATTTCTGAAACAGATTTAGGCGAAACAGTGCTGAACCTGTGATTTCACTGAATTCTATCGTCAGACAAGCTTGCATTCAAACATGGTAGACTGCTGGCACTGGAAGATATATGTTTACAAAATCTAACATCGTTTATAATCTAACAAGTTTATAATCTAACATAAAATCTAAATCCAACATTTTTATCGCCGACTCGCTGGCACTCTGCAAGATGCGGATCATCCTGTGGTGTGCCCGCCTGCTCAATGACCCGCGCCACCTGTCCCCGGATGTTCAGAAATTGTCACTAGAGTAATTAAACAGATTGCTCATCCACTATGCCACAAAATCAACTGCATTTTCATCATGCGGGATGAAAACAAGGTGTGGTTGCATTACAAGCTTTGCGCAAGGCATTTGCTGACTTTTCAACCTGTATTCCAGGGCAAGACTGGCTGTTCTGCACTTTAATGCGAATTCGTCACGAAAGCAAGATTGCGACTGAACAGGTAAAGAACGCTGGAAGTGCAGGACAAGCAAATATTAGAAGGGACACTTCACTGTTCTTAAAGTCAAGACAAGGCCCACATTTCGCACGTGGCCATCTGTATCAAAGCTCTGATTTGACATTTTTAGTGCAGAATAGCAAGAAGACAAACAGAAGCAGGTACAATATGTTGAAGTGTACACGAGTATGTTCTAAAACAGTGCCAGCTGCTTTATTCATACTCATTTTTTTGTTTCAAAGCTTACAAGCTTTACAAACTGAAAATTTTGCTCCCAAGTTAGACTGTATGTTACCATGCCACAATTAACGTTATGATCAGGCATTAAGCAACGTATTAATTATTAGGTGCAATGTAACTGCGCAAAACTAGCTGACACTATATTTTTTCAGGTTATGCCCACCAGCTCCTAGCTGTTGTGATCCAGAGGTGAGGAGCTTCCTCGCAAGGAGAGAGCCTGCAGATGAGCACCCAACAGCCGCAGCGGTGCATGACCGATGACTTTGACAAACCTGACAAAGAAGCATTGGTTGCACGTCTGAAATCTAGGTTTCAGCACACTACTGAAATTGGCTTCCCGAGATAGCTACAGATTCAACCTGTGCGGTGGTCTCACTGCATGACGAAATCCCGTTTGCTCCGGTTGATCATGTTGAGGCGAACTTGCTTCCACAGTCAGTCCCTGTATTTCAAGCAAGGGAGGTGTGGCCTCAGGTCGCACTGGTGACATGCAGGCAGAACTTTGCAGCAGCGTTTCTGGCAATGTGAGGTCCATGGTAACCTTGACCTTTCTGGAGCTGGTAAAATTCCGTGCGCGTTTACGACTCCCAAGAACTTGACTGAAGACGCTCGGACTAATATTTCCTTGATAGTAACCCCTGCTTTATTTAGGCGAGACAGGACGTCACCTAGGCGTTGGTCGTGCTTTTGGTGGTGCCTAACTAAAGCTAGTATTACATCTATTGTAGGGCCGACTCCGGTAGCGCTTTCTAATAGCCGTGACATCAAGCGTTGAAAATATTTGGACAGTGTCGTGATGCTCAAGGCAAGATATCTGTTGCAATAGTGGCCAAAAGGATCAATGAACGTGGTCAGTTCTTCGCACTCACAACTTAGTTTGATTTCATGGAAGGTAGATATTGCATCGAGTTTTGAAAACTTCGAAAAGAGGTTTTTCTGCTTCTTGGCCTTGCAAAGGTTCGTGAAGTGACCTTGCTTCTTACAGAAATTGCATGTAGCATTATGAGGGGGGCAATCGTTCTGTGGGTGGAGACAACGGTTGCCGTAACTGCGAGTTGACTAAGTTGGCTGCGCCGATTTGTTACAACGCCACCTCGACGTTGAAGCTGTCGAATGCTCCACCCTTGCGGACGCTTGCGCAGGAAAGATGCTCTTGTTCGGCCCCCTCGTGCACATGCGCTTGGCACAGCGCTTCTGTCGAAAGTTACGTACATCGGCACAACTCGTTAGATTGCTTTCGGTCGCGTAATCCCACGACGAACCTGTCACGAAGAAGGCAGCCTTTCACCTTGGAATTTTCGTGCCCACAACGCTTGAGAAGATTACAACGTGCCGTGAAAAATTTATTGGCTGGCTCCCCTTGTGACATAATCGGCGCCATTCACAAATTTTGTTGACTGGGTGGAAGAAATGTAACACTAGCTTAACCTTGACATGAGCAAACGAGAGGGTTTCCGGAATCGACACTCCCAGTGACCACAAGACTCTGCGTCCTTCATGCCCTATGCAATCATACCTCGTCGGTGGCTGTGTTGAGACCGGTGGCGAAAGCGTAGTGTTCGTACGCTGCTATCCATTTTGGCCACTCAATCAGGCTTGTGAAGGTAAGTGGTGGCAGGAGCTGAAATCCTGGTGTTCCGACAAACAGGTTGTTGGCCTTCGTAACTCCCGTATTCTCACCGGCTTCCACATTCATAACCGTTATGATATATGGCTTTCACTTCTGACGCCATGTTCCGGGGCGCCGAATGACGGCACGAGCAACTACTGCCCATATCAATAAGAAACTTTATTGCAGTCTGCATATTAAATATTCACATCTTGCAAGGTGCCTCCCCTTGCTTTCAGCACCAAGTCGTAGCTGCCAACTCGTAGTTGCAAGCTCAAGCGCAAGGTGGCGACCACTACAGCGCACTGTTCTAAACGTACCCGCTAGATGGACAGCAGTGGCGCTTCTATAGGTGAGGACACTTTGCATGTAGCGCCAAGTGGCTCACTGCTGATAAAAGGCAGTTAAACTTACTATTTACTAAAAGCAGGCAATTCAGCTGAGAAATGGAGATCTGTGCAGTTTTTATGTGTAAAAGCTGTGTTGAGCTACATTACGCAATTCAAATAATTAAAAAAGCACCCTGTGATCCCAGCGCTGAAGTCATGGCTCAGCTAACCATTGAAATGTGTAACCAGCAAGCTGAACAGGGTTGCCGCAGCATACATTATAGCCATTACCAGCAAGACTAAACTCTTTCAATAAATCCTACCACAGAGCAACAGCTCTCAAAAGATGCTCGTTGCAACAATACACAAAAGTATTCACTCAGCTCACCTACGTCTTTTCCTAGGTGTATAATGTTACAACAAAAAGAGAAACCTAACATCTGTCATTGTGAAGCATCGCGTGTCATTGAGCACCCCCTGCTAATGCAGTTACGGAAGCATGCGCCTAGACAGCTTTGCCAATATCAGTGGTGGTGTCCTGGGCGACTAGGTGACCTGCTGAATGGAAGCAAGCTTTATCCAGAATGGGATCATGGCGAAAGCATTACATATGCCGTTCTGCAGCAGGTGTGATTACCTTTGTAATCATGAACTCTGAACGCTTAGCAAACGAAATTTTCCAAACGCTATGTTCTTTTTTAGAGGTTCGCTTTTCATTCTATGTGCCTTACTGTTCATTTTAATTTATTCCTGACCTTTTTCCTTTTAGAAACAGGTTAACATGTCATGTTACCGTTCAAATTCATTTCTTTGGCTAAGTTATTCAGCAAACTTGATTGTATTTCTTGATATCTCATCGCAAGGCGGCAACAAGCCAAAGTGCTGTTGTTAGCGATAGCACGAACAAACACTTATTCTTCATCGTTTGGTTTGCCCATCCTAGCTATAATGTGTATTAATGACATTTTTTTTATTGTTCATTGTTAGTCTTGAGGGTGTATCTCATGTCTTGCAATGTTTCGTTTTCTCTGTATAGCCTTTATTGCACGTGTTATTTACTCCTTTGTAGCATTATTTTTATTTTCAGTGCTTTGCGAATTTTTTCGCTTTGATGGATCTCAATCGATAACTTTTTTTAATACACGTGTTTTCCTTTCTGCGAGAGAAGTAATTTACACTGCATTCTCTTTGTTGGGTCTCGTCCACATGTATTATTTTTCTTCAAACTTTGTAGGGGGGACAGAGCCTGGTCAAGCTTCCATTTGCAGCTTTCTTTTCTGCTGTTCCCATATTCCTCATAGAGAAATAAAAGTCCCTTTCGTATACGTCAGAATTATTTCTCCTCGTATCACAATCATCCTTAAGCGCATAACAATGGGTTCTGAGTTGAAAATATTTATCATGCAGGTCTGCTACCATATAGCGGAGATTTATGTTGTTCAGTCAAAATTTTCTTGTTCTTATTTTTTTACTTGGCTCCTCCGTCGCAATTGTAAAAACAGAATCACTCTATTCAAGCCTATTTTTTCTATTGGCGCAAGCACAACACCGCCCCTCGACATGTTTTCTCAACTCCAACAATGGCGTTATGCTGGCCCACTATATCAAAGCTGATGTGCCATTGTCTTGCAAAATACTTATTTGTTTCTTTTCCTTAAAAAATGGAAATCAACAAGCAGCGTGCAAAGCGCGTCACGGCCCGCAAGGCGTTCTTTCACTCTCGTTCTCTCCTCTAGAGGAAACGTGGCTGAAATATAAAATATGCCCATTTGCATTCTGCCCCTAGATGGCAATCAGCCCATCACGCGCGCCAGATCAAAATTGTAACCGCAATTGAAAGAAATGAGTGATGATAGAATGCGCCTTGCCCTGGCGCATATCATACCGCTACTGTATTTCATTGCTTTCCAAGTCGCAGTCAACCAACCCACTGTTCAAGCGTTGAAGCATGATCCCCATCGAAGAAGTGAGGTACAACCTATTCTGCATAGCAACGGTTTTGAAGAAAAGGTAAGAGTCATGTATGTAAATCTAGTGCATTTCTAACACACAGCCCCTACTGCTAAAATCTGTGTTCACATTACCGCTATGCAGCTATATTACATCATAGTCCTATACATTCTGGTCAATGCAATGAACTTGAGATAAACGTAGCGCCTACGCAACCAACGGCTCCACTTTTCTGAATGAGGTTGAGGCGCCCAAAACCTAAAGCAAATCCCATAATAGTGTTTTTGACAAGCTGGAGGTAGTTTTCACTTTTGCATAGGTCAGAAAACCTATATAATGAATTAACAGACCGATATACACTGTAATAGTTTCTATGTACTTCTTTATTGCTTCATTAAGATTTGACAAATTTCTTCCTACCAAGGTACTCCTTATTTCTACAAAGGAATATAAATCCGCAACTTTATTATTTTTTCATGGGACCTTGTGGTTGAACGTTCGGAGTATGCTTATATTTAAACGTTCACACGGAGTTTTCAGACTCCATTTCTTTTTACATTGTCACAAAAGAGAGATGGGTATATATGAGGCAAGCCGTCGTATAACACGACGGACAGCCTGATTTTACTTGAACAAGGCATTTTCCTCCTTACTAATTCCAGACTATACACAGTGACGACGATTGCAGCCGTAACAGCACGTGTAAGAAATGGTTGTGTTGTTCCCGTAAAGCGGAAAGAGAAATTTGCAACTATAAGAGGCTGCGCGAGCGTGACTGCAATGATAGCGACAGCGACGATGGCTCTAAAACTTGCCGATGTTTTTTGAAGGAAGGTAAGCAGGCATATTTATGCATGGCTCTTTTTTCAACACCCACTACACTTTCCCGCAAGCAATCAACTTCACGAGATTTTTTGCATATTTTGGCAGTAGTGAAAACACTTTTTTTTCAGTTATCACCTATGCATAACTAAAAAACATTTCGCAACACCAAACTGTTCCCCCAATAGACACATTTTTAGCAGTCTGACGTTTTTGTTACGTTTAATAAAGCGACAGATCTTTGCCTACTTCGAGGCTCTTCCTTACACGTATCTGGCCTGAACGCCACACGCGCTTAACGGGATGATGGCGCTATCTAGGAAACATGCAGGAAGTATTTCACGAGTTTATAGCTTCATGTATAGAGTTTCATACACGAACTACTCGAGGGAACTCTGACGCTAGTGCCTACTGGAGTTGCAAGCAGGGCAATAGAAACAGCGTGGGAATTACGATTAGTGTAAGGATTTGCTTTTTCTTCGTTCTTTTGGATTTAAAGGGCTTCGCGACTTCGCAAACTTGTCATTTTGTGTAAAGTACGGTGTTAAAGTAAGTAAATAAATAATAATTATATTGTCCGACGCAAGGATTAACACCGGACCTCTAGCCCACAAACCTGATATTGAAAACGTGACGCCTCAAGCGCATGTGTCAAGAACGCGTGTAGAACACCCTTACTCAAGGGCAAGCGAGCACGCCGAGAAGCATGGCACGTTTCGATCCGCAGTTGCACTAGAAGAAACCGACGTACTTATATATATATATATATATATATATATATATATATATATATATATATATATATATATATATATATATATATATATATATATATAACTTAATGCACGTAACTAGGTGAACATCATATATGAGCTGTCTATATTCCCCTGCGTATAAAATTGGTTCTTCGTTTAGCGTGCTGCTCTTCAATACTAGAATTTCCACCTTGAAAACTGCACTTCATACAAACACCCAGACAGGGTTCATAAGCCAATAACACTAAAGAATGCTTCGCTTTTCAGAGATTTCAACTGAAGCTGGAGTCTGCCTGTTTGTTTTATTTATTTATTTCAGCAAACTCGGAAAGTTAATTTGGCATTTTCCTAATGAAATAATAATTATAGCGCACGTCCATTTATTGTTTCTGCTTAGCTACAAAACCCTGCGCCGAGAAAGCTGTAGATAGGACTTTCCTGCACCATTTGCTGTATCTTCATTATGGAGTTTGAAAGATGTGATTATGCTTCAAGGAAAGAATTTAAAGTTTCTTGTTTGTTACGTAATGGGTGCAGAGATGGTTTTCCTGCCTTCTACTTAGGAACATAAAAGACGCCCCATGTCAGCCTGCTAGTTTCTTTCTTGTTACTTTACCTTGCAATCATATTTTTCTACAGTGGCGCCAGGCAGCGTGGGAAGCTCATTCAATCTCTCTAGTTTCGCACTGCTCCTTCTCTAGATATCTGGTATTCCAAGTGCACCACACCGTGTACTTTTGCGTCTTTCCGGCCGTTGAATCATCCCGCACAGCAGTCACACTTATATTGTCTACTGCGTGCAAACAATCGCAGAATTGCGTGCGTCGTTACCATGAACTCGAAAGGCGGTTCGCGGCAGTTATAATATAAGAAACCTAACACAGTGCTCTTCTGCCGTCGTTATCATGAAGGTGCTACAGGCGTGTGTGCTGTTCCAAACAGAAGGCAATCCAATCGTTCACATCCAAATCAAAGGCGGGAAATGCGCCGAGTTATAATGCACGTGATATTACGCGTCCTAATGCGCTCAATTCTTTTCACTTTGAGTAAATACGAAAAGTTGTAACTCGGCAATTTCTTAGGCAGCCGTCTTGAAATTATAGGTGACTTTCTCTTCTATCTCGACTTGTAATATATTTAAAATACGTTTACCGTTCATCTGTAACTTAATACAACCTCGCGCAATAACAGAAACAGTATAAATACTTACTCGTGTATGTATTATCCTTTTATCCGGGGACCAGGTTTCACCAGCTAACAACCTAACGTTATCGCTCAACGCAAGGCTCAACAGCATTACTTGGAACTTACTCAAATGCTACCGTTGATTCTATCAGTTTTGTATGCTCTGGCCGAACCTTATGTAACCAGATAGTATGCACGACACAAATTGTATAGTGCTTTCTGGAAGGTACGCGGGCACCAGCGATTACGCTGGAACATTCGACGACTCATGTATAAAAGCCGACGCACTTCACCAGCAGATCAGATTTTCGACGATCGCTGACCTTGTTCCCAGCTATCTTATTCATTTAAATGACACTTGCTTTTAGGGACAGGAGTTCGCCCAATAAAGAGTTTGTTTCGTAACTTATAGTTTTCATACTGTGTTCTTGAACATCGGTCCAACGTGACAATATTTCGGTATTTTCACTTCTAGCTATACACCCCTTCAAACCATATTTTTTTCCTCTGATCTTAGCTTGTAGTAGTTATTTTCTAAAGCGTCACATATTTCTGGAGGCATGCCATCGATATCTGCAGAATGCTCTTTCAAGGTGAGCTCGTCCAAAACAAGTTAGTGTGTGTTCTTAGCTAAAGCAAGTATTACGAACCTAAAGCACGTGTTTTGCGTTTCCATGTCAGTAACTAAGCTATTCTTCAGCTGTGCCAGCTTCTGTGATAATAACCATGTCTTTGCCAACTTTTAGTATTAGAAATCTACATTTTCAAGATCCATGTCATTAGCAGAAAGCACATATTTTCGTCTGTGTACCAGAAGTACTATGCAGCTATTAGGCATTCTGCGTAGTCTTTCCATTTGTTAACATGTAGCCAATGTACACGGGAAAGGGGGATCAGCGACATAGCCATACTACTCGTGAGCAGCGTACAACGTGCGTATTCGCCTGCTCATGGATATCTGCTGGTTTTCACCTTAACAATATTGTACACCACCGGCGTTAACAGGAAATCATCACCGCTAGTTTGCTATGGCAAAACGTCAACATTTCAAAAAATAAATAACCCTTTTATTCAAACTGTCATCCTGAATTGCAATTAAACCTTTATCCTTTTCAAACCCTCATGCAATTCCACATGAACAAACATAAGAACAGCTTGTTCACGTCTATTTCCGGTCATGCAGAGTAAATTCAAAACAAAGAAAAACAATAAAATGGCTTTTGAGCACGAGAATATTCGGTAATTATTAATAATTTTTGCTTGACTTACTAAGATATCTACAACAGGGACTTCAGTCTGAGATTTCAAAAAAGATACACTGAGCTTTGCATGAAGTTTCTCCCACTTTGTTCAAAGTATCGATGTTCTAATGTCTTCGTACCAAATATCATACGCCCGGCCTTGGGACATTACTCAGAGTACATATTTAGAATAACGCGCCAGTTCAGGCCGCCTACTCATAGACAGGAGGCGCCTGACGTCTAGTAATGCAGACATTTCCTCTTAGACATGTGACTTGGTAAAACAACGGATTAAGTGGCACTGCAAACAGATACCTGAGCAGGCGTCACATAACTGATGGTCATCATTATCGTCATCATCACCTTCTTCTCGTCGTCAGTATAATACTGACCAACCAAGATCGATAGTCACATATCAAATATCTCGTCAAGTGACGGTGGCCTCTCATGAGTAAGGCACAGCACTTGGCATTCTTTTAACCGGCAGCGAATGAAGTTAAGGAGCAGGTGAGCACAGAAGCGAGGTGGCCGTACGTGTGTTGGTTGAGGGCAACGTTTTGGCTGTGTTGCCTGAGATAGACGGAAAGCTCTTAGGGACAGATATCAAAAGGAAAGGGGTAATGGTCACTAAATGTAGAAAGACGATGGCTTATCTTAGAGACCGTGAATGTATCGTTCAAGCCAAACAATTCTTGCTCATTTGTTATGTAGAAAGGGTTGGCGGTTGCTGAGTATCAGAACAGTGCAACGTAGAGCTGCGGTGCTTCATAAGAATTGCATAGAAATAGAATTTAGCGCTACATTTTATTTTTTTTTTTTTGCTCTATGTACAACTTACCTGTACAACATTGATTTCTCCGGAGCCGGAAACTCATTGCTTGGTAGTGCAAACTATGACTGTTTTCGTAGGGGGTAGGGGGACCGCGGTGTGTGCTCATGTCACCGCGTTCATTTTTCGTACGAAGCCTTTGCTGTCACAAACGACTCGCCTTATCAAGCCAACCTTTAGTGTCTAAACTACGACTCCTTAGTGTATAGGGTCCCTCATTGCAAATGGTCATCACAAAATGATACTGCATGTGCTTGAATTCTTTTACAAGAATAATGAAAGCTTTCATTGAATTTCCTGAAATAAGTAGACAATTTGCATAAGGGCACTGCAGAACACGTTGTCATGCATTGGTTTTGTTCACTTGATGTCTGTTGCTCTAGTGAAACGGGCGCTATCAGTACAATCAATTTCGTTGTTTTTCAAGCACTGTACCGCAACTTAATATAGTCCTGTATAGCTAGAACTGAGGTTACTGCTAATGCTTGTTACGTAAACAGATCTTAGACATAAGATGGCTTTTTTGTTTATCGTAGTGTTTAACAGCACATCGCTACGATGATGATGGTGTTAGAGAAATAGTTCTTTGGAAGTGGATTAGTGATGATTGGCGCATTATTTTTCCTGTCGATATTGAGCCTTCACATCAAATAACAAGTGGTACATTTTTCTTTCAGTAAGATGCAAAGGCTTCTGCAGGAAACGTAACAACAAGCTTCGTCGCCCCATACGTACCTCGGCATAGCTCAACCATAAATTTATTTCTCTATGACTGAATAAATTACCATGCTGCTGCTTGAGTTCGGCTTTCACGAATATTTGTGTGAATGCGGAAATCTAGCGGCTGAACCTCTTGAACCTCTGATATTATACCCTTCTTCGATTCACCACAGCAAAGGGCCAACTCCAATAACGAACACAACTCAGACAAGTGTCTTCATATAATAAATATTTTTATCTTAGCGCTTGATCTGGCATAATTTCCTGTGTTATTACTCGTGAAACCAGAACACCGAGCTTCCCTTCTGCACCTGAGAACCAAATTGTGGTTTCGACGTTGGGCCGCGGCCGTAGCTTGCCGATGGACGTGGTATGCAAAAACGGTTGCGTGCGCTGCGTTGTTTGCACGCTAAAACATACTCCCATATCTTCATCAAATCCTAATTACGCCGATTCTCGCAAGCTGTAAGGAGCTCCGGGACGTACAATACAATAACTCAGGCTATTTATTTATTATAATATGCGGTATCTATAAAAAATAATAACAAATATAAAACCGACTTGTTGACGAAGCTCCAGTGAAATCACGGCGCCACGAATTGCAGAACGCAGGCTATATATATTTAGGGGCCGAACTGCAGTTGTTGACTGTGGTCTTGTTTCCTGAAAAATAAGATCCAAATCTTAGAGTGCAAACGGCAAACTTGAACATTTATCATCGATTTAGAGCGATTGTTTCCCGTTCATCGATACAATACCTTATAAAACTGCACGCAAACCTTCGATGATTGCTAGCCTAACCCCCTTGCAGAAAGTAACAGAAACTCTTAAGTAAATTAATCAGCTTTGAAAACCAAAACTTCTGTTAGTTTGAAATCTCGAAGAGCCTCGCAAAATCCGGCGTGTTAGGAGGATGAAGTGCTATAGCACAACAGATACCACGCGACGGGAAAAGAATCACACTTTCGCCTGACAGTCGAAACATTGATTGTGACAAAAAAAATTATTACACAACAATTCGAAGTAAGAATAGCCATTTTATCAGACGCATAAACTACTGTACACGTTCAATTATTAACTAAATTTACGAGCACGTTGTCACGCGCGCACAGGCAAACATGAACATATCTCACTCGGTCACCACGAACACTCGCTGCGAGAAGGCTGGCGTGATGAAGAGCGGCAGCAGCGGCGAGCGCATTTCTCTTCTGGCTTCCTCTCGCTTCAACGAAAACTAAGCGTGAGAGGACACAGAACAAACGAAGCTCCAACTATTCGGTCATTCCAGCGACTATAGGCGGCGCGAAGGTAGGTCAAGATGACAGCCGAGACGGTGATAAGTCGATCTCGCAAGCGTGTGCATCTCGAGCAGCAAAGCACGTCAGGCCCTCTAGTTTCGCTGCAAACCATACTTTCTCTTTCGCTAAAGAGACGCAGAGGTGTGTGACTGAAGGCGAAGCTACGTGCAACGCCGGTCATATCACATGCTGCGGCATTAAGTCCATTAGAGACGACTTTTGCAAAGGGGGGCGCCGAAGCCTTGCGGTAATAGGAGGCGTGGACAGTAAGGACGCTCACTTGCAACTAAGTATATTTTCAGAGACAAACCACCAAGAACCTTATTGCTGATGCGCTCTCATGGAAAATGGTAAAAAAATGTTGAAATTTTTATATATATAAAATTCGCCTAACAACGCGGCATGCATCACTACATCAATAATGACAACTGTAGTGTAGGCGGTAGCAACAAAGGCACGTGCAAGTGGTCTGACAAAAGTCATTCCGAAAAAACCTTCGGGGGGAGGGGGACAGAGGAGGGGGCATGAAAACTTCATCCAAGGGCGATGAACGTATATTCCTTATCCATCAGACGCCCTGACGGGGCACTAATACAAAGGTTAGCATGAGCGTGAACCTGACCAGCCTCGAGAGAGAGAGAGAGAGAGAGAAACAACTTCATTTAGCCGCCTGCAGAACGACGCCATGCCTAAATGGCGGCGTGACGCGGGCCCTGACGTCTTCTAAGCGGGTGGTCTCTACTCAACTCCAGCGCCTGTTACTCCGGCGGTCGGTCGCCCTGAGGGGCAACGTTCCGTCGGTTTCATTCGGCCGTTGTCTCTCAAGAGCCACCGAGACCTGTTGGACGGCCCAGGTTTGGCTTTCGTGGTCGTAGCATTCCGCCGCAGCCGCGAGTCGCGGCGGAATAGTTGTACTTGTCGAAGCTTTCTCGGGGAACTTGGTGCAATCCCATAGGATGCGCGTCAGGGTGGCCCCCTCCCGCTGACACGCGCGGCACACATCACTCACATATAATTTCGGGTACAGATGATTCATTACCACTGGGGTGGGTAAGGAACCAGTTTTCAATTGTCTGAACAGCACCGCCTCCGCTCGGTTCAGCCCCGGGTGCGGGGGTGAAAAAGTCCGAGCCAGGCGCTGGAACTGTGTAAGTTCGTTGAACGTCGTCATGCGGTCCTTTGCACTACACCACGTTGGACGGTCGGTTGCAGCGGCGCGGTTGGTTAGCGCTCGCGCCACTGCGTGTGCCGTCTCGTTGTGGTTATCGTGCTTCTCCGACGCATCGCTGTCCGCGTGCATCGTTGCCCTCGAGGATTTCCCTTTCGAGTCTGCCTTTAGATCTGCTTATAATTTCGGTTTTATCAAAGAGCGGTTTACAGCCACAATCCCTGCAGTGCGCAGGAAGGTGCGCGGAGTTGCTCAGAACCTTTTAAGATGAAGAATGTTCTCTTAGCCTGTCATTTTGACAGCGCCCCGTCTGCCCAATGTAATCTTTCCCACAGTCGAGTGGTATCTTGTATACCAAATCGGTGGCACAGGTGGCGAGGGGTTTCGTGTGTTTCTTTTCACAGGTCTTGTTCTTCTTATGCAAGGGCGCACAACCGAGAAAGCTTGAGAGAAGCTGTCAAGACGAGGTCGACGCCGTGTTTTTTCTCGATCGTTTTTAGGTTGTGTGAAATATTTTATCTCTGAAAATATACTTACTTGCAAGTGAGCGGCTTTCCTGTCTAAGGCTCCTTTATCCGCAACGCTTCTGCGCCCCCCTTAGCAAAAATCATGTCTAACTAGCCAAACAGCTTACTATTCCATTAGAGACACCGAGGTCAGCGTCGAATGGCACTGCCTGCACTCGAGTGCAATCAAGGGCCAGCCGCACGGCGTTAACGCCGCAGTACGTGAAGGTACAGGCTCTACAAAGGGCAGTATGTCGCTGTTAGCCTCGAAAATGCTCGCGGGCATGAAGCCAAATACTTGTGTTTTCGCGAACACTTAGTAAACGCAAGCTCATACCGGGAAGAAGACGTTAGTTGTTTTTCAAGCGCTCTTATTCTCAACAAATTAATCCTGTGGAATAAGAAACAAACTTTTGCTGTTCGAAATATAAACAAAAAAGACGGTTGTAAAATACAGCAATTTACGAAACTCGTAACGTAAAGGGGTGATTACGCTCGTCTAGAGCCAACGGCGGATCAAATTAACTAAAATTTAGCGAAGCTGTTTGACTAAAGACTAAGTATTTGTGCCTGAACAGGTTTCACGTTTCTCAACTTGCGTTTCGAGTTGTTGCTTCGTAACTCGGTACCTCCCTTAAAATTTGTTTCTTCCTTGCGCAGAGCTCGGCTCGATCGCTGTAGACAAGTAGGATCACCTCTGTACGCGATTCTGTGTCACGCAAATGTAGTACGAGCTTCGTAACTGGTTCCAGTGCCTCAGATCATTACGCCTGTCTTGAAGTACGCTTTAAAGATACGTTAGCAGTGAACACTCACTACGGCACGGTTTGAGCACTTCGGCGCGCTGCACGTGCGATAACTATTCCCTTTTTTTCCTCATCGGCGCGTCCATGACTACCGCAAGACGAACCGCTGAAGTTCGTCGCAAATTTCTATCAACGGGTGACTGCTTCCGAGGAGGGCCGCGAGGCGCCGCCTGCGTCGCTGGAATGACCGAATATGTGGCCGGCCAGCCTTCCAACCTAGCGCAGGTTGCCTCCAAGATAGGAAACCTTGTAGGACGCGCGCGGGCGCACTTGGCCGCCGCCGCTGCAGTAGCAAAGATGCTTATTGTACTGCAAGATGCTTATTGTACTGCAGTGCAAGAAACCCATCTCGCACTTTCTGCACCGTTAGACTGCGTTCTTTTAGTCTCAAGTGCAGGCATTGGCCAGTCTGCCCCGCGTGCCTTTGTCCACAATAGATGGGATTGTTATGCATGACACCCAATGAGCAAGTGACTAACATTTCTCTTTGCCTTGCTTTGTACATGCGCGATCCCTTATGCATGAGGTGTATTGGGACGCACAACAAAGGAAGTTTGTGTGCACTGGAAAAAGCAACCTTATGCTTCCGCTTTTTGCCCAATCTTCTTAAGTGTATGCGATATACCATGTAGGTATTAACAAACGCTGCCTTCTTTCGTGTTTTTTTTATTGAAATGAAAATAACAGAAAGGGACGTAGTCACCTTATAAAGGTGACGGCTACTCCTTTTCTCATAGCGGAAACAACAATATAAAAAAATAATTATGAAAAGAAATCATTTCATACAGTCAGAAATATACAGCACACACTATTATACACCCATGAACATAACAATATAAAGTCAAATACAAGTTGCACCACAATGAGTACGTAAACAGCAGCAAACGCACACAAACGGCCGCGATGTAGTCTGCGATGAGCATATAAACTTATGAGGAATTACACGGAGTTAAAATATTGCACGCACAGGATAAAAAGGTATAACAAATATACAATCACTAATAATTCCAAATAACAGAAGTTAGTTATTGTAACATCGTTTGGCTATTCAGTGCAATATCTAGTAGTTGTTAATCATGCCTTTCCCTTCGTAAAAATGTTCAGTTGCGTTCAATGCTTTTTGCTGTGCTATTTTCGTACGTCTTGGGCCCAGCAAGTTTGCCAGTGAGAAAGGCCGGTGAGGATCAATGCAGTGTAGCTCTTGCTCTAGCTTCCATCTTTGCATCGTGTATATGAGACATCCGAGGAGTAGATGGCGAACATCCTCATCGTCGGGGACACAGGAGCAAGCCGTGGTAATATTGCGCTGCTGGTATGGTGTCTCTGCGTCGTGACTTCTTACCAACGCCTTCAACACAGAGATCAGAAGGGTGCTAGGGCGGGCTGCGGTGGTAGTTCGTGGGCTCGGGGACTCAGATACAGGTAGCAAAGTCGTAGACAGGACGAACATTTATCAACAACAGACGGCAAAGATTACACTTACGTTGAGCTAACGAGACATTTAATTATTTCTATAACTGTACGCAGTCTACGACTCATGTGAGCTGTAAGAGCACGTGTCCTCACGCACGATACGATGAGTCTTAATGAAAATATTTTGTAAGACGGTCACTCACAGTACTTTGTGACCATGTCGGAGGCGTGCGCACTTATAGACTTGCAATGCAGTTTGCTCGACGAAATCGTATGGGCAACCTGCGCACGAGCAGATCATGAACTGCTCGCGCGAGAGCATGAGAGGCCCCACGCTGTCGGCAACGCGGCCCTGGGGCCACGACCACAGCAGGCGGCTTGTGCTAGGCCCTTTTACGTGGCTCGGCTAAACATCGCACTCTCGACCAGGGTCATCTGCTACCACCGTGCTCGAGCGCTGGTTCACCGCAGGAACAGGACCGACCAGTTCTGCCTTATCTGTATCTAAGTTCTGGCGTGGAACACCATGGTTTACCGCAGGACACGCCAGTCTCGTCCCGGCTGGTCTCGTAGCACCGATTTTGGGTCGTACTGTGTCTCAGGTTGGATTCCTATAGGCCATGGCTAGATCAGCCGTTTTGCGTATCGAAAACCCCGAGTTTCTATGCAAGTTCGTCTCGAGCACGCGCATTACGTTTTTCTGCGTGGCTTCCGTTGGCTTCTTTTATGTTGCCATATTAGTTTCTTACTAAGCATATTGCACATGTCATATACCTTGTGTATGTTGAGCCTGGTGGCCTGCGTCCGTTTTGGCTATCTGCTATGTGTAGACGCTGAGCCTATCTGTTTTTCAGGTTGCTTGGTTATTTCAGTCAAGGCATGCTACAGCCCTCAGAGCAGATCTCAGGGAACCCTTCTATATATGAAGCACGAGAATGCATATACTAGAAAGAACGTTGGCTTGCGAGGCTCCAGGTTTTGATTTGAGGAGAGTCTATGGACCAACGCGATCTGCTGTACTCCAGCGTGTAATCTTTTCTGACAACTCTGCACCTTTAGACTGTCTTGCTGCGTTACTCGGGCTCTCAGCTATTCTATCAGCGTCACCGACTGTGAGCATTTATGGAACAATGAGCGAACATTACACTGAACTCTTCCTGGTTTCAAAAATCTCCTTGTCTTTCACATTTCTTAGCATTATCTCCAATAATATTACATATATATATCGAAACGAAAAAAAGGGAAACTCAAGTTTACTACCAATTTGAAGCGAACAGAAAATGAAGCCAAGGATTGCATAGGGGAAATTACCTGCAGCCCAAATTGCAATGACGAAAATAATGGAGAAAGGCGCAATTAAAATCGACCAAAAGATAATTTGCCACACGTGGGAGCCGAACCCGCTACCTCCGCATGCCACGTGCGTTGCGCTACCACCTGTGTTACGTCAACGGCTACTAGGTCTATATATATGCAACTCAGTCTAGCACTCGAATTTACCCTGTGAAACGTGTAACCATATATATATATATATATATATATTTGTTTAGTGTCAATATGTTATGAAGGCGAAAGCCTTAGACGGCTCATTGGACGCTAATTTGACCGTACCGAAATTGGGAGTCCACGCCTGGATCTTTGGTAGGAGTCGAACCCACGACTGCTGGTGTTACTTAGCGGAGTCAAATAACGAAAAGTACATTAAGATAGAGTTAATTAACGCGCTCTAGCCAACGAGCTTTGGTCAGAGTCGAGTCCTCGATCCTTGGTGCGAGTCGTATCCACGACCTGCGGTGCTAATTAGCAAAGGGTTCTTGAGATACAGGTAGCTACCCACGACCTTTGGGTGAACCCACCACACCTTGAAAGTTCGATTCTAATTGACATCCTGAAGGTTGAGTGCCGAACCCACAACAATTGGTGTTAAGGTCAAGTTTATTAAAGCACTGTTAAATCAGATCTATTTACTTAAGGCAATGGAACCCACAAACTCTGGTGGGAAAGAACTCCCTTGGAGATATGGGCGAAGCGGCGATATATCCAAGTTGAATTCCAATTGATATCGTGAAGGTGGAGAGTTGAACCCACGACCTTTGATAGGAATTGAACCCATGATCTTTGGTGTTAGTTTAAGCGAAGTTGGTTAACGCAGCACTCGAATCAACGACCCAACATGGAGGTATGAGTGAACCGACCCTACCTCCAGTTGGATTTCGATTGACAGCATGAAGGTCAAGAGTCGAACCCACAAACATTGGTGTTGATTAGGTTTCGTTTCTTTCTCTTTTTTTGAAGGCGCAGTTAGTTAAGGCACTCGAATCCACTGCCTCTGGCGGGAGAAAACAAGTGAAACGAAGTACTATTGCATTAGAATGAAAATGTCAAGTAATGTAATGACCGTCTAGAGAGAGCGCAGGCGTTTGCCTTCATCCTGTTTAGCTTATTCTAAAGTGAATGACGTTATTGTTCTCCTGTAATTAAACTTTTATCCAGTGGAACGATTCCCCGTATCCACAGAAAGAAGGCATTTGCATTGAGCGTGCCTGGCTCCCGCCCTCAGCAACCTATATTTAGCGCAAGTGGATAGGTGCAACAAGCTAAGCACCCTGTGTAAAACCGCCAACCCTATCAGGACAAAACAGCCCGTCTTTGATAAAACAAATATTGCTTCGTTGCGTGCACTCTGGGGATAGTATATCGTATTCCGTTGTTTTGCGGTAAATGCTGGAGTTCAAACCGGGAGATGCAAGCATTAACGCTTGAGAGAGCACAGAAACAAAGCGAAGTGTGCATCAGGTGACTGCTTTCTAGCGTTCCATTGCGGCACGAGTGCTTATCGGCCTCTGCTAGAAGACGCCGCTATCACAGAGAGAAATAGGCGTCCCTCTGTAAGATTGTTAATTGAAACCGAGCTCATTCTCTTTGCCACTGAACAATGTGTAACCAAACCTTCAGTGTCATTTTCCGCGAAAGATTGGTTTCTTACATGCCTTGAGAGCTGACCAGTTGCAATGTTACAGTTGCAATGTTGCAAAACGTGGGCGGGAAAGCCAACTTACACCTCTGCGTAGGACACCTCAGTTTACATTCGCAGTACCGCGCCAGCGTAGACTCGCCGGCCGGTCACAGCCTGATAACTGTGCGAAGCGACGAGCTCAGCAAGAGAAGCGCATGCGCACAATGTTCACTGGAAGCGCAAGTTGCGTCTGCTAGCCATGACACCACCTCTGTCGCGAGTAACTGAGCTTGTCGGCCTGTCGGACACAGCTGGTGCGCGTGAACACGGGCTCGTCTTAGGATCTGGAAAAGAATATCAGGGCGCCTTTCCTAAAGAAATATGGTTAATATAACGCCACGCTACCCAGACGAACTGTATGTAGCTGCATTGCATTACGCGCGTCAGTGCCGCGGGTGCAACCCACGGTAGAAGAAGAAGCTGCCGTACGCGAACATCAGCGTGATTGCGATCGTGCCCGTAAGGCCGATCCCGTGTATCGGCAACGGCATCCAGAAACCGTGTCGGAGGCGCTTGCGCAGTCGAGATGCCTACTGGCGTTGAAATCGTCAGCGTGCACGTCAGACCGAACAGGTCTCGTTGTGGCGCGGAAACGTTCCTGGCAGAAAAGATGAAGACCTCAAAGTCACATACTACGCCGATTCTCGTGTGCGGTGACTTTAACTTCGACGTGGCGAAATAACACGGCAAATTGATCGAGAGTTTCATGCTAGATCGCTACTCGTTAAAATTTAGGACGCTACAGAGACTCACGACGCAACACCTTGCCGGCCTTGATCTCACGTTTGCAATCAGGCGATGTCATGTTACGATGGCAGAGCCTCTGATCGTCTACAAAAGCAATCACAAGGCAATAATGTGCAAATGTGGAGTCATCCGAGCAAGTGTGTGTGTGTGCGTGTAATCAACGCCTACACCATCTAAAATAAAGGCTATGCAACTTAACGAAATGTGGGTTCATTCAACTTCAACGTTCAAAAAATACAATCCTAAACAAGCAATCAAATCACATATGCATAGCATCGGGCCGGTCAGCATTTCTTAAGTTCGCTGCGTGGTGATTGGCTTTAACTTTGATTAAGTTTGCACTGGGGCAAAGCTTCACGTTCAACCATCTTTCCTTGAGAAAGGGGCTTTGATTTTAAGATGGTGTTTATGCCACAATGGTGTCATACAGGTTTGGTAACGTTGCGCACGTGGTTTTGTGTACGCATAAGTACGACCAACCCCGGAATTAAAATTTCGTTGTTGATAGTTTGCGCTTGCGAGTGGTGGCGCTGGCTAACACTCCCGAGGTGTGTTCTAGTAGTGAAACACAAACACCCAATAAAGTAGATAGAAAAACAGCGCCGCAGTACCTCACTTGGTTAGAGAACCGCACGCGTAATGAAAAGATGTCGGATTGTTGCTCACGTGCCTCAAGTACTTTTTTCATCCACTTTCACTGCTATTAATTTATGATTTCTTTAACTCAATAAGTTTAATAAGTACGAGCAAGTTACCATATGTTGTCCTTGGTGTCTGCTTGTTGGCTTATTGATATATATATATATATATATATATATATATATATATATATATATATATATATATATATATATATATATATATATATATATATATATATATATACGTACTGTCCGCGTGAGCCGTGCCTATTTGCCGCCGACAGCTTACGGTATGCCGTCTTTTTGCCCATGAGCGTGACCCCGTTTACAGGCGGGAGGGTTTACCGAATTTAGGGGGTTACCAACCTGGGTCAAATAACCCAGGCGCATGACCAGATGGGCCAAGCCAGGAATGGGACAGCGATGGTTGACGAGCTGGCAAGCTGTGTTATCGATGCCTCGAAATAAGTGATACGGCAGGAACTTGACGCCTTAACTCATGGAGCCGGCTCTCAGTGAGTAAAATTTTGGGATTCCAGAAGGACGGGTCGGTGACTGGCCGGTTACCGCAGTGACACTAGATGAGCAAAAGTAATAGGTTACTCAATGGAAGGTTCAGCGAGATCATACAGTGACATGACAGGGGCCATGGCGAGCAGCGTAAGCAGGCTTGGCGGTAGGTGTCAGGGAAAGCACTCAAGGGTCTTAGTGGCCGAAGAGTTGTCACATGCTGTGTAAGAGTTGAGAAGGCCGCTCACTACTGAGTGTTTCCCCGCCCCTGACAGGTGATCTCAGTAGCTGTTGATTGGTCTTCAGCAGTCAGCAGCCGCATTCCAAGAAGGTAGAACATACATCATGTCTATGGCGGCATCAGGTGGTAGGACTGCAATGGTGTGCATAGGCAGTAATTACGCGAAGACGGAACTGGACTTCAACTTCTACAAACTACACGCGCCGGTCGTTCGGCCATTACTGTGGCACATGAGCGCTCTGAGTGACAACGCTGTGTCGGCCATCGCGTGAAACAGCCGTTGCCGGGAAAACGGTGGTCATCGTCTATCAATGCACCGAAAGGGCGGAAGGTGCATGCTTGAAATAGAAGTCACCAATCTGTTGGGCCCTGAATTCAGAGGCGTCGAGATCCGGCAGCTATTAGAACTCTGCTCTTAGGCGCCCATTCCTGCCTTGATCGTCAGCGTGCCTTGGCGGCGTAGCGGAGCGAACGAGCACAGCGAAAGATAAAAGAGTGAACGCGGAGCGCAGCGCGGAATGAAATACGACGATAGCGAAGAGAACGTGAAGCGAAGGAGTATCAGGAGGAAAGGGGAGAAAGCCGCCTTGAACCATCGCCAGAAGGCGCTCACGTTCGCTCATCCGCGGCAGCGACGGCACCGGCCCTGCAGGGGAAAGAAAAAACAGATCCCAGAAGTTTGCCTTCGCGCATAGCGTCCGCCGCAAGCGCTTCCCAGTTAAGATTATGGTTGCATAAGCTAAAGTTGCCGGCAAGCGGAAACAATGTGACCAGTCTATACACAGCGCCACGCCTCGCGGCTCTGCCCATCGGTGCGGTCATCGGTGCGATGCCTCAAGATATCGCGAAAGGAAAGCACGCATATAGCTGCGCTCATATTTTGCATTAGGGACTGTCGTAATATTCAGTGGTTTTCGATTCCGACTGCCTTATTTTATTAAAACTGCACGATACCTCACAAAACTTTGTTCTCCTGGCTAGAAAAGGTGAAGCAGCGGAAAAATTGAGCCACTGCCACCGTCTTCGAAAAGCTGGCACAGATAACGCGGTGCGCTGGGACGTGAAGGTCAGAAAGTGAAGTAGAGAAAGAAATAGTCAAGGCATAATACTCTGGAGTTTTAGCTGGCCAAGAAGCACTTTTTTATCTTTTACAGATTATTGATATATTGGAGCAATGGCCGGCAGTAGGAATGTTTGTGGCTATATTTAGTGACGAGTGGGTTTGTCCACTTACAATGCGTTTACAAAAGTATTGTGTCGCGTGAACGATGTCGTCGAAGGAAAATCATTGAAGTGCTGCACGTTAGCCATTACGTCACTGCCAAAACTTCGCACCAGCAGGTAAGCAGTATGTCGTATGTCATTGCAGTGTCAGCTTTCTGTGCTCTCCGCTTAAACTCTGTGTCCCACGATGTTGCTACCCGCGCTGTTGCTGTGGCGCAGGGCCTCGGTCACCCGGTATTTCACAAATTCTAATACGTCTGCGGAGAAGCTAAAGCTCTCAAATGTCAAGAGCACAACTTCCTCTCGAACCAATCCCTTTCTTAAACAATAACCTCTCTCGCACTTTGTTTTATTGTTCAGTTCCGGATTCTTAAATCCCTGTGGTGGGTGTCACGTAAACGTTCTCGCACTATGGATGGCTTACGTGTCCACTTTCAAAACTATCTTTGTGACCTGTAGTGTGCGCGAGCGCTGTCACGAACAATATGAGCTGGCAACCTTCCTCATTCTTCTCGCACTGTGCATCACGTTTTCTATATATCTGAAGTGCTACGGGCATTGTGTACACAGCGGCTTATTCTACGGCAGGTAAGGTTTCCAATATGCGTTCCCCTAGCGAGACCACAGCTGCGCTGCTCCTTCTCATTGTTATTAACATGAAGAGTCTGACGTGCGACGCCGAAACTACGGAAGATCCATCTCTGTATGATCGGAGAGCAGCTGGGTCGGAAGGACAAACTAGCCCATCGAATACGGTGAGTTTTTGCATATTATACAAATATGAATCTGTTTACCTGGCTATTAACGCCCGGTTGTTTGTCGATATCGGCTTTTCAAATACTAGCATCGCTTCACCTAATTAGTTCAATCGTAGAATTCAGGGCTGCAAGGCGGGCCCTTTAACCTGTGCAAAAAGACGAGCACTACTGTTGTCTCCTACGATATCCTGCTTTTTACAATGACACCAAAGCACGGTACTTCAGCGTTTTTCACTTCGCCCTAATGGGAATCCAACCACGGCACAAGTCAAAATCGCCACCTGGTGCTCTGCAGCGTAAAGCCGCAGGTACCGGGAGTGCACACATCACTGGGCATAGGATGACGGAGCGCTGAGGAGAGTGCGAGATTGTCGGCGTAGTTTCTTTGAGCAGCCGCGTGGACTGTGTACGATGGCGCCGAAGGACGCGGAAAGCTGCGTTGTTGCAACGACATTGGGCAATATTGCATCGGTCAGCCACTCTTTGAGCATTTTCAAGTAAATGAGTCGTGTCCTAAACATATATTTCAACGCCTGCTCACTGCGCGGGCAATGCAAAAGGGATCAGTGTGTAGCAAGCGCTGTTATCCCACTCTTAGGCTTCAGCCCTCAAAGCTTGAGTGCGTGCTGCCATGCCATCCACGCTGTGAAAAACTGCCGTAAGAAATGGGACGTATGGCTAAATCCTTGAATTTTTGTTAGCAGAGTAAAAATATATATCTGCTTGCTTAATTTTTTTCAGACTAAAGCAAAAGGCAAAGCTTGCATGAGCAGCGAGGAGTGCCAAGAAAATCTGTGTTGCCTGCGACAGCAGTCGACGAATACATGCCAGCCACTGGCTAAACTTTTGCAAAAGTGTTCGGTAGAACAGGTCAGAGGTGCCATCTACTCGGAGCACTGCCCCTGCAAGCCCGGGCAAGGTAAGAAACTTGATAGTAGAATAATGTCACGTATGTACGATGCAGTATTGAACAATACATGTCTATGCTGTGTCTCACAATGTTTTTTTCGCAGTGAAGAGAAGGCTGCGAGGCTGTGGAGAGGATTCCATACTGCGTACTACAGCGCAATTTTGTATTGTCTATATTAACTTTTGCATACATAATGGGAAAGAATGTCGTTCCTTATCGCGTCTTTCTTGTGCCAGTTATTCCCGTCTTGTTTTTTTAACCAGTGCAAGAATCTTCGCCCTCAACTAAGCGCCGCATTCGGCAAAAAACTATTATCGGTTGTAGACTTCCGCAGCTGGAAACAAAAAATACGCATTATATATCAAGATATCCTGTCGAAAGTACTGTCTCGCATTCTGACCAGCCTATGTGGGCGCTTCTATATGCTTGCTTCATGATTTGAACTTTTTTTCACCCGTCGAAATACGAATTCTTCTTGCAGTTAACTCACTTAGGAGGGAGGGGGTGGCTAATACCATGGTAGACGTGCTGGCTCAATATCTGATAACGTTCACGTTATCAAATCGAAGCTTCATCGGGCGCCCTATTTCAGCCGACACATGACAAGGCAGTTCCTTTCTTTGCTGTTCACAGCATCTTTGCCAACTCCTCCACGAACGCTAGAACACCACCGAGAAACGCGATCGCCGCCAAAATAGGTGCGACATGTCTTCCGTAACGCCACTTCCTCATTTTATCACTGCTCTAAAGCAAGCAGAGAATGCCACGAAGCTGATAGGTACGTTTGTTTCATAGGGGACAGAAAAGTAAGCATGCTTAGCCCGCTGATGTGTGACACATTTATTCAAGTGCGTCATCAAACAGACGCACCCTTAGCTATGTAGTCCGTGGTGCGTTAACAAAGCACTATGCCATGATTTGCGCGAGAGCTCCTGTTGCTGGCTAAAACTATACTCTGTCTTCGAGCAGTTAATTTTGTTATAATAACTCTCCTTACATTTAGCGGAAGTGATAGGGCCCCTATCTTGTTCTGAAGTTCCGGAGTGGCATATTACCCACCAGAGGGCGGTATTTTTTACGTGTCTATCTAGTGGACATGTCCAATTCGTCTTCGGCTCAATTCTGTATTAGCTGGGATGGGTCACGCGTCAGGAGGAGACAGACGCCTCCAGCCAATCAGCGCTTCACCAGCAGACGAAATGGACACGCCCACTAGGTTGAAACGTGTAGAATATCGCCGCAGATCTTCCAAGGCCTTGACCGTCACCGCTATCGTGCAGACGGCGGCAGCCCCTGTCATTGGTGGTAGTGTACGCCACTATCCTATGCCGACCACGCTTCTCATCTCCCACCTCCGCCACTCAACTACCCAGCCGTAATCGCACAAACCCGTCAGGCATTGTCCTTCTTATTGCCCATAGCTTCAGCTGCACTACCCGCCCCGAAGCCCTTCCCGTAGTCCTTTCGTCCTGTGTTCACGTGGTGCACGCCAGATAATCGAGACATCTACTTCGCCTGTGGCATCGCAGGCCACGTTGTGCGCTTCTTTCAGCAGCGCATCCCGGCTACTCATGGTCCGTTCGATTCGCGTAGCTAGTCGCCGATACGTGCCGCCACTTCTTAATTTTCGCCTAAGCCCTTCGACTCAGATCGCCACCAAGATGCTCTTCATTCCCCTCCTCCTCATCATCGCTCGCTTTGGCCGATGCATCTTCGGTCCCCTACTGCCGAGGGAAACTGATTAATGCAGTTCCGGAGGCAGGAACTGCAAGTACTTCGAACTTCACAAGACCTTTACTTTCGCCACAAAAAATACTTATGTATATGTTGAGGAACCGTCACACTAGGATTTGTCGATTACGTGTCGATTACGATTTGTCTATTTGCCACCGTTTCCGTCATCAAGGAAAACATCTGCTGCAAGATCAAGAAAGGTACTAGGTCACTTCCTGGGATAGTGCTCTCAGCTACTAGTGCGCAGTGCATTCATCCATCAACCGCGTGCATGATCCGTGTCGTCACCCAAGACGTTCTATACATCATCGAGTTTTTCGTGCTGCCCTCCTGCTTTCATTACCTACTCCTGGGATGGGGAGTAGCCATCACCATCCATCATCAACAACCATCATCGATTGTTCTAATGCAAAAGTGACACTTTCGTCACTCAGTGGCTCACTATGGGCCGGCGCTTGTAGCAGTACAAGCAAAATATTTGTTGATACCGTCACACATAACCTCGGAAATGTCAGTGTGCTGCCTATCATGTGCTGCCGAACTAGGCGCCACTGAAATATTTAACCCACCTAACCTGTTCGCTCAACGTTAATACATTTTTTCCCGTTTGTCGTCCTCAATGTTACCTCTCTGACCACAAAGATGCTGTTTTCCAGCTACTATCCGTACGCCATCCTTTCACATAGTGGAGCAACCTGAGGACATGTTCTAGATGTCAATGGCCCTGAAGATATTGATGCTCGCGATGACTCCGCCAATTGCCACGTTAATGCCGTAACATCTCTCCTTAACCCATCGCCTCCAGCCGTGCTCAACTGAGCCATCGACGCTGATCTTTCTCCTGCTCATCGCGTCCAACTTGTAGCTCTCCTTCCAAAGTTCTTTGCTTCCCTTGACTGTCATCCGTCATCATAGGGTCGCATAAATAATGTCTGTCATAACATCGACACTGGTCTGCATGTCCCTTTGTGACATCGCCCTTATCACTTTCCAGCGTAAGAGCACCGAATTATCATGGAGCAAATGGACGACATCCGCATCGTGGAGTCATTCAACATTCCAAAAGCCCTGGTAGCTAGACGTGGTGCTTGTGCTGAGAAAAAGCGGCTCCATTCTATTTTGTGCCGATAATGGCCCCATAAACAAAATTACAACGAAGGACGTTCACCCGCTGCATCAGATCAATGGCGTTCTTGACTGTTCGCAACGCGCAGCGTACTTAACTTTCTTGTATCTGCGTTTCGGCTATTAGCAGATTCCAATGAGTCAACCTGAGCGCCCGAAAAGGGTGTTCATGGCTCCAAGTCGACTGCACGAGTTTAACGTCGTCATTGGGGCTCTGCAATGGGCGCGCTACTTTGGAGTGTATGTTCGATACCAATCTCAGCGCCCCCAAATGGAAGACGTGCTTATGTGTCTTGGATGATATAGTTATATTCTCTGTCGATTTTCCGACACACCTTTCTCGTCTGCACAACATTCTTACCATCTCACTTCCATCGGCCTACAGCTAAATGTCACGAGGCCACTTTGCTACTCCAAGGTTAACAATGTGCGGTGGCGTTGTTTCTAAAGACAGCATCGTTACCGATCCCGACAAGCTTCGCGCAGTCACAGAGTATCCCAAGCCAACATAGATCAAGGTCATCTGAAGTTTTATAGGTTTGTGTTTCTATTTTCGTCGTTCCGTGCGCATATTTTCGACCATCATCGCACAATTGACAAATCTGCTCGCGGTCAGCAACGGCATTTCCACCAGGTCATTTGGATGTGATGAAGCCTTTGTTCAGTTGCTTCGCTTGTTCCTCTGTCAGGCAATTTTTCAATATAATGACCGAACTGCGTCCTCGATAGTGCACACCAAGACGAGTGGCATTGACCATGGTACTACCTTGGCGCAACGGAAAGCCGCCTATGATAAATACGCCGTCCCTTACACGAGCCGCACCCTTAAAAACGCGTGTTTGAATTAGTCAAATTAGTCACAGGGAGCGAGTGTCTAGAAATCCTCTCGGGCAATGGGCAGCTTTCGTCCTCACACTTATGACCGTCCTTTTGACATCGTAACTGACCACAATGCCCTTTGCTGGCACTCTTCCTTAAAAACTCATCGGAACGCCTCGGCCGTTGGGTGCTTTACCTCCAAATTTGATGTTCGTGTCGTATACCACACCGTTACAAAGCGCGCTGACGCAGAGCCGCTCTCGCGTTCCCGATAACACTTGATGTGACTTTTCTGTCAGCTTCCTCGACTATCCTATCATGACTGACAGCCATTGATACGCTTTCCCAGCAGCACCAGGACCCATCGTTTGCCCTCCCTCGTGACTTGAATGTATCGTTTTGCCACTCCATATGTCGTTCAATCGACACGGGGGCTACTCCGCCAAGCAACCCAACTTTCTGTGGGAGACAATATCCTCTACCACTACAACTATAAGACCGACGGTCAGGAATGACTACTGTAAATCGTTTGTCATTTGCTCTCCGATGTCTGCACGTATTTCCGGGTCAATCCGCAATGTGCTTATGCCGGTGTCCTAAAAGCCTACACGCGGCGGCGTCAGCAGTATTACTGGCGCGTAATGTATCGTTTTGTTCAGAAGTACGTCCGGTCGTGCAACACCTGTCAACAAACCAAACCCTCATCCCAACGTCCTGCTCGCGCATTTCAACTGTTACCGTGCCCAGCTAGACTGTTTGACCAGGTCCTGGTCGACTTTTATGACCCGCTTCCATGCAGCGGGTATGAAAACCGATGGACAAATGTTGGCGCCGATCATATAACACGCTACGTCGAGACCGTGACCCTTCCCGCCACGACCACTCACGAACACTCTTTTGTTATTCATCGCAACTTCATTCTTTGTGACGGTGCTTCTCCAGAACTAGTGATAGAGGCCATGCCTGCATGTCAGATGTTATCCAAACCCTTCTCGCCGAGTGTAAAATCATTCACATAAAATTGACATAAACGAATGGCCTCGCTCAGCAAATCGTACATTCGTTGACATGTTCTGGGTGCATTTGGTCCGACCGCACACAATGGGGCACCATATTCCTATTTGTTGCCTTCGCCTACAACACCGTGACGCAAGCGACTACTTGCTTTTGCTCTCTTTTTCATTTATACGAACGTGAGCATTCACGTCCGTTGGATACTCTGCTGCCACACAGACCTGAGGCTTCCCAATGCACTACCATCAGAAGTCACCCGGTACAGTGAAGATTGTAGTGAGCTGGTCCATTTACCACGCTATAAGACACCATGCGCTTACATCATGCTCTTACACCATGGCCCTACACTAAGGACTAAGGAGATCAGAAGGCACGGCATGACATGAATCATCAGTCTGCGGCCATGTTCCCTACCGGTTCTCTTGTCTCACTCAGGATACCACCTCATGCACCTGGCCTCTCTGCTAAACTTCTTGCGTGATATCACGGTACGTACCATTTCATCGATGCACCATCGCCTGTAAACTACATCGTTGCGTCCCTCACAATTTCGCCAAACCGGCGTCGTCATAGGCGTGAGCGTGCTCATGTTAGCCGACTAAAGTCCTACTGCGACTCCCTCGTCTGGTCTTCTCCCTGAGTAGCCAGGATGGCTCCCCTTCGCCACCGAAACCAATCTAATGAAGCAGACAGGACCCTAGCTGGGCTGTCCGCGGCGCGTTGATAAAGAAGAGCCATGCCGTGATCTGTGCGAGAGCCCGTCTTTCTGTCTAAGAAATATTGTGCCTTCGAGCAGGTATCGTTTTCCAATAAACTTCATTAAAAAGGGCATAACTGACAACTCGCAAGTTTGTCAAATAGCACTTACTGGACCCATCGCACCTTTTCACTTTGTTGTAATTGAATTGTTCTAGACAAGGGAGACCGTTCTTATGACTAGGTCAGCTTCTCTCCCTACTACGGGTTATCAAGTCCAAACTACTGACTTTCCATGTCGGAACGTTGAGTGACTTCTTACGCATAGGGACACAGCGTTCGGGCGATCGTGCTCCCATTTTAGTTACGCCAGCTGTAGCTTCACCTTCGCGACCCACTACCCAATTATTTAAAACAATGTGCCGCGTCCGCATTAGGGGCTTTTTTCAAAAAGAACAAAAGCAGAAGTGATAAGCGCTAGGAGACGCCAAAGCATCAAGAATGTTCATTGTCCGATGGTGCTGCAAAACATTACGTGCCACGACCAGGACACCAAACTCTCAACTTGTTAAAGAAGTGTGCTTGACTATTATGTCACGCATTAAAGACCAGTAGAAATACGACTAGAAAAACATTATTGTTCACATCCTATTCCTTTAGTTTTTAAATTTCATACAAGCGCTTCACCACGCCAGATAATCGTGTGCACAAAAAGTCCTGTCACTGGCTTTATTGCTTTAACTTGTTCTTCTAAAATGAATCAATTGTCCTTTGTTCGATTTCTCGAACTGTGCTTCGTTGCCTTCTTCTAGTACTTGCCTGTGTTATTGTAAGGTCTGCGGGTCATGTCCTTTCTTTTATTTTAATTCTGATGAAAAAAAGATGTATTTTGTTACCTCAATGCCGTGGACCAAGGCATGTCTCTTACTTTACCAAGAAAGAATTGTCTTCACCAACAGGTTTAGAAGTCAGAAGTGCTTTTTATAGGTGTTGATAATTCCAATTTTAGTCGGTTCTATAAGACAAAGTGTGGCTGCTAAAGTTGTCAGAATTGTATTGGCAGACTGTAGGTGAAAACCTTGGTATGTCTCGCTTTAATTTGGATCTTTAAATATTTGAGAACTGAACATCGCACAAAACTAGCCAACTGCACGTATTTCTCTCCCTCACCTCTAAAGACCATGGTTTTCAAATTTCGCCACCCGAACCCAAGGTGGTCAAAATTTCCGGAGTCCTCCACTACGGCGTGCCTCATAATCAGAAAGTGGTTTTGGCACGTAAAACCCCAAATATTATTATTATTAAATTTCGCCACCCGGTTTCCCCAGAAGTCGTTGAAATTGTAGAGAAGTATCTTAGCTCTCGTCGGCAAGTGAAACGCGCTAGAAGCACTCGTGTATGGTAAGTTTAGTAAGTCGGCTGTGCAAACACCCCACTGTACCGTGAGCGGTAACTAGTAAATAACAATACGTGCACCAATGCAGCTGGACTCAAGATTTCTTCCTTTGGTTGCATGTGTCATAGAATGTGCCGCTCCCACTCCGGCAGTTCGTCTCTGAGTGTGTTTATGCGCGTCCTGTGCCAGAAACGCAGTTTCCGTGCTTGCGGGAATGTCGCTGCTCAAATCAGGGGGGCCGATAGCGTTCAGGGTTAAACTGCGCATGCGGCCTGGTGTGCACATATTTCTTTCCTCGGTAAGTGCTGCTGATGTGGTATGGTTGAAGTTCTCGCGGAGCCCAGACTTGTTATAAGGGGGGAAGAGAAATGCTGCAGGCAACGTGGGCGAAAGGGAACTTAGTCGAACAAATGGTCAGCCCAGACAAACCGCCGGAGGTGAGAATGGTACGGTCTATAAAATATGCACGGGCAAAATTAAATCTCCCTTGCACCGAAAAGCGCGCATAGACTATTCGTAACTAGTTGCCGTTCGCAATGTACGACCAACTTTGGCGTTGGCTCACCCAGGCTCCGCAAGTTCCGATGCGCGCTCCTTTATTCATGAAGTTACGATGGTGCGTTCGGCTGAGGAAATTGCTTTCGCATCCTGTACACTTTGTTTCCTATGCAACACATGCAAGAGATGCGCTTCGGGGCCAGATTTTAGCAACAAGCCCTCGTAATCGCTTGGCAACGTCCCTCCGATCTGCCGCTACGCCCACGCAGAGTTTTTGCGAAACTTGTTCAGGAACGTGGCGAATGTTCGGACCGAATAAATTTCAAACTGGTGAATCTGCGTTATACGAATCATGTTGGAGTGATTCCTTGTCGTTAAGGAAAAGAACCTTTAACAATGAGCATACGAGCCCCATATGCCGCAGCGTGGGTACCATTTATTCGACGAACAAATAATGCAGCATATCTATTTAGCCACACTGCCTCATTTCATCTCAATGCATCTAATTTGGGAAATTTTTCAAAGAATCAAAGGTGGGTTCTTGCTAAAGAAGTTATACTTTTTAAAGCAGCTTCATATTACTAACATACACAAACTTGAGCGCGTTTCGTCGATTTCTCGAGCCGTCGAGTAAATGCTCGCCGGAAATTTCACCGACATTCGTGAAAACAGGTTGGCCAAATTTGAAAACCGTTTTTTTTTATAGATGCACTAAAAAAAGATGTGAGCGATGGTGAAATTTCCGCGGTGTTACATTTCTTCCGATTCTTTTTTGTTTTTACAAAGGCTGACATTATCTGTGATAATTAGAATAAATGCTTCTTGGCGCTGCCTTTCACTCAATCCTTCTAGAGCCATAGCAGGGCATTTTTTTGCTTTGGAAGCCAACTACTTTGCGAATTCGACAAAATCCAGAAGAACCAGTCCTTATGAACAGACACGAACGCACACACGCACGCAAACACACACACACACACGCACACACACACCCATATATCAATTTAACCCTAATATTAATTTCCTTTTTCTCGCCACTGAGGCCGACAACTAGAATTTTTTATCGCAAGTAAAAATTGCCACCAGGCACGCCTGATTACAGTTATCTAAACCCGCCGAGAGTTACAGTAATTTCGTTCACCTCTGTAACAAACTATAATTTTAATGTATGCACTTTTAGACAGTGGGCGAATATTGAAATTTCATTTGAAATTTCGTAAAACATACACCTTTATTACTAATTCTCGTCCTTGCACTTCGAAATTTATAATGTAAATGAACAAAGTGACTATCCCACCCTTTTGAACTACTGAGCTATGACGCTTGAACGGCAACATACAGCGGCTCTATTCTATTTTGCGCTGTACTGACTCACATTAAGATGCTTTCTGATTGATGTTTTTCTAAAAGTTTGCAGGAACAGCATAATCATGACGATTATTCGGAACATTACGGAGCAGCCCGCCTCTACATCAGGAAGACTATGCAGGTTATTTGGCCAAGAAGGTTAGGAGCAAGTTACATCAAGCAACACGGCGTCTTCAGAGGGCTCTGACATGTAATTCCAAAGTGCCCGTGTATTACATTTACTGATGACAGACGACCTGAGTTTGGCTTCGTGAGAACCACGAGAACGGCTAAACACTGAGGTTGCTAAACTCTTCCGAACGCTACTAGTAAAATCTACCAAAGCGTCTTATTCGTTGACCTTGACACATACGAGGTGCAGACGTTGCAAACTGTGAGGAAATGAATCGACACGACACGCCCTCCGCCATTTTCTGTCTTTGGCACATACGTATGCCTTCTAAGGCAAAGTAAACATTAGTCGAAATTTTTGGAATGGTTAGCGGCACAAAATATTTACTAACATTTGTACATAGCTATGACTCAATTTTTTTCACCTTCTTCGCAAAATAAGGTTCAGCGCTAGATTTTGATTTAAGGCAAGAGAAACAGCAATTCACTGCTAAATAAAAAGAGAGAAATAGCAATATTTTACTTCCTGTAAAACATGAACGACAAAAAAATGCGCAGCCCGATATATTTGAGACTCAGTTCGACGGGTGCGAAATACAGTTCAATAAGAAAAACATCGGTAGGACGAAGAAGTACTTTAGCCACGATTCCAAACTCTCAACATTAAAGAGGGTTCACGTTTGCACATTTCTTCATCATTGTAGCGCCCTTGATTGCCAAAGAAATGGGCACTTTTCTGCAAGGGCACAGGAATGTCAACCTATCAAGCCAACTAATCGTTGACGCAAGACCTACACAATTCTAAAACTGCCGACGCCACTTCCTACGCCCACCGAGAAATCAACAGCGGATGGATAAACCACGCAAAATATGTTCAGAAAATGTGTCACGATGGCATGTGCGTTAGCTGTAGATTATTGCATCGTGTGACTCGTGGAGGAAAGATGTAAACTAGAATAGAGCCGCAAGTCACAAGTCTGAAGCCTAATTATATAATTATATAAATTATATAAAGAAAATGTGGGACCTTGTCACGTAGTAATCAAGCGGTAGCTTCTAATCACATTGCTTTGGTTCCGTCGGTTTCGGTGCTTTCATCTCAACTTTTGTACTCTGCTAAGATGGAGTGATAAACCAAGCAAGTTAATATAGGCTTGCCGTTGAAGATAGCCTGCGGCTTATATTGCGAACCTTAACAACCATGTGAAAAGCTTAGACGGCGCTCGAATGATTAGCACTGGCTTCAAGTTGAGAGCGCTGGCGCTTCCATTAACCATTGCGGTAACTACAAGTGACGCCTCGGAGGTTCTATGGGGGGGGAACCAGGCGCCCTATGCTTTCTGCGTGTTTCAAAACCGCACAATCTACGCGCAGGGAGGCGCTAGTGTCTGCAGATGGCTAGCCAAAAAAGGGGCAGGTCTAGCCTGACGTTGTCCAAAGAGTGCAGACGACTTGCACAAAATGTCCCCTCTGGTGCAGATTTTGGGCGGCAAGGTGCCGGAGGTACCTTTACGTGACACTAACGTACAAAGAGCGCTTGTGACGAGAGCTTGTGAGAGCAAGGTTTTGAGGTGGATGTAAACAGGCAAGTGTAAAGGTATGGTGGTTTTTAACGAGACGGAATCCACTTCAATGGCAGGCTCGGACGAGAAACGGACTGGCTTTTTGCTGGTTGAGCTACTGCGTTTTTTCGGCGTCACGAGTGCCCAGGAGGCCAGGCTAAGTAGTAATGAGGAAGGTCCCCTGGGGGGAACCTCAGAGTAACATCAACGACAATAACGCAAGAAGGAGGAAAAGAAGAAATAAGAGAGCTCCCCAAGCATATTGACCATATAGTTGAAAAACGACCAAGAGGAGTTTTCATGGTACGTAAGCTATGCAACAGTCAGTAGAGGATGCGGAGAGACCCTCATCTAATGATAAAAAAAATTATGTGCGGGCCATTTTACAATTCGGAAGTGTATTATTTACTGGAAAGTCAGCTTATAAATAACGCTCCCTAGTTCTGACTGAGCGCGAAACCCTTCGACTGTGCTGCCGATTGCCGAAATTTGGTGCCACTATCATACTACATCAACATGTTAGGTCGCCCTCGATAATGTGTAGATTTCATTTATTGGTGGCAAAAATATTCCTAAATATATACGAATGGCCTATAAGAAGATTGGGAAATATATTCAAAACTCAACCCTGCATTATTCTTCGGAGTACACTCACCTCTACTTTAGACAGCGCAAGTGGTCTTTCTACAAGCATTGACGTATATGGGAGGTGCTCCCTAGTTCTGATGCTCGAGAGAGTCAACTATGACGGTATCGAACCTGACAACGCAGAAATTATCTCCATAATATTGTCACGTGGTGGTGACGTTAAAGAACACAGTAGCAATACTGTGAAAGACAAAACTAGCTTTTATTGGGCAAACATGTGCCCACAAAGACAGACTTAAAGCACAACGATAGCGGCGAACACAGTCGGCGATCGTCGAAAATCTGATCAGCGGGTCAAGCGCGTCGGCTTTAATAGTTCAGTCGTTGAATGTTCCAGAGTAACCGCTGGGACCCACGTGTCTTCCACAAAGTTCTACACTATTCGCGCCGCGCATACATGCAATCAGATTACACAAGTTGCGGGGAAAGACAGCGGATGGAACCATCGATAACATTCCGGAAACTTCTTTTACATGCAGGCGCGTCCTGCGCTGTGCGATAACATTTGTTAGGTGGTGAGAAGTAGTCGCCCGATAAAGATAAAGAGGTACACGTGTCAATATATTAAATAGACTATTACTGCATGACTTATTGAGTTTAACTAGGAATACGGTCACTGCGACAGACGCCTGACAGTGTGAAGAAAAATCTGGAATTCACTCTTTTGCTCCTGCTATAGAGTTGTTTTCTCAATCACGATTCCGGACTTCTTGTTCGTATTTCTGGCTAATCTTGTAGCTGTGTTGTTAGCCTTACGGAAAATAAGTTCATCAAAATCGATGGCAGCCTTAATAATGGATCCTTTATCTTTGTGTCCATCGTCCACAGCAAATAGTGGAACTAACCTCTCACGTACATTAATTTTCTACTGCCTGCCCACATAAATTTCATTAGATTACTTTGGATGCCTCGACATAAAGGATTCTTCTTGAAAGAAATGGATGACACTCTCGCGAGACTAGTCAACAATGGCGCTGTAATATCATCACTGGCCACATCAGGTTTCCTAACTACTGCTGGATTCGGTAGATAAGTACTTACAGTTTTTGTAACTTGTTTGGGCACTAACTAGCGTATGTAATGCGGTCCTGTACAAAGGGCTGTGGGCCAGAGACCGTATTTTCTGATGCTTTGACTGATTGCCCTAATGTTCTCGTTTTCTTCTCGAAACTTGCCTGGATGTTCACGTTTGAGTGCCCGGATAGTGGCTCTGGCTTTTGGCTCAAAGTCAATTGAAGATCGCCTGCAACGAGAGCTAAAAGCATTCCATGCCTAAAAGTAGCTGGTGCTGAGAAACGTCAACTGCAAGAAAGTTAAAGAGAAAATACAAAAGCGCGCAGCCAGATGCTTAAATGAGGTTGCCGTTAGGCTGAATAATGAACTATGACCAAAACCTGAGGAAGCGCTTTCTTCAACAGCCGAAAAAGCTTACAACATATACCCGACAGTTGTCGACAAAGTAAAATGAATTTATTTGCAAAGGCAAACGGGAAAATATAGAATTCACTCATATACACCATTGAGCATTACATCGGTAATATACAGGTTTGCAATGCGGGCGTATAAATTGAGACTGAAAGCATTGGTAGAACATAATGGCTGATTGCGATAGCTGTAGCTTGGCTTCATAATCTCGTTAATAAGTTATTTGTTCGTGCTCAGTATATAGAAATTTACTATCCTAACCCCCACTCTGTAGTGCTTAGGCCCGCAGCGTTCCCCGAAAAACTACGGAATCAATTACCCCCCTCCATTTCCTCCTTCTCATAAGCTGTAGTATAACCGCTATTCAGAGATGTAGAAAAGCTGAAAAAGCACTGGGAGCTGTCAAGGTCACCTGCTTTGTGCGAGGTCCAGAGCGGTATTGAGATGGTGGCGCGGCTGGCCGTTGTGAATAGCTACTGGGTAGCGCTAGTTTTCGGATGCCAAGGGACAAGCAGACGCGACGAGTGGATGATACGTTACTCGGGGCCCCTCGGTAAGCGCTGAAAACTTTTCCCTTTTTATTTTTACACACAAGTGTTAAGTGCTGCTCAATTTCCGAAAATATATCGTGTACCCAGGTGGGCTCAAGACCGCGTGCATGCGTGAGATTCGGGAAACAAGAGGTTAGGGCCACCGAGAATTGACACTATACCGTACTTTTCGGCGACAACGTAGCCTACCCGCCTGCGGGATTATCTTACTTAGCTATGTCGGCTGCTCGGTTGCGGTAGTCGGAAGTTCAAATCCCCCCGCTCCATCTTCTTTTTCACATTTCCCACTGCACCACATCTGCAGGCTTGGAGTGACGCCTGACACCGGCGAAAGATTCCGAGAGCGAGTGGGGCTATACTAATCCAGGTACAAGCAAATTAGGAAGGCCCACTAAGCTGAACAATGACACTCCCTCAGCAGAACAGGAATTGGCCTCCCGGGTGCAGTATTCGGTCACAACCTCCCTGATGATATCATCAATTAACCAATGGCCCTCAGTCCCCAGCAGCTGCGGAGCACCTGACCAAGGCTGCGGTCAGACCTGTAACGCAGCAGAAGGTGCTAAGAATCCCTGGATCCGGACAGGCCGCCAATGGAAACTGACATATACAACGTTTAACACTCGAACCCTCTCGAATGAGGCTAGCATAGCAGGACTCTTCGAGGAACTATCAGACATAGTTTGGGATACTATCGGCCTTAGTGAAATTAGAAGAACTGGTAACTGAGAAGAACAACGGCCATATCCTCTGCTTTAGAGGTCTCCCTTATAAGAAGCAATACGGAGTAGGATTCCTAACTCATAGACATAGTGGGCAACATTGATGAATTCTACAGCATTAACGAGAGGGTAGCAGTAGTCGTAATCAATATAAATAAGAGGTATAGATTAAAGGTAGTACAAGCCTACGCTCCAACATCCAGTCACGACGATGAGCAGTAGATCAGTATTATGAAGATTTTGAATTAGCGATGAGAAAAGTGCAAACTCGGTATACAGTAGTAATGGGTGACTTTCATGAATAAGTGGGAAAAAAGCAGGCAGGTGAACAGGCAATTGGCAACTACGGCGTCGATTCCAGAAACGTTAGAGGAGAGATGCTAGGAGAATTCGCCGAAAACAATAACCGGAGAATAATGAACACCTTTTGCAGGAAACGTAGCAACAGAAAGTGGACCTGTAAAGGCCGTAGAGGTGAAACAAGAAATGAAATTGATTTCATACTTTCTGCCAGTCCCAGCATAGTGCTAGATGTAGAAGTGATAGGTAGGGTAAAGTGGAGTGATCATAGGTTAGAGAGAGCTAGGATTCACCTCAATTTGAACAGAGAAAGAGTAAAGTTGGTCAAGAAAAAGAGGTCAACTTGGAGGCAGTAAGGGTAAATGCAGACAAATTTAGGCTGGTACTTGCAAAAACATATGCAGCCTTAGAACAGCGAGATGGTGATGATGACATAGACGTAATTAATGAAACTGTAACGAGGCTGGTTTCAGAAGAAGCAATTGAAGTGGGAGGCAAGACACCAAGGAAACCAGCAAGCAAGCTGACCCAAGTAACAAAGGACCTCATAAAGAAACGACAAAAAATGAAAGTGTCTAAGTCAAGAGATAAGATAGATTTCGCGGAACTGTCAAAACTGATCAACAAGGCGAAAATAAGTGATATTCGAAAATATAACGGGAGAAAGACTGAATAAGCCGTAGAAAATGGACCCAGCCTGAGATCAGTCAGAAGCAAATTTGGCATAGGGTAAACCGAGATGTATGCACTGAAAGTTGAGCAGGGTAATAGCATCAGCAATCGCGAAGGCATTATAAAACCAGCGGAAGAATTCTATACTGAGCTGTACAGTACCCAGAGGACTCAGGAATATTGTATTCGAAAGCATAATGAACAATATGCAGAATCTCCTCCTAGAGATGAGGTCAGAAGGGCCTTGCAAGGCATAAAACGGGCAAAAGAGGCAGGAGAGGATTGAATAACCGTTGATTTATTCTAAGGTGGAGAAGACATAATACTAGTACAACTGGCGGCTGTCTATACGAACTGTCTATCGACTGCAACGGTCGCAGAAAACTGGAAGAATGCAAACATTATACTAATCCGCAAAAAGGAGACAGACGTTAAAGAACTGAAAAATCATAGGCCGATAAGCTTACTTCCACTATTGTATTAGATAGTCACGAAGATAATTTCTAATAGAATAAGTGCAGCACTAGACTTTAGTCTACCAAGGGAACAGGCTGGCTTCAGGAAGACATACTCTATAATAGACCACGTCCATTTCATTATTCAGGTTATCGAGAAATTCGCAGAGTACAATAAGGTTCTCTATATGACTTTCATAGATCACGAAAAAGTAGGAATGCCAGCAGTTCTAGAGGCATTGGGTAAAACAGACTTTGGGTAAAAAAATAAAGATGCGTTGGTACATCTATAAGCAAAGTATATATATATATATATATATATATATATATATATATATATATATACTTTGCTTATATACACATATATATATATATATATATATATATGTATATATATATATATATATATCGAAACAATAAAACATGTTTTATTAGGAATGTGCAGATATCCACCCAGCTGTCAGAGTAGGCTGCCGTGGCCTCCTTTAAGCCCTTGGATTCAGGGAGATCTCAGGGAAAGAAGACATGTCTACAATAGAGATTCGCAAAATGTGATTGCAGGTTTGGTGGTAGCAAGGTATGGAGACCGAAAGCAACGCAGGCGTACAAAAACCGATTTCCCAATAATCGTTCTGAACACGCGACGCTGCGAATTCTTTTGTCTGTAAAAAAAGTTAGGTAAGATATTAAGAAAGACAGGAAGTTGGCTTGCCAGGGCCAGCTTCGTGACGTCAAGCTCCCTCCAAGTTTCTTGTTTTCTTCAAGGGGACGATCGGCATCGAATAGAGACAGGAAAAACGAACTGGTATTCTAGGGCTCATCATGTGCGGGCAAAATGGTCTATCTTAGCTCTTTACTCGTCTGGCACGAGTTCACTTAGAATACAAAAATTATTTTGCGTAACTACCCTGAACTGTTTCTTACAATACGCTGTCCTTCACTGCGCCCGTAGGCAGCTGAATTTTCATAGACTGCACGAGCTTCCTCAATTGTGTTTCTGCGAGAAATTTTTTTTACCTTTCTTCTCGGCAGATGTTCATATACAATGACATATTGCAAGTGCGCTGGGAAATAGAATGCGACTCTTGCATAGAGGTTGGAGCGAGCGTAGTTTCTTCCATTTGTATTAGAGAAAAGCGGCATTGGCTAAAAAAATCGATTTTGCCAGATATGCTCTCGGCTGTGGTACGTAAATATGGCAGATTAAACCATATTTATTTTCTAACAAATTTCAATTTCTCAAGAAAATTTGCTAATCGACACACTATTTTCTTCGTTTACTGATATAACTTAATTTTTATTGAAGCTCTTAAAACCAGATTTGGCTTCGTGTACTCCGGGGTACCTCAAGGCACAGACAATCTATTTTATCTACAATGTTCATTTTATAAAATCTGCATTTTTGTCCATAATAAATGAGAAGGTACGGCTCTTTATGAGAATATATGTAAAGAAGAAATGTGTCCATATTGACAACAAGGATACAGCAAAATGAATAACCGCCAACAAGGCTACGAAAGTGGCATTAGCGGAACAAAAGAAAAAGACGTTATAACAAGTACCGACATAAATTCTTGTGTGCAGTGTTTTTCGGTAGCTCTTCATTACGGTATGTAATTACCCTTCTGCGCGTAATTACCCATCACTCTCTAAAAGTTATTAGTGCCGTTAGTTGTATGACGTTTGCGCTTTTAAGGCGCAACTGCCTCTACTTCATTAACAGAAGTGACCGCCATTGTCACGCTGCTGTCTTGCATTTACCAGGAGCAGTGAACCGCAATTACAACGATATCGCGGTCGGCAATTGTTTCGTAATAAAGGGAGAAATTTCGGGGCCCATATCTGTACAACAAAGCTGCGGAGCAAGCACATACGAATTTCAGAGCAGCCTCGCCGCTGAAGAAAAAATTGTCCAAGTTCACGGATAGAACCGAGGACCGACGCTTTTGCAGGGTGGTCGATATGGTGTAAGCTAACAGTAAGGTTCATATGGTCGAAGGAACGCGCCGTAAAGATGCTGACCCCATGCTGGATTCCCCATACGAATCATTTTGTTTTCCTTCACAGCGAAGTTTTCTTTTTGAGAAACCTCTTTCTAGAATAAAGCTTTCTTTCTGACAAAACTGTGTGGGTTGCCTTAGTAGGTTGGTACTATAAATTGATGAATCACAATTTCCAGCGACATTGATTCTCCCTGACATTGTGGGCTTCCGAAGAACTGATTTGTCACAACTTCCCCGCATCTAAAGTAGAATTTGTACGCTGCTTCCTTTTGCCAAGAAACTGCACAACCATTCAGCAAGAAACGCATCTTGACAGAGACTCTCTAATAAGAGTAGACTCCTGCCTCACATGGCGCCATCACGTGGCCACCTTCCTGTGCAATTTTAACAAACTGCAATATTTTAGGTCACGCGCACGTTCTTAGGCGTATCTACATTAGGCAAACAAGGCAAAATCCACAAGTCTGGCACAGGCATTTGGTGCGTAGTGACAACTGTGTGACAACTGTGTGCGTAGAGCTGTGTGTGTCCCTGTGTGTCTTCCTTTGTCCCGTATTTTAATCGCCCTACCATACACCCCTTCAAGTAGGACCCGAGAATAGGCGGGTCCGACCTGCCCGTGCTCATATGTGCTTGTATCAGCCGCGTCCGCGACAAACGAAATCCTGGTTCTTTAATGGTCACCTTGTATTGGACTGCTTGGACCCCTCGGCAGACGCAACACACCACTCCGGCCCCGGCTTCTCTCAAACAGCGATTCCGGATCGACCCCATCGGCGAAATCCGCTGCCACCACTTCACCGCAACTACATCTACATCGTCATTTTTTTTGTTTTTTGTCATGTTTGAACCTACTTCCGTAAATGTTAGAACAAAAGAATGTAGTTACATAGGGGGGTGACCTGATTATTACCATGCTTGACGACAATAGATTTAGTTGCAATGAGTATGCCAATTGTTTCTTTATGCTTTGGTTGCGAATCTTTAATCACACTTCCTACTGGATGTATTCCTGGACGCAGTAGCACACTCATTGACTACATCCTTGCAAATTTCCTGTCATCTGACCATTGTGGTGCATTTGAAATGAATGTCACTGATCGTTAACCTGTTTTTATTGACATTTTATGCATATTTGTGCTGCCATGTTTTCAAAATTCATTCTAAACAAAGATGCATTTGTTAAACGTATTACTGACATTAACTGGCCTTTTGTTTAAATGTATACCGACGCTAATGCAGCATTTTATGAATCTTTTCGATCATTGCAAAATGCTTTTTCGACTCTTATAAAATTGCGCGATGTCAGAAAAGCCATCCTGCTTCCCAAAACCCATCGCTCAAAAACACACTTCTACTGTGCATGTGCAAGAATGAAAACTTTTGTGAAAAAGACAAGCACCATCCTAATAACATAAGATTCAAATCCTTACATTAGGAAGCAAAGGTAGCTAGTGCTGCTAGAAACTTCAAAGAACAGTGGAAAATAATTAACTCCTTATTAAAACATAATAGGTCTAAAGTCACCGTCACTGAACTTCAGTCAGGCCGGATCTTCGATCAGCCTTTTGAGATTGCAAGTGAGTTCAATTCACACTTATGCAGTCAGGCTGCTGGTCCGCTCGTGAGCACTCACCTATATTTCACGCTTTCTTCACAGTCTTTCTAATCTTTCCCACAGGCCCTAATGAAATATGAACATTACAAACTAAAAGTCACCAGTGCTGGGCTTGATGAAATTCATTCAATAACGATAAATTAACTGCTCACCACATTGTTATCCACTTTTCGTGCATTATCAATTTAGCTTTTAAGACTGAGTCATTTCCATCATGACTAAAAAAGACTAAAGTTATTAACTTCTTTAAGAAAGGCGACAGACCATACTTGACAGAACTGCTCGGTTGATTGCCTCTTTTTTAGTAAAATAATTGAGAACTGCATCGAGAAACGCCTACATAAACACTTATATAAATTTTCCATTTTAACTCTCTATCAGTTCGGCTTTCGATGAACTTTTCTACTGATCTTGCTTTGCTCACGTTTTCCGAAAAGATTAAAAAATCTATTAATGTTGGTAAATTTTCTGCAGCTTTATTCATTCATTCAACGAAAGCTTTTTAATCTATTATTCACTACATTTTGGCTGCTAAACATCAAGCTGTTAGAATTGTTGGACCTGCTTTAACACTAATAAATACCTACCTATCTGATCCGCAAAGGCTGTATAAGTTCGTCCTACACTATCAAATTTGATGACTGCTCATAAAGGCGTTACTCAAGGATCAACACTCGGGCCACTTTAATTTTTGATTCATATAAACAACCTTCCTCATATAATTTATAACCCTGAACCTTTTCTTTCTGAAGATGATATATCTATACTTCCTTCTGACAAATCCATCCGCTCTTTGGCTCTGAAACTGAACACCGACCTAGATACCATCTTAGCCTGCTGCCGATATTACTCTTCATAATATTCCTTCAACAATTAAGTTCATAATGTTGCATTGAAATCAGAAGGTTTGTTTACATTACCTTATGATCAAACTTATATGACATGCTCCATTGCTCTTCTTAAGGAATGCTCCTTCCTGGGACTTCTTCGTGTCACATTAAAATACGATAACCACGACGCGCACTTAAAAAACTAGCTTATGGCATTATAATTTTAGAGCCCGCTATCATTTTAGCACTCCGACCTTAATCACACTATACTAAGCGTTTATTCACGGTCACATTATTATTGTATGGTGATACGGGGCAATACTTACTTAACTTCTTCATCATCTATACAACACATATCAAACCAAGCCATTAGAATAATAACGTTGAGCTCATATCACACCAGTGCCTGTTTGCTGCTTCATAGTTATGATATTCTCTGAATTTCTAGTCTATTTAAATATCATAACGCCATTATCTTGTTCAAGTCATTGAATCATCTTATGCTCACAAGTGTATTCCGTACTACTGATTTTCTTAACACTAATCCTCTGGCATTGGTAAGATGGAAATATAATACTGACTGATTATTGTCAACATAGCGCACATTTTCCTGCTTTATCTATTTGAGGCGCTCTGCCGACTAGCTCAGACAGTGTTCGTGACTTGGTACTTTTAAAGACACTTGTTTTTCTACTTCCTGAATTATTAGGCTTATGTTCATCGCTTGAGAATAACATTCAATGTTTCAATCTTTTGTTTCATATTTATTTATATTTATCTGCTTTTATAATCCTGTTCAGATTCAAGTATTTTTGAATTTCCCAAGGATTTGTCTACCTTTTCACTACGTTTATTACTGGAATACACTTGTTTCTAACCTTAGACAGGAGGTACCACTGCAGCCTAGTGCTCTCGGACCTCCTGCTGTATATTTCTATGAAGGTTATTTTTTTTTTGCTATGAACTTAATAAACTTGATTGTGATTTTGATTTCTTCCTCGTCATGCTTTTCATTATTATCCTACTTTCTAACCTTCGTTTCTTCTTATCGCTGTTCACTTATAGTAGCGAGGTGGCATTGTTAGCACCGCGTGAGTAGCTGGCTTTCTTTTGACATTATTGGTTATAGTGGTGGTGTGCAACTGAGGTGCGAAAATCGTGTTTATTCACATCACCTTGTGGAGTCCGCTTGTCGGCCCGGTTGTGGGTTTAAGAGATTTATGTCTAACAAGGACGCACATAACTATCAACAATTTGTATTCATCGGACTTTGAGTGAGAGACACAACTAATAAACCTTCGTCTGTTTTATCAAGAACAAAGACAACCTGCATGGTTTCCATGGGCTTCACTGTAACCAAACACTAAAGATGAGAGGAAAAGACGACACCACAGCGCTTGTGGTGTCATCTTCTCGTCTAGTGCACCGTCTAGGTTTTGCGTTATTAACACCAGGATGGAAAACCAACAAGCCCAAGCTGCTATTCTAGTGAGTATAGCGTTTTGTGGCGCAAGGACTAAAGAATGCCAAAGTGCTCTCGCCCTTCGAAGTGGACGAATGTTTCAATAAGAGCACTGCACCCGCATACGAAGCAACGAAAAGTGTGAGGGACTACTTATTTCTTGAAATCCAAAAAGAAATTACATCATGAGAAACTGTCCACCCTTAAGTCATTTCAGGAATTCGTTATTACAGCAAGTGTACGCCATTCAGTTATTTAGGTTCGTGGAGTAATTCATCGAAAATAAATTACAGACCTAAGCGAAACTAAAACATTCCTAGGAAAGCGAGAACAGAATGGGATGAATGTTAAAAGAATAATTGTTGAGCTTTACGACTATAAGATCACACTGTGAATATCATGAAATTGCTTTGGTACTCTACCTGAAACAATTGAAGTAAGCTACTATAAATTGTGTGCGTGCCATTGTGCTCTGAATCCTCATCATTGTTGTAGGTGCCTATAGTTGGTTCCCAGGATGCATAGCTGCCGAGGGTGACTGACCTGTAACCGATGCGCTGCCCACAATCACTCGTCTGGCGACTGCGATGGTACGGCACTCCGCGTAAATTGCGATGGAGCTCACGCTCAATATTCGCTTTGGTCTACTTGGCAAAAAATTATGTTGTTACTAAGCGGAAAAAATGCCACGTTCCATGAATACGCGCCAAATTATTTTATTTGCCGATAATGCAAGTTATTCCCCCACAGTTCATCAGCTGGCAGAACCACGTTGTACGTGTGCAGCGGCCACCTCACCCACGCGCAACGAGCCTCATGTCCTACAGTCAGCCCACTGTTATGCAGGTTCCTTCTTAGTTTTGCTACGGGTGACTTAGGCAGAATCTTAGAGCATGCTATAAAGGACAACATTGTTTATGCCCGGAAAACGCGCAAAATTAATGCACACAGGAAATAAAATATGCATAATGACCGAACGAAATAGCAGCAACAGACAATTACAATTAAAATTAAACAGTACTAGCACACTAAGTAGCGTTATGGCCTATTGCAAACGGGAGTATGCAGTATAGTCAACACCAAAGTTCGCCGTTGACTGCTGTCATATTTTTTCTTCTTTACAACGCGCCCGCCCCCCCCCCCCCACTTGGCGCATTCCCTCGCGAACTTCACTCATTACACAGGCAACATAAAACACGCGCTGTTGTTCTCATTGCGCTTTTCCCGACAGCCTCGGCTGCAAATATGTCCCCGCTAAACATACAGGTTTCCGTAATTTTATTCCACAGCAATGCAATAGCACGCAGTCATATGTTTTACGGATGTACTGCAAGAAATACCGAAGTCTAATTTCGTTTGATGGCACTGCAAATAAAGGCCGTCATAATTACAGCAACTGTCCATGCATAAAAAATTTCGCATTCTCTAATTTTATTTTCCGCCACTACAATCACATGCCGTCGTACTTGTGGAAATTTTTGCGGTTTTCTTTCTTTAAATTTTCGACCTGCGCTTTTCGAGGAAAACTAACCTGCAACATTTATTATTCATCATTATTAAATTATGCCCCTTATTCTAAAAGTCTCCTTTAACAAAATTTTTGCAAATCCTTCCTCGTTGACCAGGTACGACCTAGATTAAAATTGAGTAGCAATGCACCGCATCTGAAGCAAGAAAATTTAAGAAAGAAGAACACTGAAAAACGTTCACGACAATGAAACCAAAGCGACCACTGATACTGACGTGAAAGTATATTTGCCCTTATTTTTAGCAAAACTCCCTTTACCTCAGGAAAGAAAAAGTGAGCAGCAGTCTAAGCTAATAAAAGAGCAAATCAATAGAAAAGTCACTGAAGAAGTGCAATTCTCTGCTGTTAGGCTACTAGTGCACCAATAGATAGCAATATCTCTCATTGCCAAACCGTGTCCGAGAATGACTTTAGAACGACCTGTAATACGTCAAGCAACAAAACGCAACTATATTGTGCCAAAATGTCTTAGCTTGTTGCTCTTTCTAGGCAGTGATTTTACGTTTTTTGGTCCTTACAATATACGCACGAGGAAAGGTGGATGGCGTGCTTTCACTATGTACGCCAGACGTACTAACCACAATGAAAGCCTGAACAAGCACCTTATTCTGAAATACTGATGACCGACGCCTGCAGCAGCACAAATGCTTCTCTCATAAATTATTTTGTAACGTGAGAAGTTGGAGAGTAACTGGTGTGTTGCACAAAGTAAGTATGCTGGCGCTGTATAAGAAATATTTTCATTATTGATGAAGTTCATGGTAGAAGATGCCCGGGTGCTTGAGCTGCGTGACAGAAAATGAATACAAATTATAAGTTCCAGGGCATGGACATTTTAGCCACAGTACTGCTCTCGGTATGGTGCCATTCAATTTAATTTTAGGATTTTAAGATAGATGCTTGAGGTGGGAAAAAAGATCATACCAAATATCCCATTCGCTTTCTATGATTCGATGCTCGAGGCTAAGCACATTTTTATGACCCGGCGGTTTTGCAGGAGATCTTGTGCTGCCACTTCGGTTCATCTCAACGAGTATTCTCGAAGGTGGTAAACCAAGGCAAATCAAGTGGAAAAGAAACAACAAGTTCCAGTTGCAAAATTGGCTAAATACGCCGCAACGTGGTAAAATTTTCAGCTCTTGCATACCTTTCTTCATAGCCTGCACGTTGCTTCTTCCCAGCATGAGTTACCTTGCGTGTTGCTACGCGTCGATATGTCGCGCCTGTGTACAAATTCAACATGGTTCTACGAGTTGTCTTTGTTGTTGTTGGCCATCCAACTCCTGGCTCATGCTGAAAGTTGAAATCAAATGTTGAAATTAAAGCAATAATAGTTGGAATAATGAATAAATAATAGATGAAAAGCACACGCACAAATGTAAATATGCAAATTTAACAGATCATTCAGTTAGACTCCATAAGAAATTCTTGGATTAAGGAGCAAATGTCCCTGTGGGTGCATTCCAGATTACAGGCGCCAAACCGAGTGAAACGCTGAAACTTGCTATCGCTGTCAATGCTTCACCCTTTGGGCGACACTACCACGTTTATCACATTGTAGCAATGCTGCTCTAACGATTCATTAAGGCAACGGCCCGTCTGCCTAATATACCGGTTCACACAAGAAAAGGGGATTAGATAAACAACACCGCTTGCGCGCATGACAGAAGCGGTTTTATGTTTCTTGTCACAATATTTAGGCTTCGTGTAGCTGTACGCTAAATAGCAGATGCTGAAAATCTTTTGAAGGGCAGAAAAAGCAACACATTACCATTTTTCTTAAGATAATTCAGATGACACGCTATAATATTTTCCGGATGACACGCTAAAATGACTAAGTACTTCGATTTTCCTGCGGAATGCTACACTGTCGTTTGCCCGGTTTAAACATTCCGGAGCAATAGAACAGCAAGCAAAGTTAAAATGTGCAATAGGTAGCCTGCGTCAGACAGCGTTTCGAGCTGGTAATATTAACTTTCTGGCATTGTGTGTTAACATTCGTTAGCTCGTGAAAAAAGGCGAGTGTAACTATTCGTCGTTTAACTAACTTGGATTGGTTAGAGCTACATGACATGGTTGAGCTTGTTCTTTTGGCTGGTAAGACCTACAAATACGATTAGGATGAAATGTGAATAAGATTTGAAGCCCTTGAACTGCAGGCCAAAAATTCGAAAAAGCCTTTTTTTTAATATGACATTTGCATAGCAAATTTTTTGCAGATTCGAAATGGATATATAAGAATGTATTAGTCAATATACAACATGTGTCTTAAAACACACAGTAACAAGAACCATGAATGTTGACTAGAAATATTTAAGTTGATATGGACTCAGTTCCAATGCAGCCGCTCTATGTTGCCGCTACATTTTAGCGAGAGTATTTGTTGACGAACACTAGTGAATGCAAAGAGCCAAATTTGCCGAGGACTAACTGCGGAGGATTAAAACGTTTCTATGACACGATAGATATCAATACAAGGTGCGAGGCAAAGTCGCTCACCATTGTTCTTACTTCAAAAGTATGTACTTTGCGAGCTTAATTGCTAGTGTTCCTTCGACCTTTACAACAGACAACGCACCACTTTATTCGACTGTATTTGCCTGCTGTAGACGGGATAATGTTTACGAAGTACCGTGCTGTCAGAGTAAAACCTGTTCCTCAAGAACATGCACGCTTGAGTGTGCAGCAGCACGCGATCCTCTGCCGTCATTTTCATTTTTTTTAATCTGCTTCACGAAAGGAATTAAGGCACTTTAGCGATAAAATAATTAATATATGGGGTTTTACGTGCCAAAACCACTTTCTGATTATGAGGCACGCCGTAGTGGGGGACTCCGGAAATTTTGACCACCTGGGGTTCTTTAACGTGCACCTAAATCTAAGTACACGGGTGTTTTCGCATTTCGCCCCCATCGAAATGCGGCCGCCGTGGCCGGGATTCGATCCCGCGACCTCGTGCTCAGCAGCCTAACACCATAGCCACTGAGCAACCACGGCGGGTTAGCGATAAAAGAGGGAAATCACCAGCACGGCAAATGCGATGAACGAGTCTAGCCTGGTATGGGAACTTAGAAAGAGCACGCAAAGAAGTAGACAGCCATCATTACCTAAATATAACTGTAATCTTTCTTTTAATCGCGAGTCTTTCTTGTAAGACTCGCGATTACAAGAAAGGGCCGAGTCTTTCTTGTAATCAAGAAAGACTGGGCCCTTACATATTATGGCGTTGAGAGAGGCAGTTCATCAGTGAGCGTTAAGCGCTAAAACATAAAACGGGTATTCTAAAACAGCGCTTTAGCGTCAAGCGTTAAAACATCTATGCTGTATTTGTTTTCATTTCTGTTTGTTGTCTCTAATGTCCTCTGTCCTCCTTTTATTGTTGTTCGCCCTGCGCTACTCCATACGAAACTCATTTACTAGTAAGCGCGCATATTTACCGCCTAAATTCCCAATCTTACACACGTTGCATAACCTCACAATCATAAAACTATTTTTGGTTTACTTACCAGTTGTAGTAGATATCTGCAATAGAAACAGCTAATAAACTGCGGAAGCGCGCACAGGAGCACGTCACACTGCACAATTTGAGGTCATGTACAGTAAAAATTTAGTATTCCTTATCATCATTATCATCATCAACACGGTTTTTGTTTTGTTTTTTCCCGTGATAAATAGCTGTATCCTTGCATTTCTCTTAGGCAGAATCGAATACATTCGTTATGCTAACTTGTGCCTTTCTAATGTCTTGTGAAACGGAATTTTAATTCCTGTTCTTATGATTATTGCAGTTCTTATTGCCTATTGTTTTTGAACCGTCTACTCGCACTTGACTTTTTAGAACGGCCAATATAATAGGTCTGCAGTAGCTTTTACTTCGGGGCATTCTTTCTGTACTTCCTTTTGTTTAGTGCGCTGCAGTCGCACATTGAAGTAAATGAAATCTCACATCCGCTGTTTACACGAAGTTCAGAGAGCTTGCTCTTCCCGTTGCGTCTTCATGTTGCCAGCGCTATTTCCGTTCTTCTCAAAATTAATCGTGCAATCGACAAGTCATTTGCGTGCGGTGCGGCGGAAACAGCCCGTTTTGACACATCTTTTCATTACCCCTTCTTTAGGCACAGCAATGGTGGCAGCCACACGGGATACTTCAGACACAGGCTGACGACCCGCTGTCACTAGCCACATTAGTTTGGCCGACAGCCAACTACTAGTGCTCAAAGAACATCCTTCATTACCATGAAACGCTTGTTTAATATGCAGATGCGTCGAAAATGTTAGGGACTATATTGAGGAGGACCAGCCACAAAAAGATTTATCCGCCGCTTTGGGGAATCCAATCCACGCCGCGCGCGCAATTTTCGGCAGTGCCACTGGATGACTAGCGCGTTCAATGTTAAGCGTGACAGAGGAGCCTGACTACCCGCACGCCTCACGCATGACACGTTCAGGAGTTTTCAGCACGGCGTGTAGATAAATCGCTTCATTGCTAATCGCAGTAACGTCAACATTCCTCGTAAGATTGTTCCTCTCGAACTTTTCGCGAACGAATTCTATCAAAATCTATACAAACTACATCTGTCAGCTTAAACTGGAAGAAAGGCACCTTTCAAGTACAAGAACCTGTTGGTGCCTTCGAAAGTTTCTATAATAATAATTCCTTTGGTAATGTTTTCCTGCCCGCAGATTCTTTTTTTTACATTCTGGCCTCCCGTTCTTTTTATTCATGTTTCTGTCCCTGTGCATATCATTGCGTTCTGCTCGGTCAGAGCAGCAATATTAGGCAAATAAACGCGCCAGGTACTGATGCGATGTAGTACCGCAAACGTTGCCAGTAATATAACGCTAATCTAAACTTTTTTACATTGCTTTGAGCAGGGTGCATAAATACAATTGCGTGAAAGAGTATGACACATGCTGTGTCGAATTCGAACTCGCCTAACTGCGCAGTTTTGTATATTTCCTACTTCGCCTGCAGTGTGCCGCAGTATGACTAGACAGCGTATTAGCTGGCCAGATGGTTTTTCTTTTTCTTTGGCTGTTGCGATGCATGCTACATATATTTTACCGGTGTGGGCATTACGTGCACAATGGCATATTCTACAGCAAGCAAGGTTTCCAGTATGTTTTCTCCAAGAGCTACCACAGCTGTGCTGTTTTCGCTCATTGTTGCAGCCACGGCGAGTCAAACCTCAGGCAGTGTATCTCCGAAAGACTTATGCCTGTTGGACCAAAGAGTGCCCGGGTGGGGAGGAAACAACGGAGCAAATATGTTCGTAAGTTATTTAAGTATTTGCGAAAATGTACAGCTTGGGCACTACAATTATACCCGGTTGTTTACTGGTGGCTTCGTGTAGGCTCTCCACCACAGTGCGCCATTGAATTGCTTTATTCATACAGCATTATGTAGCGTCAAGGCAGCCAGTTAATATGTGTAAGGAGACGCTCTCCCGTAGAAAACGCGTATCTTCGTGCAAATTTTCAAACAAAATAAAAGTAGTACTCAGGCGTCATTGTTTAAATCGACTGTTACAGAACGCGCTCGCGATGGCATGCGGGGTGCTTCTGAATTTAGACCTAGATTGGGTGAAAGCATTGCAAAATACAAGGAAACACGGAAGAAACACACACAGCAGTGCCTGTGGTGCGTGTCAGCCCTTCTAGATTGTGTTCAGCTGACTTGCCGCGCGTTGCACGCTTGTGTGATTTAGACCACGCTGGTTCCCCTTAACTACATAGCAGCCAAAGCGCGGTATATGAGCGTTCTCCACTTCGCCATCATCGGAATGCTACCATCACAGCCGGGAGTTGAACCCGCTACCTCGTGCGCAGCAAGCAGACAGCTGTGGGTACTGAGCCACGGTATGGGTGCTCCGGAAAGAGGGTGCGGCCGACGGCTGAGGAGAATGCGGGACACTGTTGATGTCATATCTACGAGTAAGGTTGTCCGTCTCGTTAGGTACGGTGAGCCCAAATGCCGCTGCGTTACCACGGATGCGCTGGCCTGTATTGGGCAGGTTGGCTACTCCTACAGTGCTGTAGGGTCTATCAGGTACTTTTGTAAGGATAGGTACGAGTACCTGCTCATTCCCTGGGTATTTCATATGTATTCAATGTGTCCCGAATCCTGCTCTTGCACACTTGAGTTTTACTCCTCAGTGCTCAACTATGCGGTGCATCGAGTGGCGCACGCATAGGAGTTTTTCTAAGCGACTGCACCTATGACTGAACGCATAAATTCGTGATAGTAATGTAAGATGAAATGTGCGTTGTTTGTTATTTCTTTTTCTTGCAGACAAAGAGTAAAGGCCAGGCTTGTAAGAACACCGACGAGTGTCAAAGGCATTTATGTTGCCGAGTACGCCAATCGGTGGGTACTTGCCAACCGCTGGCTATATGCGGAGAAAAGTGCTCGGAAGATCAGCTCAGGGGTGGCTGCTATCATATGTACTGCCCCTGCAAAGCCGAAATAGGTAAGAAGCTAGAATTTAGTGAGCATTGAATGTCGGTGCTTTGTCCCACAATTCCTTCACAGCGTTGCAAGTGCAACGATAGACAGCCCATAGACAGTCCATAGACAGCCCGATAGACAGCCCATAGATGTGCTTTAAGATTGGGCTAGCTTATTCGAAAATGAATTTTGTTTAGGTGACATGTTTTCTACTGCGGCAGAACAAATTTACTCATATTATTACGAATACATTATTTGCACATTAGACTTGAGCAATACAAGAATTAGTATTCACCTTGGCAGCTCAGTGGTACGTCCTTGCGTTGCTAAGCTCGTTTATGGTACATTTGATGTATGTTGAAAAACTTCAGATTGTCAATTTTATAGCATCCAAAAGCATGCGTTTTAATCAAATTTTGGCTTCAGAATATAAAGTCCCATAATTTATTTTGAACAGCTTGAGCACACACTTAAGTCGCCATTGAGGAATTCATTGTAGCGCTTCTGTATTGTCGTTTGTCATCCGTTTCGCATACATGAAATATTGATTTGTGATAGCGTTCACAGGTTAAGCTCGAAGAGTCACCGGATATAGAATTCAGCAGATAAATCCTTTGCACCTTATACTGTGCCGAGTTTATGCATAATTTCTAATGTTCAACTCTAGCTAACTGCGTGCAAGTACTTCCTGTATAGCGTCGCTGGCGTGCCACCTGTAATAAAAAGAAGTAATGAAGGTGGTCGGAATAGGTTAGGTCAGTTTAGCACCGAAGCTGGCTATGTCGGTGTTAAACAGCAAGAGGAAAAGGAAAAATCTGGAGTATTGCACTTCTCATGAAGTCGCCAAATAGGGTCGCCTAAACAAAATGCCTCTTTTTCCGTTCATCGAATCTGTCAAGGAAAAGGTAATGCTTGTCGAGAACAGGACAGTTTCATTCAAAGCTGTGTCTTTTCAGTAGTAGATGACCTTCCGTAGTGGATGGACAAATGGTGTCTGCTAAAAAGAAATACAGTTTCTTTGCGTGCCTGATCGTTAGAGCCAGCTGTAGCTCCAACATATTGTGAGACAGTACAGTGACTCCGACGTTAGGCGTTTTTCTGAAGATAAAAAAGCAGCAGGGATAAATATGGAATGCCCAGTACCCTAAGGCGCCGCGAGACACTATTTTCATTGCAGGATGAAACTATAAAGCTAGTAACATAATACACAGTATAGTATTACTAACAACGCAGTATACGTCACTTAGCTGCTAATTGCTCCTGTCCATTTGTCATTTAGTTTTATGATATTTCTTACGCGTTGTGCATCTTGGAAAATCACCGCCCTAGAACTCCACGTAGATGGTTACCCAGCGCAGCTGAAGTGCGGCCGCGGTGTTTGTCACTGGGTTAATCCCGACGCTTCATTAAACGACGCCTTGGTAGGCTGCCGGATCCTCGGCACTCAGTTGCTGCTTGAGCTCGGCTGCTCGAGCCTGTTCTTGTGCCCAGGCAGCAGCATCGGCACGGTGTAGACGAGCACGTTCCCCGTTCTGCTCGCGGCTTTGCAGATCAAAAGCTGCCTGCTCCTCAGGAGTACGTATGACGCCTGACCTACCAAATTCGGAACCGGAGAGAAACGGCTACACGCGCTCGGCTGCGACTGCAAGCGACGACGTCACTACTGGCGCAAGTGCCTCGAGCGGCCAGTCGCGCGGCGATTTCTCACGCATTTGCGGGCCTCTTTCACGCTTGGAAAAACACTTTTATGTAGCACGTATTGAGCAACAGAAATCCGTATCGGTAGGTTTTCATGTTGCTCTGCAATTGCCTGATTGACAATTTTCATCTCATTTTAATGTTTGAGAAGTTGATTAATTAACTAAGACTAATTATCTAATTATTGGGAATGAGAAAAATATTTGGGTGTCTCCAACTGACGGCAAACAATATTACCTTGGTTCTGTCCAGCTACGTGGCATTCGCATATTTTTAAAGTCTGCCTAAAGTTGTCTGGGACACCCTGTGTGTACGCGCTTCTGGAAAATATTTACAGCTGAAATTGTGCGCCTTATAGATTGCGCTAGAATATGGTAATCTGGCAATATTATAGTAGATGTACAATTTCATGCGTATTTGTTGTCGGTGTACTTCATTTTCTCGTTGTAAAAAGCGGTCATTAGCCAGGTGTTTTATTCATATGACAAAGCTATACTTCTTGAAGGACTGCGTTTACTAAGTGTATTTCGCGCATTCTACCAATCGACTACTGACGTACTCTCTGATATGTCATGTTTCAGGGGCTTGTGAGAACGGTACATGCTCGCGATGACTCTTCAAATATATGGTCCTTAGGTAAGTCACCAAATTTTGATAAAATGAAAAATGAGTAAGCGCCATACGGTGAGTTTTCGGGCCCACTCCCGCAACAACCGAATGGTCTACCGGGGTGAGACATTACTATAACGGCGGCATGCAATAACACTTGTGGGCCTTACTTTGGGTGCACAATAAAGCTCTCCAAGTGGTAATAGCAAGTCTAGAGTCCCCTTTACGGCGTACCTCCTAATTTATTTCAGTTAGACTTGCTGGGAGTTGAGTTGAGTTGAGTGGAATGGTTGTAGGCTACTGGGAGGATTAGCCTTGCAGTTGCTGCCGGCAATTGCTCCACCGTAGCGACATTTAAAATAAATAAATCACATATTCAGACACAGACCTCACAATTACAAATGGTCACTCCTCAGTTCACCATGTGGAGGCAAAGTCCGTGTCCTGTAGGTAATTTAACAGAAGGCGAGAGACCTCCTTCCTACACAACCGGTTCCCACGCGGGAAATCAATTTCCTGAAGAGAACTGTGAGCATGTACTGTCTGCATGAGGGACCCGAATAACCCACTCCTTTCCGTGTTACACACACTACAGCACATAAGGTAATGTTCTATGTCACCGCACACACCACTCGTTGAACATAATGGAGACGACGCCAGGCCACTCTTATACATCCACGCAGGGGTACGAGCAGAGCCCGTGCAAATGCGGAGCAGTAAAATGGCTTGGTTTCTCCTGACACCCTTGATCACACATGGTTTGTGAGGTGAGTGCCACAAGGAGCTGAAGTGGCACAACACCGCTTTTCTGAAGAGTCTCTTGTGCTCTTGAGGCACTTTTCTCAATGGATTCCCAGACAGCGCTCTATGGGCGAGGCTGTCCGCCATCTCGTTGCCTATGATACCTATGTGCGAGGGCACCCATTGGAAACGTATGGAGAAGCATTTGATATGGAGATTGTGCACCAAGCGTAGGGAGCTAAGACATAAGGCATCAGTAGGGAACCCGTGCTCTAACCTTTGAAGGGCAGATTTTGAATCTGTAAGAATGACAACAGGTTGAGGCGTACAAAACCGTAGTTTCTTTAGAGCTGCCTCGATGGCAACGCTTTCGGCCGTTGTTGAGGACACGACTGCAGTGAAGCGAACAGACTAATCATACTTCAAAGAGGGAATGTGAAAAGCGGCTGCACTAGATCCTCTGACCTTGTCCACAGAGCCATCAGTAAGAATTTGAAGATGGCGTGCCTATTACGTCTCAAGATGTTCCAGTACCAGCGAACGCGTTGCTGCGAAAGGAGAACTCCGCTTAGCGCGTACGTGAGGAATTGTCAACGAACAATCGAAGCTCGCGAATGACCAAGGTGGATTCAACCTCTTAGTTCGACCTCTAGCGTCAAGAGCCGGGTAACCAAGAGTACTTAGTGTCAAGTACGCTCGGGACTCAGATCTCTTTCGAAGGCACTGCAGGAGGGCTCGACCAGCAGCCGTCGGTTTGAGGCGACCAATTCGCATCAGTAACCTTTGTGAAGCGACTACGCTAAGAGGTCTCGATAGAGATTCATAAAGGACTGAATGGTTAGGAGCAGTCTGCGAAACGCCAAGAGCCCTTCTTAGGCCCTTTCTGTGCAAAACCTCAAGTAGTTCCAGCTGTGATATCGAGAGGGAAATTAGAGGGAGCTGATACATTATTCGACTCGTCACTAGTTCATGGTGCAACGTGATCATTGAAGAAGGGTGATTTCCCCATTGCTCACTTGCAACTCTACGGATTACATTGAGACGCGAAGAGAAGGATGTCACAACCGAGTCCACAGCTCGTCGCCACTGTAGACGGTAGTCAATAATCACGCCCAAAAAGCGCTTGTGTTTCAATTGTCGAAGGCAAGATTGATCAAGGTCTATCTTCAGCCTCGCATACCGTCTTCCCCTACCTGGAAACATGATGAAGCCAGATTTTTCAACCGAGAGAGTCAACCCACACCTTGAAGGTAATTTTGAACTCAAAGTAATGCCTGTCGAGCTATCGGAGCTAAACGCTTGTGCTGATATCCGGTTAACCAAAAATAAATGTCGTCCGCATATATCGACATATGGACATGCCTCCAATGTTTTTGCATTTCAGCGGGAAGACCAGCCATTAGAACATTAAAGAGCGTTGGGGAAAGAACACTTCCCCGAAGTACACCTCGCGATACCGCCATTTCGGTGCTTGTGGTACTTCCTAACCGCATTTGAATTTTCCGATCACTGATAAATGAGTGAATGAATCGCAGAAGATAGCCCTGTACGCCCATGGCCTGCAAACTATTTAGTATTGAGCTCTGAAGGACGCTATCATAAGCCTTTGATACGTCTAGGAAAATAACTAGTGTTGAAAAGCCGAAATCTTTATGATGTTCAATATGGCTTATCAAGTCCAAGGCGCTATCTTGTGCGCTTAAGCCTGTTCGGAATCCAGTCATGCATGTGGGCAGAGCTGTTCTATCTTCGAGCCGCTAAGATAAACGCTTACTTCCCAGCTTCTCCATGAGCTTAGCCACACACGACGTCAGTGATACAGCACGATACGAGGCCAAGTCTGTCATTCCTTTGCTGGGCTTCAGCACTGAGACAACACAAGCCACCTATGAAGGAGGAACGTCGCCAGTCTCCCACACTCGATTGAGATAGCTTAGGAGCATCTTCCGGTGTTCGAGAGGTAGGTTCTGCATCATCTGGTTGGTGATGCCGTCAGGATCTGATGCACATCGACGCCGCAGGCTGCTGATTGCTGTCTGTAGCTCTCGAAGTGTGAACGGGGCGTCCATCACAGACGTAGATGTTGCAGGCAGAGCGCAGAGATAAATTCCTGAACTTGCACTTACAACTGCATCTGCAAATTCCTCTGCCAAGCACACGACAGGTTTCTGCTAGTGCAGTGCAAGCGCTTCGAAAGGTTTACTAGGACGGAAATCACCAGCAAGATTGCCAATGACTCGCCAAATTCTCGTCATCGGTGAGAAAATCGTCAAGCTAGCGCAGAAGAACGCCCACTGCGACCTACAGAGCTTGTTCCTATGGCGTCGAATGGCAGAGTTAAGCCTACTGAAAGTCATCTTCAAGGATCTGTCGTCCTTCTTCCGCATCAGTTGTCGCTCCGCCCTTCTGCGCGCTGCGCAAAGGTTCCAGAGTTTTAAATCCGGAGTCGGAAAAGGATTAGGCAACTTGACCGCTGTGGTAGCAGCCATCTTACCAGAAATCATTTTGTCTATCACATCACCAGAAAAACAAGCAAGTTGCTCCCTGTATTTGTCCCAATTAACAACATGACTCACACAAATCAACATTGAATTTATTCGGGCTCAATGTAACTCACGGGTTCATGGGCTTAGAGTGAGTCCGACATATTTCGACTTACGGAAAACAGATTCGTTCGGACTCAACCTTACCTGGGCTAACAATGATGTTGGCGCAGGGGAGGAGGGAGCGAGTGGTGATGCATGCAGTTTGCGCTTTCCTCTGGTGTTTTATTTTTAAGGTTTCTTGGACAAAGAGTGAAGGATCACCGGAAGTTGAAAAAAAGGAAAAGAAAACTGGCGCCAGAAGCCATGTCACGATGACCGTCGACAGTAGTGCGATCAGCATCGAAGCGACGTAGGGGCACACCGCGCGGTTTGGGTCAAGTGTATTTATTATGTGTAACGCTCATTTTTAGACTTTCCTTGTTTCGGCTATATAGGATGTAGATTTTCTCCGGTATCCACCCACATTGCTGTGGCACTCGCTTACCAAAGTCGCCATTGAGCATGACGGTGTGACGACGAATGTATGACGATGACACAATGTTGACCATGGAAAGATGAACACGGAATGACGTCGATGGAACGGCCAAGGTAATGGCCACGGCGTTACGACAACGAAATGATTCTGAAATGATGACGATAGTATAAAGAGGACAGCGTGACAACGCCGGCATGAAGACAATGCGAAACAGACGAGTGTAAGACAACAACGGCGTAAAAACGACGGTATGACGACAACCAGATCAAAAATGTGGAATAACGATCGCTGAACAGTGATGATAGAATGCGACAGCAGCACGTCAATTGGTAGATGAAAGTGACTGTCTCACGACGATGCAATAGCGTTTATGCTATGACAAGGGCGGCCTCAAATAAATGACGACGGCACAATTACAATAGAATGACAGAGGCTGAACGTCGTTGGCAGTTTGATGACGACGGTACGACGACAATATGCTGATATTTCTAAAGTGACGAAGATGGGCAAACAGAAGTGATACGACAGTGGCGTGACGAAAATCATATGAAGCTAGAGTGACGAAGATGGAATGGCCGCGACAGCATCCTGACGATTGCGTCACGATGACTGTATGACGACGATGCGTTGATACAGCTACAGCATGACAAGAGTACCATGATAAAGCTGTGATGACGATAAACAAACCGCCACAATAGCATGACGAAGACGGTATGACAACGAATGTGTGACAACAAATTTATTCTGACACGAGTTAACAGCGATGGCGTCGCGAGAACGACATGACGAGAGTCACATGACGAAAAAGGAGTTTCAACAGTGGAATGACCACAACGGCCTTTTGATGACGCTATGACAACAGATGCATCGCGACTGTGTGACGAGCATGGCATGACGACAGTCAGTTGGCAAAAGTGGGATGACGGCGATGTATCGATTGCGACAGCATCCCGATTATACACATATACTTAACGGCGTATATATAAATACGGCGTAGAAGGCATGACGACGGCGGCATGACGAGAGTAAAATGACGACTCTGCGATCGCAACGTTGGAGTGACCACGACGGCATCCCGACCGTGTACAAGACGACGAGTGTGGACGACGATGGCGAGGCGATGACAGCATGATGAAAGTCGGCTGACGAAGCTAAGTGGCAATGCTAGAACGACTACAAGGGCATCACGGTGATGGTATGACAATGAATGCATGACGACTGCATGATGACGATAACATGACGACGACGGCAAGACGACAGTTGGAGAAGAAAGCTGGAATGAAGGCGATTCAAAGACTATGATGATATCACGACCACCAGTACGTACGCACTGGTCCAAGTTATTAGACAAGCTAAGTCACTTAGTATGTGTTGTAGGTATAACGACAACGGCGTGACGGGAGTCACATGACGGTGCTGGAGTGACAACGATTGAGTGACTGCTACTGCATCAGGACCATGATCACATACCTGGTCCCCGTAGCTCGAAGACAACATGCGCTATTATGCGGGCGTGAGATAGATAGATAGATAGATAGATAGATAGATAGATAGATAGATAGATAGATAGATAGATAGATAGATAGATAGATAGATAGATAGATAGATAGATAGATAGATAGATAGATAGATAGATAGATAGATAGATAGATAGATAGATAGATAGATAGATAGATAGATAGATAGATAGATAGATAGATAGATAGATAGATAGATAGATAGATAGATAGATAGATAGATAGATAGATAGATAGATACGTGGGGTACTCAAATACTGATAATCACAATAAAACCAGGGCACAATGCAGCACAATGTAAATTTCGGACATGGTTATACATTAACAAAATTAATGGGTTTCACATGAAGTATACCTGTGCAAACTTCCCGACAAATGCTGCATAAGTGTTTGGATGTCACAACTTCCTGTTTAAAATGGCGAAAACATATAGCTAAGATTTATGCTATCGCTGGACACAAACTGGTGTTATTAAAACACTAATTAAACAGCTCGACATCTCAGTTAAGAATAAAGGCATATAAAGCAATACTCAAACCCTCTCCTGAATGCGCGAATGTCATCTGGGACGGCCCTCCCCCCACAGCATTGGTTACAAACGAGCCGGAAAAAATTCAACACACAGCCACTTGCATTAATTTGTTTGTCTATACCAGCTACAGGCGCTGAGACTCTGTCTGAGATGCTCTTCTCAGTGAAATCACATTTTATACTCGTTGAAGGACAGGCGTAAATCAGCAAGACTTATTATTCCATTCACTCTATTTTGAAAACGTAGGTCTAAAACCAGAAGAGCATATGAACAAAAGATAAGCCTAGGGCATCTCATCATGAGCGAAACAAGAGTGTTAGAGCTTTTTTTTTTCACGGACAAACTTGAATTCCTTGCCTGATAATTCAAATTTGCTCGGTTTAGTAGAGTAGTTCAAGTGTAATTTTTTATATAGTTCATTTCATCACCTGGTTGCATTTATTCGTTTTGATTATTCTAATGTATTGCACTTTCTTTAACATTTGAAATGTTTTTCTATTCACAAGTTTTTACAAGTTTTACAAGTTTCTATTTACAGTCACATTGTAACAATGGCTGTACATATCTGCTGGCCCACTCCTGCTTCCAATCACTGTGGTTCGCAAAACTGAACAAACAAATAACAAAAGATGAATTTCATTATTTTTAGGTAGGGGGAGGCTTGTGCCATCATTTTTCACTGTTCTTAATTCGGAGGTCCGTAAAAAGCGGGCAAAATATAAAAGAAAAACGGGTGCCGACTTCATTCTTGCAAGCCGGTACAGTGCTGGTTTAAACACGCGGTGAACAAATTAATTATGCCAGTCTAAAGGACTGTTATGGGCACAAATATAACATGTAGAACTTCTTGAGGTGCGTACGACAGTCATGCACAAGTTCAGGTTTGCCTTAGGTGGGAAATGGATGGCTTGCGCTGTGATTTCTTATAACTTGGCTACGACCGTCTGCTTACCGAGGTACATAAGGGTGACATGGTCAGACGCTAAGCTCGCCACTATACTCGTGGACTACTTTCTCTGCCTATGCAGGGAAAGCAATGGTGGCAAAGCGCGCACAACTTACAGCGCTTCTGAAAAGAGTCCCGCGTTTTCCCCCACGTTACTCTAAGCTGGGGAAGAGAAAACAATATCCTGATTACCAACGCCTAAATAGGACAAAACGTACCACTGAATGTAAAAGTGTACTTATTTTGTGGCTTTTCCCTTCCGCGTATAATAACCAATTACTATCGTACGGAAAACGTTACTCAAATGAAGGCCAAATTAAACGTCCCTTCTCTCTCAACCAAGAGGAACCAATAAAGGCTATGTTTACCCTATAAGATATACTACAAAAACGCTGCACTTCGATTACCATGGATCCATCCAGCCCCATTAACCTCCTCCCATCAATATCGCGTTCACAAAGTACACGCGCCGCAGTGTAGCACACCGACAAAGTCGCAAAAATTTCATTGAAAACATGCAACGAATGGAACTGCCTACCAGTATTAATAGTTCGTATAAGTAGTCCCGCTTTATTTATGACTGCTTTAGCTAACCCCAACTAATCTTTGAACCGTTTTGTTTACTGGCGCATTCTGTAACTCTTGGTATTGCTGTAAGCGTAATGCTTTGAAATTAGGTACCAATATAACTACTATTCTCTACTTTTGTATTGCTGAAATGTTAGTCATGAAACATGACGAAATGTAAATGGTGAGCTGACATTGCTTTTATCTTCTGTTTGTAATGTGCCTTTTTGTATGCTCTTATACAATATTTATATTTTATCTTTCGCTATGTAGTCATTGAGGGCGAATAAGTAAATAAATAAAATGATGCAAGTTAAGTTTGTTTCGAATTATTCAGCTCCAGGGGGGCCGCGATTCAATATTCGATGCACTATTTGCATGTAATTATTTTCAAGTATTCGCGTTTGATTTATTTCAAACCTTTTACCATGTGCGGCCTGGTAATATTTCAAAGGTTAGTAAAATAATCAGTATAAACGAATTAATTAAGAACAGTACCAAAAATATTGGCGCTTCGCGCGCCTGCTATCGAAATGCCGTTGTTTTCATCCAATCCCCCTCTCTATTCGAATGCTTAGCTTCTTTTAACTTCGTTGCTTTCTCACTGAGACACACTCTATGTGTATATACATGGCGCGAGCAGGAGGTTGTAGACAGAGACAAACATGGTGGCCATTTATTCTTCGTCTTCCTTCCCTTCCAACTACGGTTCATCTGTACAAAGTTACATATTCCCTTTCCCCGTCAGAGAGCGCGTATTGAAAACAGCAAGCGAGGTAGGAAGCGTCTGATGAATGAACAGCATAAGAATGCGCAGTTAGTTCAATGTTCTAAGATGCTTCTATAACCGTTGACAACTTCATCGAAAAGTGCATCTGTCCGCTGACGTGTAGCATGTGCTCTGGTGGGTGAGCTTGGCTGTTGCGCTCCGGGCGGCGGCCACAAGCGTCATAGTTCGTCAATACTGGTCGTAGTAGTACACGTTCAACTGTTCACACAGCTCAGTACAGTTGAATACAGAAGTAGAAGGAGCAGTAGCTGCTCTTGAAACTAGTGGGGACTAAAGGATGTACGCTACCACTTCCCTTAGTATGTTGCACTAACGTGATATGTACCGATGGCTCGTGAATCGCCTCGTTTCTGATGCTTGCAGAAACGTGTTTCCTGAAATGACTGCTCGTTGTTTGGGGTTTCTGAGGCGTGTCGTCACGGGTTGTCCCGCAATAGGCTGAGTCTTGAATGTTGGTGTTGAAAAGATCCTCGGTGACGTTCATTTCTTGAAACATGACGTACTTCGGTTCACCTTGGATTTAGTTGGCTTGCGCGTTCACGTCTTTCTTGTCGCATCTGTGTTTTCGGCGATGCTCCTCGTCCTCGTTTGTGTCGAGGCCGTCGTCGTTGTTGCTGAAGTTGGTGAAGAAGTTGACATTGGTCTTTTTGTTGTTCCCGTGGGAGTAGTTGACGTAGCGTTTCCATCATAATTGGCACTGGATTTGTTTTGCAAATTGACGAGCTAATATGCGGGTATCCGGTACACTGCTCGCTTTCGATTGACTTGTCTGATAGCAAAAGCATTGTTCAGGGCTTTTGAAGGCTGTTCTGAGTCTGCTGTCATATGGCAAGGTGCGGCGCATGGTGTCTGCGACGCTGCTGCAGTGGTAGAGGCTTGTTCGGGTGTTACACGCGGAAGAAAGTTTGTGTGGTGCGAAGTGGTTTGGTCTCCATAATGTACGCCGTTCATCCGCTGCTGCTGAAACTGCACTGCCTTCCAGGTATAAAGAACACTCGCTTGTGGTGGTTTGCTTCGGACGTATTGTCAGATAGCAAGTCGGCTTCGATTCATCAGAATAAGTAACAGCTGCGTTCGAAATGCGGCATTTATTGACAGGTTGCAAGTTTCAGGTGACTAGAAACCCGGTGATGGGCCACACGTAACTGTGTATAGGTGGAGCGTAGCAGGAAGTGAAGAAAGACGAAGAATAAATGCATTGTTCGGGTGACCATGTTTTTCTCCGTCTCCAACCTCTTCCTCGCGTGACAAATGTCACAGAAGTCTTCCACGACACGCATGTAAGTCCGAGCGCACAGCTCGGACTTAGATCGGACCGACAGGTCGGGCCGACAACGACCAGCATCATGACGATATCACCGCTAGCCTTGTACATACCCAAGAAAACCGTATCAGGGGACGGTGATTCCGTGAAGGACTGGTTTCGCCTCTTCGCGTTCCACGCATCTTTCTCATCAAGGACGGAGAAAAGCATGCCAATTTTTTGGCGAACACTGCTGTTATGTTTTACTTGGTAGTGAAATTGCATGACATTTATGTTTTTAGTTGCCGTTATTAATTGCATATAGGGGCCTGTTTATTTCATGTGCATCATTAAAACATTGTCAGTGCCACTATAAGTTAAACATATTTCTAAACTTTAAAAAATTTTTTCGGTAACGTATTCTCATGTAGTGATGACTTGCGACGACGACTATTGATAAACATTCCCTTGTTTTGGCGTTGTAGAAAATTAAAGCATAGCTCCTACGAATTTCAGCATCATGTAAGCAACTTAAGGCATTTGCATGTTTTAAGCAAACAAGTGCCGCAACCTTTATTAGATACTTACCGTCAGAGCAACTGAAGTTCAGGCAAGGATGACGGTGGCAGCGCAATAATTCTCGCTCATATTCTGCCTTTCTCAATTTCATAAGATGCATATTGTGTAATTAAATTACTGCTTACTGCCAAAGCGCTCAGATGCCTCTGGGTTTGAACTCTCTAGGTACATTGGTTACATCGAAACGACATTGGGACTGATAACACTGCAATGCGCACTGTTGTACAAAACTAATTAGTAACCCTGATCAAACTATTACCAAAATAATTGGATGATTAAGGCTAACCCATTTCAATGCAGCGTACGCGCGCTCAGACCACGCCTCGCGTTTGGACCGAAGTGAGCAAATATGCAATACTTGAATAAGTTATCTTTTGTTCACTACTAACTACATTTATTTTACTATAGCAAATTATGCTTGCTGTGTGAAAAGAAATGAACTGCAATGCAACAGAGGATTACCTGTTTGGATGGTAATGAAAAATTAAAAAGAAATCATTTCTGCAGTTCAGCGTCCCGAAACGGCACACTGCCTTATCAAAGACGCCTAACTGGAGAACACCTGTTTAATTTTGACCACCTGGGGTGCTTTACCGTTTACACAATTGGCAGCGCACAAGTGTTCTTTCTTTTCTGTATTTCTGGCACATGAGAATGGGGCCGCCACGGCCAGGATCGAACGCCCGACCTCTTGCTGAACAGAGCTCCACCAGAGCCGTTCATCTACAGCGGCAGTTGATTGGAAGATTTGCATGCATAGGAAGGAGTCAGCAGACGCACGGCAGGGGTAATAATAGATCGCTGGCAAACTCCTCCACCCTCAAGTAGGCGCATGAGGGGATTTATTATTATTATGTCATGGTCGTGAAGTCTACCATCTCTCCCGCGGGTTTTCCGGCGAATTTGTATTCGTCCATCATAACACATCCTTCTAACAATGAGTTAAAGTGGCAGAAGTTTGTGTGTGACTGCTTTTCTTTTTGCTTCTCTTTCAGCTGCTGTGAAACCAGGTGGCATTGTGTGGGAACACCTTATACCGTCTTGGTGTACCTAAAATTCGAACCTGACAACTATCAAGATACTGCATATATATATATGATATCTACGGGTGATTTTTCCTGTGCTTTCCTAGGCGTCATTGTTTGTTGCGTCTTATGGTATGACTAATAAAAACGGGCCCCTCCGTTTCCTTTCACTTCGTTCGTTACATATCAAGGGTCTCGCATCCGGCAGCTTTGATCCCTTCAGGTAGCACGTGTGGCTTTATATACCAGCTACCTTCACCCAAAAACGTTCACGTAGGCGTGACACCTGCGGCAAAAAGGGTATTCCACATCCACCGCCAAGGCCATGAGTGGTGGCGCCCGCTAACACTCCCGAGGTTATACATACATACATACATACATACATACATACATACATACATACATACATACATACATACATACATACATACATACATACATACACACATATCCCGCCATCCTCCGTATCCACACCCTCCGCCAAGGCCATGAATGATGCGCCGGCTCACACTCCGAAGGTTATATATATATATATATATATATATATATATATATATATATATATATATATATATATATATATAGAACTTGAGTGGTGCTACAAGGTAAACAGAACCAGTGTTTAATTTCAACAATTTCGATCGGTGAACCGTTCTTCATCAGGGTTTACAAGAAAATGGCCGTTCGGCCATAGTAGTGAAGAAACCAGACCGGGTGCCCGGTCGTTCTCAGCTACATCAAACCGAGAGGGACAGTCGTCACAGTGATTGATTTTGGGCGCTTTGGCAGATTTACAGCTGCCTTTGGCAGCTATGCAGGGCAAGAGGAAGGCGTAGTCCCATGTATGTAGAGCAAGGAGGTCAGTGAAAAAAAAGGAAAAGAAAGGAAAAAGAAAAAACACACAGGAGGAGGGAGGCGTAAGTCGGAGAGTGAGGGGGGCGGGAAGTAGCGGCAGCTAGGTTCCCGTTCACCCGAGGCAAGGAGGGAGAAAACGGTCGCTGCGCAGCACCAGTGCGCGTGCTGCCGCTGCAGCGGGAGGGAGGGCAAGTTGAATCTGGCGGCGGGGGGCACAATAGAGAAGGGGTCCAGAAGGAAGACAGAAGAGCGGCAACTTGTGGAAAGAAACAGTGTCACAGTACACATATACAAGGCACGGCCCGTTCCGGCAACTCTGTGGTGCAGCTACGGTGCGAAAGAAATATGTAGTTCCAAAAAGAATATATGCGTGGGATTCGCTACACTATGCTACACTAGTCATGCGGCAGACATTAACAGAAGACGCAGTTTTGACCACGTGAATTTGTTGGGAACCACAGTGCACCGTTTTCGGTCTTGCCATGCATCAGCTTCGCTATAGCGCATGTTCAGACAGGCAAATCAGGTGCTCCGTATTCGCTACCTCATCTTAATATCCCCACACATGTTGACTGATGAAGTTAAACGCTGTCGCTATAGCTCTACAGCTATTGCCACTTCGGACGCCCATGGGAGGAAATCAGCTACGGGCGATGTTTTCAGCTATTCAGCGTCCCCGTTGAAAGATGAAAAACTGCTGAAAGACCATGTACCTCGTTGTGCAAAACGGCATCAGCTCAGTGTCATTCATTGCCATCTGGATTTCAGTCTCCAGCGAAACGCTTCAATCACCACAGGTACAGTTGAATATACCTGCTGTGCAGGATATAACGGACTTGTTATCGCCATTTCTCAAGCACTTAACCCCCATCCTCTTGTGTGAAACATACATCGAAAACAAGCACATATGCACCAGAGGTTTGGTGCAGCGGAGCGGTTCAACCGCAGCTGTTGCCATCCTAATGACATTCCCCATCGTCAATTTCGGAATCTCTCACCTGGAAGCGACAACTGCAGAACTTCCCCGACATTCCTACGGTGCAGCGTTTTACTGTTGTCGAACAACCACGCAATTGCTCAGTTCTTGGGCGGCTCGAAGGCAGTAGTGCAGCGTTTATTGTCAGCCTTGCATCATCATCCACTTGAAGAAGTGATACGATATCGTGCAGAAGGGTCATCCGCGCCAAATTCCCGGTGATGCGGCTTGGCCATCTCGGCTATTAGTTTTAAGGATCATGGCCAATTATTACTTGGCTCACGCTCATTTTTGAAGATGTTCTTGCTGAGTAAATTTTGCTCCTATATGCCTCAAACAAAAACATATTTATCAAGATGTATCTACAAAAAACGTTTCGCACTGACAGGAGCTATACAGGAAGGAGATGTCACGAACCGACCTAGACATTTTGTTTGGCGCTCATCCAAGAATGAAACTTGTTCAGTTGCTGACATCCGCTGTTGCAAAGTTACTTTCAACTGGGTACTCATACTTCACGAATATGTATGTTAAACTACACATATGGAGTATTTTACAACAAATACACAGGAGCATGTCAACATGATAGTTATTTACAAGTTGAGCGTTAGGGGGAGAGAGAGTCAAACAACCGTGCAGATTATAAGAGCACAGAGATACCACCAGGTGCTTATATACTGAGGACGTTTAATAGTAGCTGCTTTAAATGTCACTTTCTGTAAAAGAAGATAAATATTGGACCAAATTCTAAGCACTTTGCAGTAAGTAATACGTCCCCTTAGATTAAACTGTAAACAATCTTGTGAAATGCACTAAGTTCTAACAGGCAGGCACAACGCCCCCCAAACTGTGACATTTTCTTTAGAAAGTGGTAACCATCAGGTCAACAACCAGAATGCTAGTTAAATATATACCTGAGAGTTTCAAAGGATTTGCATGCCAGCGGTCATATCGCAAACCTTGATACTTCAAGATGGAACAGCTGCGAAGTGCGGAACTCACGTGAAATATACAAATCGGAAACTGTCATCATCTAGTTCATTATAAAACGGGCCACTCCAAACGCCGAAGTCTCGGTAGGAACTGCCCGGTCATCGCAAAATACTTAATTTGGGTAAATTCAGAAGGTACAAAGATAGATTTCAGCGCTCGCATTTCCGAACGAAGGTGCTCTGAAAGGCAGGCTGCAAAATAATACAAACCTTTTATGAAACCGCACTCGTATACGACTCGCATGGACTATGCTTCATTGCGCATGTAGCAGCTGCAACGAATCGCATTGCTTTCGCCGCGAAACACCTTTCTGCACACCTGCGTGATCGACCATGCTTCCCGTTCTGTGGAGCCGCATTCAGCTGTCCCACAAATGTTGTTTTCAGAAGAGAGGGCCTTTTTCGTTTCATAGCGCATTGTATGGACAAACAATCGCGCAAATGTTCCAACTTGTACAACGATACGTATTGCGTCTTGGACACTTCTGCATTGCACTAGCTAGAAGTGTGCTGCTTCTCCTAACATATTCCGGAGCGGCGGCAGTGTGTCTGGGCGGCAATCGGCTGCAAATTCTTTGCCATAGCTATGTGTAAATAAACGCACTTAATATATTTCTTTTTCATTGCTTCTTTATGTGTACAATATGCACGCCTCAGTGCACTTCCACACTGCCTTTGCAGTATTGTTGACGGTGTTTTCTTTGCGTCCACAAAAATATATATTAAAGGACATTCATATAGCAAACTGCTTCCTCATCTGCTGCGTGACGCCCTTGATGGTACGTTAAGTATAAACTATTCGACTTGCTCCTGTGATAGCGATTGCATTCGTTGTTTCATTCACAACTTCGGATAATGTGGTCCCTAACGTTACTCTCCCAGATACGGTGGGTCCATGCTCCCAACCAGAACAAGAAGGCGTGGTTTACAGTGGCACACCGAGCAACAAACCTGCCGTAAGTGACCGAACGGAACTCGTTTCATCAAAATATAAATATGCCTGTTTATGAGGCTGCGGCATTTATTACCGCCCTTTGCAACAAACTCACAGGAACAGTGGCTAGGAGATCGGGGTGGCATTTCATTCATGAGCAGTTGTTTACCGTTATTACTGGAGACAGTGAAGTTTACAAGTTCCTTACAAAAGTAAAGAAACCCTTAGCATTGATAAACGCATTGTACGCGTGGATTCTAACACGAGCTATAATAAAATTGACAAATTCTTGATTATTTCATTATTCTTTGCGCTCTAGCAGGCACGGTGAGACACTAAGTTATTAGCAAACAACGAACACAAGACATCAACGTTCTGACAGGTGCTGCAGAAGTCGCGGTCAGGGTGATTCTTTCATTGCGGGATCAATTTTTTGTCGCGACAATAGACTGCATTTCTTAACAGTACTGTTCCAGGAGAGCGTACGTAACCCAGGAATTAAGACCTCAAGAGAGCACCTGAGATTATAAAAAGCCGAGTAAGCACTTCTTACGAGTTCTGAATCCGAAAGCACTAATGTCCAATTGAACGCCGCTTAGCGGTGCTTCTAGTTTTGCGCTGCGAGTAATGCACTAAAGCAGTACGTTCCGCCCGAGCCAGCAAGCAGCCACCATGCCGCCGGCGTCCGCCATGCCCCCGGCCGCCAAGCCGCCATGCCCCCGGCGTCCTGCGCGACAAGGGACCGAGGAAGCAGAAGCGTCCACCAAAGCCGGCAGGCATAGAGTTTCTCACCATAATACCTAGAGGGAAATCTGGCGCCACCGTCTATGGGAGTTTCTTAAGGGGGTACCGTGCCGTCATGGGAATGACGGTATATGTGTCTGCGAGGCTCGTGTTGGCTGGTGTTGTAAGAGGCTTCGTCTAAAACGTGGATATGGCTACATAAATAACGCGTTCTCAAAGTAAAATCTTAATGAAATGTTTCCATTCACGCATATTACATCTTTACTCACCCGCACTGCATCACCAAGCGAAGAAAAGCAAGAACAGACGACCAACTGTTTCAGAGCGAACGCGAAGCTTGTCGTCTGTCCTCCAACTTTAGCGGCCCGCTGATATTTTTTACGTAACGTATAGTCGTACACGCAATAACAAGTTTTCATAGTTAAACAAAACATGTTTTCGCGTAATAATAAAGCTAAAACAGCTTTTTACGCGCTGTTTTAGTAGAAAATGAATCGTTGTGACAGACTGAACGGTACTTGCCAGGCGCGTCTTCAAGGTGTCCTGTCTCTCCGAGAACGATGTCAATCCGAAGTCACAATATACCGGCATTCCCATGCATACCACAGCGCAGCAGCGCCAGATTTCCCTCTAGGTAATAGTGAGAAACTCTATGCCGGCAGGCGCGCGCAGCAACCGAGTCCAGTGGGGGGGACGGAGAGCGAGAGATGCGAACCGCGCGCCGGCTTCCGAGGGCGAGACGGTGGCACACGTACGCGTGCGCCACGCGATTGCCTTGCCGAAAAGAACCCGTCTCTCCCCGCAGCGTTGCGTCGCCGGCTCAGCCAGCTCAGCTCCATCGAGCCGCGCTGGTGACATGGCGCCGCGGTGATGCCCTTTCCCTTCAGTCAACAGTTGGAGCGCTAGCGGGCAGCAAGCATTCCGATTCACTCGTTCTGCTCCGTCAATGCGCGCTCATGCCGTGGCATCACAGCAAGTGGGAATTTAGGTGCCTTTTCGCTGCTATAGACGCCGGCTTTTTCACTCAATGAGCCGCTTAATACTTTCGCTTCAATATAGGAGGCGGTGCAGGATATTCAGGGTACCTAAGGGGCAGCGGTTGGGTCAATCCTGGAAGCAATGTGGACCATGGATCGGGGCTCGCCGACTACAAATCCATAGATCAGTACAGGTTCTACCTTTTGTGGCCCCAGTTATTGGGGTTTCGCTTTCAGCTATCTTCAAACGTGCGGTTACCACCTGTTCTACAGCTGCTTTTCTATTATTCGGTCTCTATTATCAGAATATTAAAATACTGCCAGATTAGAACGAAAAAATGTATACTACCTTCCGTTGGATGCAATTTCTACTGGAATAAATGTAGGTATCATCATCATCAGCATTATCATCATCAGTTTCGTTACGCCCACTGCAGGGCAAAGGTCGCCCCAATACTACTCCAACCACCCCGATAATGTACTTATTGTGGCCATGTTGTCCATGCATATTTCTTAATCTCATCCGCCCACCTACCATTCTGCCGCTCCCTGATACGCTTCCCTTTCCTTGAAATCCAGTTCGTAACCCTTAATGACCATCGGTTATCTTCCCTACTCATTACATCTCCTGCCCATGCCGCTTTCTTCTTGATTTCAATTCGCGCTTGTTCCCTCAGACAATCTGCTATTTTCTTATCCCTTAACGTTACAACCATTATTCTTCTTCACATAGCTCGTTGCGTCGTCCTTAATTTAGGTAGAACCCTTTTCGTAAGCCTCCAGTTTTGCCCCGTACTTGAGTACTGGTAACACACAGTTGTTGCACACTTTTCTCTTGAGGGATAATGGCAACCTGCTGTTCATTATCTGTGAATGCCTGCCAAACGCACCGCAGCCCATTCTTATTCTTCTCATTATTTCAGTCTCATGATCCGGATCCGCGGTCACTGCCTGCCCTAAGTAGATGTATTCTCTTACCACTTCTAGTGCCTCGCTACCTATCGTAAACTGCTGTTTATCGTAAACTGCTGCCGAGACTGCTAAACATTACTTTAGTTTTCTGCAGGATAATTTTTAGACCCACCCTTCTGCTTTGTCTCTCCAGGTCGGTGAGCATGCATTGCAATTGGTCCCCTGAGTTACTAAGCAAGGCAATATCATCAGCGAATAGCAAGTTACTAAGGTATTCTCCATTAACTCTTATTCCCAATTTTTCCAAGTCCAGGTCTCAATATCCCCTGTAAGCACGCTGTGAATAGCATTGGAGAGATCGTATCTCCCTGCCTGGAGCCGCTATATATACCTTTCAGTATTTTTACATACGGCTTGTCTACACCCTGATTCCGTAATTCCTCCATGACTGCTGAGGTTTCCACAGAATCAAACGCTTTTGGTAATCAATGAAACCTATATATAAGGGTTGCTCATATTCCGCACATTTCTCTATCACCTGATTGATAGTCTGAATACGGTCTATTGTTGAGTAGCCTTTACGGAATCCTGCCTGGTCCATTGGTTGACAGAAGTTTAAGGTGTTCCTGGTTCTATTTTCGATTACCTTACTAAATACTTTGTAGGCAACGGACAGTAGACTGATCGGTCTATAATTTTTCAAGTCTTTGGCGTCCCCTTTCTTATGGATTAGGATTGTGTTCGCGTTCTTCCAAGATTTCAGTACACTCGAGGTCATGAGGCATTGCGTATACAGGGTGGCCAGTTTCTCTAGGACAATGTGCCCACCAGCCATCAACAAATCTGCTGTTACCTGATCCTCCCCAGCTATCTTCCCCCTTTGCATAGCTCCCAAGGCTTTCTTAACTTCTTCCAGCGTTACTTGTGGAATGTCAAATTCCTCTAGACTATTCCCTCTTCCATTACCGTCGTGTGTGCCACTGGTACTGTACAAATCTCTATACAACTCCTCGGCCACTTGAACTACCTCACCCATATTAGTAATGATATTGCCGGCTTTTTCTCTTAACGCGTACATCTGATTCTCGCCTATTCCTAGTTTTTCTTCACTGCTTTTAGGCTTCCTCCGTTCCTGAGAGCCTGTTCAATTCTATCCATATTATAGTTCCTGATGTCAGCTGTCTTACGCTTGTTGATTAACTTGGAAAGTTCTGCCAGTCTATTCTACCTGTAGGGTTAGAGGCTTTCATACATTGGCGTTTCTTGATCAGATTTTTCGTCTCCTGCAATAGCTTACTGGTATCCTGTCTAACGGAGTTACCACCGACTTCTCTTGCGCACTCCTTAATGATGCCCGTAAGATCTTCGCTCATTGCTTCGACACTAACGTCCTGTTCCTCAGTTAAAGCCGAATACCTGTTCCGTAGCTTGATCCGTAATTTCTCTATTTTCCCTCTTACCGCTAACTCATTGATCGGTTCCTTATGTGCCAGTTTCTTTCGTTCCCTCCTAAAGTCTAGGTTAATTCGAGTTCTTACCAACCTATGGTCCCTGCACCGCACCTTTCTGGACACTTCCACATCTTGTATGATACCAGGGTTAGCGCAGAGTATAAAGTCTATTTCATTTCTAGTCTCGCGATTTGGGCTTCTCCACGTCCACTTTCGCCTATCTCGCTTGCGGAAGAAGGTATAACCACACCGTTAGGGAACTTCTCGTGGTGCGTAGAAGCTGGTTTCACGTCTTTCTTTCGAAATGTAGTCCATTTTAATTGAAGAACGTGAGTGAGTGGCAGAAGTTGAGATGCAGCAATTATTTAAAACCCGTAAAAGAGATTCCTAACAACGTTTTCAAGTTTACCTCTCTTATTGCAGCAGAAATAGATAGTGGTGCCTGAAAAAATACCGCCGAATGCGAACAAGGACTGCGTTGCCTGCGGCAAGGCCACGTCTAAACGTGCCAGATGCTGTGAGCGTTCGGTGAAACGTGTTGGTCAGCTCAACTCAAAGCTGCTGTCTAACATGAATATTGTCCGTGTCTCGCAGCAGATGGCACAGAACAAGGTATAATAGTTTCTTACTGTACAGTCCCGGAAGGAAAGTTTACAGGATGCAAGTCTGAGCGCACAACCCTGATTCCAAGTGTGTTTAATGTATTACAGTAAGGTACCAACACAATATTTACTGTCTAATTTGCAGCAAGCTATATTCAGGCTTATTTATATTCGACTTTCAGGCAAACCTGCATTAAGCAAACCTGTGACCGTGTGCAAAATAAAGAGACAGAAGAAAGGGGAAAGGCAGGGAGGTTAACCAGCTGGGAATGTCTGGTTTGCTACCCTACGCTGGGGAGAGAGGGGAGGAGGAGGTAAAGTGATAGCAAAGTAGAGATAAAGACAGGAGCAAAAGAATAACCTGCATAGGGTATATAATTGCGTAAGCTAAAAACAAGTAAGAAAGATTTAGAATTTGGAACTATAATGATGGTACAACTGCAACGTACTTTTTGAGCCTTCATGTAAGCCTCACTGGCCGTCTAGTCCTTTGTATACTTCGCCTGTGACAAAATAAACATGTTCTCTTTACCTAGTGACGACAAATGGCTCTTTGTGGACAAACTGCGAAAATATATTTGTGCGTCAATGGAACATGCGCAGCATAACAATGTAGATCATTTATAATATATTGTAAAGGTACGATCATTTTGGCTTTCAAAACATACCTAATTTGTTATGTCGTGCAATACGAATTGTGCGCATTCATGGAGGGTCAGAGATGAAACGGGCCAAATTGGCAATATCTTTTGTTTGGGCTGTTCGTCATTGGCCTGCCGCCTTCACTAATAATATGACGAATATCACTATCGACATGCATTTTCTACGGGAGGAGGGTGGAAACAGTTTTATTATTTGAACTCTTTTGTGAACAGGGACCGAAATGGCTGAAGCAAATGGCTGCCGCAAGTACAGCCTTTTCCCTTCTTGTCCCTCGCTTTAATACAGTGCCAATTGGCTATTTCACCGTTTTTGTAGATCTGCTACAGTATCTATTCTGACACAATAACCGATATCGCCGGTGCCAAAGTTTCGACAAAGGCACTCGCCTTCGTCAGGCCTCTGATGAAGGAAAGTCACCTTGTCGAAACGTTGATTCCAGTGACGTTTGTTTTGCTACCGCTGTTAATTGCGTCAAGCATCCATACTCCTGTGAACCTTTCTCTTTTTTGAATGCGACAGTACGTAGCTCTTGTGGTTTTGTAGCCTGAGGAAATTCTGAAATGTAGTCAACTCATTCAATTTTCAACGTTTCTTATTTTTGTAGGGAACCATCTGGCAAGAAATAGCTGAATGTCTAGGAGTAAAATTTCGAACAACGATCATCCCTCACCGTCATGTGTGTGAAAAATTTTGACTTAGAAATCAAACGCAATTAAGTTTCATAAGTCCAAACATTTGCAACTCTAGTCGAGTGGCTGACGACACATCTACTGTATTATTCTTGGCTAGCTCTTACAATAGGTTTCAAGTGAAAATATTTCCATGTGAAGAGTAAGTACTCCCCACGTTACATTTTTTTTACTTGTGCCATACACTTAACCAGTGACGAAAGTACAATGGTCCATGGGTAACGAGCACATTCCAAAGTAAGAAATGAATTTTGGCAAGAAATTTTACAGCCTTAGAGGCCTCTGGCGCGGAAATCATGGCGTAGTATCAATTTCAGCGATAAGATGTTTACCTTCGATGCGCTAAGCGGCCCTCTAAATCTATACTGCTGGCCGGGAAATATTTTTGCAAACCTCCTCAATCTATTCTTGCGAGGGCTTGTGCAGGAAAGTCCGCTTTTAAGCAACACTCGTAATCATAAATGCCCCAAATACTTCTGAGGGTAATAAACAAATTATTTTAACACTTCGACAACTACTCTATGAAAAATGGAAATGATACACCTGAGGGCCTACCTACCATACTCTGTCACGAATAACACGTTCAAAATGACAATAGAAGCATTATAGTGCATTTATTCACAACACATGTTCATTTTGCAAAAAAGCCAGGTCAATGTTTTTTTTTTTTAAGGAAGGGAGGGTAAATGGGTTACACCGGCGCCTACTGTGACAGTAACTTCCCTTATACAAAGATACAAAGCTCCCTTTCCAGCTACCCTGGTGCAGTTACCTGAAATTATTCTAAAGGAATGAACTGAACTGCTGGGCATTCTCGAAAAATAACGACCGCAGTGCAACTCGCGAAGCCACCCCGTTTCCCTTATCTTTTTATGTCTCACACGCTCAAACGCTGTCAAGCGTCGAGCTTCTTCCACAAGCCTTCCAGACAGGATTATAATTATACGCTTTTCATGAACGCTCTTAGGAAATGTCATAGAGCGTGCTTAGTTCCACAATTTCCTGGCAGTTAGCAGCTAAGAATTTTTTTAGCAGTGACGTCACACAGCGTCCGTGGATTTAAGCTTGGCAGAGTGGTCTCGACTGGGACGCTGCACGTGAGAGCCTCTACGCGCGTTTGAAGATGTACCACAAAGGTACATCTTCTTCATACTGATTTCGTGCTACGCCAAGAGCATTATCTGCCTTGTGTTTGTAAGATTTCTCCCTTTCTTTTGAGACGTGTTCAAAGGGACAGGAATTACAGCAGCTTTGCATGGAAAACATCGAAGCGCGCCATTATTTCCATTTTCGAATAAACATCTGCTGTCAGTGCTACCTCAGCCCCTGCAATTCCCCATTTTCGAATAATTTATCCTCTTTTCCCGCTAAACTACCGAGTTGACTGCCAGAACAAATCAGCTCATCACTTTATTTATTTATTTATTTATTTATTTATTTATTTATTTATTTATTTATTTAGTTATTTATTAACTTATTTGTTTGTTTGTTTGTTTGTTTATTTACGCTCAAGGCTAATGGCATTAGAGAGGGGAGTGGAAAAAATGCAGTCGAAATGAGGAAAACAAGATACAGTTAATTACAATACCAATTTCAGACAGGCATGAACTTGAACTATGGTGGTTAGTGCCTCGCGAAATCGTTGGTTATCAATTATTGATGCGATGGCAATATGAAGGTGGTTCCACTCGATTGCTGTGCGCGGAAGAAAAGATTGGGAAAATGTTTTTGTTTTACAAAACTTAGTACCTACCTCATGGTGATGATCAATACGATGGGAATATAAATGGAAGGTATAAATAAACTCCTATTACTCACTGCCACTGAAAACTTGACTGCTGCTGGCATCATCAAAAATTTCTGTCGACCTGTGCTAGCGACAGCGAATACCGACCACAAAAATATAACGTTCCCCTGTGCTACTACAAACTTTAGAAGCAGCTTCGTCACCAAACACTAGAGGAGGCGATCGTTCAAAGTAGCAATGTAGTAACATCAGCAATACTTAAACTTTAGCATAAATGAAAAAAAATAAAGCACTGAGATCGCACGTTCCCACGTCAGCACCATAAATCACAGTTAAGAATAGATGGAAACGTTTGTTCTTGTGGCTAGCAGTTGTGCGCTCTGGGTCACAGGCCAACAGCAAAGCAATGCAATAATTTTGATGCCAATAATTTGCCCTTGCCAGATAACGGTTACAAAATATGTACAAATGATGTCGACAAGGCGGTCAACACAATCGATTGCCCTTCGTCGCTGGTGTTTGGGGTGCTAATTATCCTTGCAAAAATTACCAACTGAATTGTAAAGCCTCCTGTCATCACTGCCGCAAGGAGACAGGTGTTACAAGGAGGCAGGGTCTTTATTGTAAATAGATGTTAACGTCAGTGGACATTCATCACGCCTGCCGACGTACTGTGTGCATGGAGAAAAGCACAAAGGAAAGAGTCGGCCAACTCATGCCAAAACACATAACCAGATGCATTTACAATAAGTAGACAGATTATGAACTAAGGCGAACATAAAGACACAAGACACTGGGAACAGACATTGTGAGACGCTACGAGCAAAGGGTTACCGTGGTCCCTGCAATGCTAAAAAGTTCCACGTGTTCCTGCGAGAACCGCTTACCTGTACTCAAGCTCGCACGACCTAGAAGTCAGCGGAATGTTTGATGTTGCCATGGAAGTTCGCATTGAATCGGCAGAGCAGGTGAGGCGTGTCTAGTGCTTCTGGCACTGGCTATGGCTGGCGATGGTTTCCGATGGCTTGAGGTGCTCTTGGTAGCGGGCGGCGAAGACAGGAGTGGCAACTATGCAAACCAGCAACGAGTGTCAGGGCTGTCTAGCGGTTCTCCTAGGCACCCACGACCACCCATGCCTGGCGCACAGCCATCGTCACTCGCCCAGCCGCCCTCGATCATGCCAGCGGGTACCTGGTAGCACCGCAATGCCAGTCGGCCTGGGACACCGCTCTTTCTCAGCAGTGCCCGGCTGCCTCTCTTTATCGCGGACTCCGGCTCGTTGAATTTCCAATAAAGCCTGCCACATTCGATGTCTTTGGTTGGTGGCTGCCATCTCCTTCTCCAGCCTATGTCTTCTCATCTGTTGTCTCGAGACCACCTCTTTTTGGACACACGTTCTCCATACGAGTCCCGATCACAGCAAAGCCCACCGTCGAAGCTCCACGAAGCCGTCCCTGATCGCACCATTCCATTCACGCGCACACGAAGCCAAATAATAGAGGCGCCCGTTGCCATACTTCGTCGTCTTCGTCTTCACTTCCTTTATTCGACCGCGTACGCACATGTGGCCTAGATGCCATGGGGCGCGTTGACGCTTCATTGGCGTCGTCTTTGAGTCATCGCTCGCTTCTTTGTCCCACGTGTCCGCACGGGGTCGTTCTGTCACTTATTTTTCATTCACCACATTTACATATTGCGATATGAAAGTCAAGGCGACAGTTCGTTTCCGGCAGTCACTGCAGCCTCTTCGTTTCCATGGTGCCCTCTCAAGCCGGCCGGGCGTGCTTGCTACTGAACTTCACAAAAATTACACTGATGCAATCGCTTTTGTCTAGAACAGAAGTACCTTGTTTCCTTTATATGTGGTCATATTGTGTGATGTTCTTTTGTAATGCGTTTCACAACGTTAGCCTTATACGTTGCTTCAAAGAGAGGCACTCTGTGAACGAATGGCTTGATATTACGTAGTTCAGTAGTTGCGTGAGATTTGCTGCAGTTTCAGTGCCAGAACGTGAATCAAATGTGGTAGCACCTGTAATTTTAGATGACATAACCGCAATTGTGACCTCGAGTAATCAAGATGAACAGTTCCAAATAATATTAGTATTGGTAGAACTCTTCGTGACATTGCTGTACACTCATCAGGCAATGTAATTTTGCGCAGAAAACAGCGATAAAAGCAACCAGATGCCTTTAAAATATCGTCAAATAAGCGAAATAGAAACAAACCATCAAGCTTCGATGCGAATTCAAAGTGCAGGCTGCAGTGTGGTGAAGTGGAGAGCCCGACCTGCTAATAAAGGACATAATGATAGCCGCATCACTCAAATCCATGACTTACGAAGATTCGCACTGCGCTCGCGCCGCCGCTCATATGAAGAGGGGAAGAGATTTGTACTTTTTTCAGGAGTTCTACTTCTAGATCCTTCACCATTGTACCACGCGACATGACCAATCGACACTGTGGCAAAACGAGTGGGTTGCTGTTGGTTAAACGTCCTTATTCACTTCTCAGTCGTTAAGGGGCTGCTAAGAAATGACTTGGGAAGGGGCGGGGGTGCAAAGGTGAAAAGGTAGAGCGGTGTGTAGTAACCATTCTCGACGCCGCCGGCTTTCCGTTTGTGTTTCCAAGGCTTGCATATGTATAACGACTTCAGGTTTGGTGAGGCTCAGCTAACGGAAATGCAGAGTGTGCGTGATCAGTGTTGTTCTATATGATCAAGGCCTTTGAGGAAGTCAATTGGTCAAGAGAGAGGATAAAATCTCATTTAAAAGGCAGAGGGGTCGGCTTCAGCTCGTATGCTTTGTCCTGCTCTTCTGCGGCGGGGAAGTAGGAAACGTGCCAAACATTAGTGATGAAAGGTGATGGCGAACATAGGAAGAAGGGAACCATATATGCAATAGGCCACGTAATACAGTGTTTTTCGTAGTCTTAGTCAAGTCCGATGCTCCGCAGATAGTTCATAGCAGCACTTCTGAGCAGTTTTTGTTGCTATGCATTAACACACTGAAGCCGAAAAAGAACCTTCCGACAAAATATAGGCAGTACGTAAGCATTGCACCAAACACGGCCCAATTCTGGCAGGAAATGGTAACAGCTCTGGCCCAAAGCTGCCATTTGGTCAAACTGCAGCACAAGCTAATGCAGGCCCAGTGCTGTGCCAACGTAGAGTTGACATACAGCCAGTGCAGCAGCCAATTTATGGCTGCCCAATAATGGCACCACAGCTTTTTCTTGGGCAAGCTGGTGCTTGCTGAATGACCTAATTTTGTAGCGCAAAAATTCCGGAAAGATTATCATTGACAGACAGAGGAGAAAAAAAGACGGCGCTAGCAAGGAGTTGCCCGCATAGTGCCAGCGCTGGGCCATATCACCGCCATTATCAATGCGAGCTTTGGGCCAACGCCGACTTTATGACGAATTCTGAAGATACGCTGACTTGACCGTACGCAGCTATTAGTAGTACCACCAACCCGTTGCTAGTGGCTAATATATTAGTACAGGAAGCCAATGCCAAACACACATTCAAATTATATCTGGGAATTGCAATAGACGTTATAAACTCTTTATTGCAAATAAATAAATACCAAAGAGGCATTTCCCGTGGACGTAGCAGGGTGACAGAGGGCTATTTTAGGAGTTTATTTACAAACAAACAATTGACAGAGCGGCACCCCATGTGGAGCTAGGTGGTTGACGGTGACTTGGACCGGGGCCACGAAGGTAGGAATTTAGTAAGGTTCTGAGTACGGTGAGCTGGCCCAAGCTTTTAGAGTAGGAAACTGACGTCACCAGGCAAGTCCGTGCCCTGATGGCGGTGGGCTGGCCTGAGCACTGAGCACAGAGGTTAAGAAGAGGTTCCTTGATATTTGTTGCCGACTCACGCAGTGACTTCCCCTCAATTCGAAGTGGATGCTTGCGCCAGAGAATAGACGCGAATATTATCAAGGTGCGTATAGAAAAATGTTTGACGATGTTTTCATGTTGAGAAATCTTTATACTACAATCATAAACTTCGAACGAATGCGAAGGTGGCAAGCAATAAATATAGACGAATTTATGTTGGCTTCTGGGGCGCCGCCATCTTAGGCTGCTACGCAAACTATTTCTATGTTTTATTAGACGTAAACTGACGTAACATGATAACGAAACACTGAATGCATTTATACTACTATTATCATGCTTGCGAATCGGTTGTAGCTACGTACACTTCGTCGTTAAAAACAGAAAACAGCAGCGCTAACAGCGCAAGATGGCGGCACCTAAATGCTTCCGTAAAATAGTCTATTGATACAAGAAGTTTGTGAGGCAACGTTCTTGGATATTGAAACACATATTACACGTTTCTTGGAAAGTGTTGCAGAGCACATTCAAAACACAAACACAAAGTGCACCCTATCCGTCCGTCTTGTTTATACCACAGCTTTATACCGCGAACCTAGTCAACGTAGCAATTCAGAATTAAAGGCCAACTGCAACAATAATTTAGCAGCATAAAAAGCGTAATTTTCATGGGGTAGATATATAACAGCCTCCATGCAAACCTTTGAAAGTCAAATTCAACATGATTGTATAAGCGACAGCGAGTGAATATAGGCATTTCCACAGTGAACGAAAAAACATCTAATGATGCTTCCCCTTGCCAGAAATTATGCTCAACCTAGATCAGTTAGAATAATCGCGGCTCCTCGGCATGACTTGCGATATCAGGCAGCACCCGTGGCTTGATTACAATGAAAGTGAACGTGCTGGAAATTGTGTCATATTCACTAACCGCCATTTTCTCCTGTCGTACGCTAAGACGCTATTCAAAGGCTCTTAATAAGCAAATTAGGCAATTACCGGCCACGTAGCTTAGAATGGTTGCACTGGTAGTATATATAAAAGAAGAATTAACGCTTGCGTTGGCAGCAATTTATAGCACTCATTCGAACACAACATAACTGAATTGTCCACTTGTACCCGCGAGGAAAACAACAATGCCAAATATTGTGTTTGTAAAGTATTTTGTTCACTGCGATACACCAAGTAATACTTTCAATAATATTGAAGAGGTATTTCTCGCCAAATTTGCCAGTACATTGTTGCACGACGTTGTATTTCATTTTATTTTATGCTTGTACTGCTAATACACAGAGGCTTTTTGAAGCTTCCTTATCAAGCTTCGGGGAGAGCGCTATCTAAGGGAGCTTATATACGAACCCACGTGTTCCCAGCAAAATTTTCACGACCTACACTAAACTGTTGCATCAACTTCCTCCTACATGATTCCGGATATCTTGATAGCACTATGAACTAATTTTTATCATACGGCTTTCTAAACGTGCGTGTATAGAAAAGCTTTATGCTTCTCACATACAAGCAAATCATAGATTGACAGAGAGAAAATAACTTTATTTACATCAAAAAGTAACACGCTGGATTTGTTCTTGCAGGCTGTTCTGTGTTGCGCAGACAAAGAGCATAATAGGCAAATGAAAACAGGGAGATAGCCTCACGCTGAGCACACAAAACAAATTGTATCCAGAGAACCAAGTGGAATTATAAGTCCAGGCATTGGATTTCGTCTTTTATTGGCACCATCTGAAATTATAATGCAGTTGATTTGACAACTTGAAAACCAAATACCCACGGCCTATTCACCATGTCCGAGAAGCAGCAATGCAGTATCTGCGATTTTGTGGCGTGAATGCAGGAAGACCGTACCCTATTTTATTGACCTTCACAACTGAAGGAAATCGGTTAGTTAATTGGAATAACTTACCTTGGAGCAGCACAATAAAGGCCCTCTATAATATTTCAGTGCTTTTACGTTTATCTTCCGCCACTAATTTTTCTTTGCAGCGCTGATGTAGCTCACATTGGAAAAGTTCAGCCTAATACAAATTGTTGGCAGCCACATATGGCGTGAATTATCAAGCAGCTCTACAATTTTACATGGCCCATTAGGACGGTAACAATACAGAGTCTTGAATAAAAATTATTAAATAAACGGATGGCCGCCTTTTAATGCGGACAGCACGGACCCCTCGGTAGGTACAGACTAGGTTTAACGACATTAAGACACACGTGTGAGCAAAAGTGTAAGGAGCATACTAAGCTGAAATAATTTTAATTTCATCGTTCCCTAGATTCTTGAGTTCACTACGGGGTTCATGAGGTAAGAGAGAGAAAGATAAAGTGGAAAGGCAGGGAGCTTAACCAGATATCAGTGGCGAAGTTGAAAAGAGCAAGCAGCCTCCTCTGCAAATAAATATGACTTTTCTTTGGAACGCTTCCACTATACACTTTTGCTCGTGGGTGTTTATCCATATTGATTGGACTTCTACAGGTCAACTAGGACAACGACATACGTATGGAAATTATTAAACACCCTATAAAACTTTTACAGCACCGCACCCGTTGACACCACCATATTTGTTGCCGTGAATGCACCAGAAATTAGGCGACTTTTGATCTCGCCTGTTTAAATGGCCACTGTAGCCACAGGTACGGCTCACAGCCGATATTTCAGCCATCTTGCTGAGTGGGTAGACACAAGAGTTTGGCCAAAGCTTCCGAGACCGTCGAAGGATATCTTTCGCAAGGCAGGCTGTTCAGGCGATTTTATGTTCCATAAGGTTTCCATAAATTAGTGAATCTCACAAGAGGGAAGGAAACAAGACGAAGACAAGGAAACAAGAGGCACGGGGTCGCCAATCTTCCAACCGATTTATTTCGTTGCTCTACACAGTCTGATATAGAGTAATCACTTTTAGGTTTCCGGTTTTTTTTTTTCTAGATCGTCTGTTGCAAAAAACTTATTTGTTGATCTTGAGCTGGATTATTCAGAGTGGCAAACAATACTTGTACAAAAAATCTAAACACTTATTCAACTAAACTAAAAATTACTAATCACGCTCTTAATAGTTTACGGCGGATATTGTAACTTACGAATTGTAGCTGTTGAAATGCAACCCATATCCACTTTAAATTAATTTCCTAAATGCCACCAGTTTGGAGATATGCGCCATCAAACCCGCTATAAAATACAGTGTTGTTCCACTTATTCTTCTTTATTAAATCTCTCTTTTATGCTTTGAAGCACAAAAGGAACTAGAACGCCGATCTACTCCGTCCCACACTTTGTAAAATCGTATCTCGAAACTGGAGTCATCTTGGAGATTCCTATAAGTGCATTAGTCTCGCAATGTCGCCAGCTACAATTGATAACTTATGTGCCGCAATTATTAGGAAGTTATCTGTGAATTATGGTCAATTAGTTAAACAAGTGTTACGATAGCTTGTGCTAGTAATGTCCGTTCCTGCAAATAATTCAGCTCGAACGCAAGAATTATGCGATCTGCTCTAGGCGATATTGAAAATTCAGGAATGCTCAAAAATCACCACGCTGTATACTAAGTACGAACAGCATGCACATAAATTGCTCTACACGGGCTGGCAAGTCCAGAAATGTCAATTATTTACATGATGAAGCTAAAGACGGCGCGCATGCTAACAACTGTCCGAATCTTCCTATGGATCCACATTGCTTTATTTTACGTGCCAGCTGATTAGATGACGTCCTGTAACCCCACATATGTTGAAGTCAGGTGTGCAGCCACAGGTCTTGCAGAGATGCAAAAAAGTGGCTTTGTGCGATCTTATTTTTAACACTCTTGCTATGCTCGTGCAACCTGTCATTCAGGCTGCGCCGCGTTTGTCGATCGTTATACTGGCACCATGACACAGCGATCCTATACGCAACCCATCGTGCACAATCTGCATACTCGACTCGCTGCCTTCTTAGGATTTGGGAGCCTACAAAGCTTCCCAAGGTCATTGGAAGCCAAAACAAAAGAAAAACACGCAACCACTCGCACGCTGAGCAATCTGCAATCGGTGAAAAAAAATGTTTTATGAACCTCAAAATTTTAAGGAGCTTTGCCGTTTCTAGCTTCAAGCAGAGACGGGATAAAAGCAAGTTACTTAGGGTGGCAGCGATGTAATAGCTCATGCACACACCCGCTGCTGCCGGTATACATAGCATCGCCCAAGACGATGAAAGTAAGCCGAGTATAAACGTCAAATCTCTAAACATTGACTACATGAAACATTCCTTCGCCCTAAAAACGTGCCGCGCCATATTAATCAATGGACTGTTACATTGTAGAAAACAATTTAGTTCGAGGGATCTATAAATAGAAGTCCTTCAGGTCCATCAAGAAGGCTTGGTAACCTTTGTGAGGATGAGCTTTCATAAAATCGATCAGCAGATTCGAGTCCTTAATCAAGAAAGCATAATTTAGGAGTATACAAGGAAGCTTGGTTTTTCAACATAAAGCCACTAACTTGTTCCAAGTGTCATTTTATGAAACAATTACCCTTAAAGGACTTCCGGCTTATGAGTTCAAGCACTGAACAACACATCAATCTGATGGCGGTTGATGTGACTTATGCTTTTTTTTTTTTGTTAAAGACAAGCGTAAGTAGACCGCCATGAAATTGGGGATATTTAGTTTGAAGCCGCCAAGGAAGTGAACGCAGGAGGAGGAAGGCGCCTGAAGGCGGAGAGGAGACTCGCGGGCCAGGAAAAGTACAAAGGACTGCCGCGAGCGCACGGCAAAGTGACGCCACCTAGAGGAAAGTATACACTCTGTTCCATACATAGCAGACAACGCTGTGGGAACTAGACAGACTTCTTGCAGTGGCTTCGTTCGCACTTGGATATAGTCCGATGCTTCTTGACCGCGATTGTGGCCAACTGTTTTTTATATAGGCGCACTATTGAATGAAACAAATTTTAATTCAAAGAAACAAACACACTGTGATACACAGCTGCTTATGCGTTGTTGTAGATCGTTTTTATTTGTATTGTTCTTTACGGGGTTTTTTTTATTTGCAACCCACCGCGAGGAGCCTCACGCGCATGCTCGCACGAGCAAACGCTCTGGGCACGCCCAGCGAAGCATAGACGGACCGCGCGGAGTGATAACATTTCTTGACCTAACTTCTTGCGTAGCTTCCACTGCGTTGACTGCTATGTATGGAACGCAGTATAGGTGGCATTGAGCGAAGCAGGGAAAGAGGAAGGAGGCGAAGCCATCGCGGAGGGGCAGGGTAGGCGGAGGCGCCCTGGTTGACCTAGGTTAACCGGCGCTGTCGGACAGGTTGCACGAGCACATTGACAGTGTTAAAAATAAGGTCGCTGTATGCAGCCTTTTGGTTCGCACTAAAAGATGTGTGACAATACATAGTATGCACGTACGTCATTCAATGATACTCCGCGAATTCCGGTTTACGGCAGCGCCATGTTGGGGAACCTATAGGCCTATGCGCGCGCCTGTTAATAAGGTACCCCAAGATGGCGGAAGGTAGCGGAAGCAGACGACAGCAGCGGATGTGACGTCATGTGCATACTATATATAGGACGTCATAATAATTAGCTGACGCGTAAAATAAAAGATTCTGAAGCCGCAGCAAGATTTCGACTTATGCATCTAAGCTCGCCGTCTGCAGCTTTATAATTCAAAGAATTGGCATTTCTTTGCCGGCATGTATACAATGATTTGTGTGTGCGTTGTTGTTTTCACTAAATATACCAGTTGCTTCATCGAACACTACCAGAAATTTTTAAAGATTGACTGTGGCAGATAGCACAATTCTTGTTCATGAGCTGGTCTACTCGAAGAGGCGGACATTACTGGGACAAAAAAGTGAAATGCATAATAAACTAATTAACAAAAAATCCAGATTTAAGTTTTCTACTAATTACCTTATCACCCACGTTGCAATTTTAAAAAATTTCGACGTGGAGTTAGCAAGGCGGCTCTACTTGGAACAAATTCCCTGGATGAGACTAGTTTCCAGATATTAATCCCCGAACTTTGCGGAGAAATGCATTGGCGTTGCAATCTGTACGGAGTATCGTAATCGACGGACACAAAAAAGTGTCCGTCGATTACGATACTCCCTAATGTGAAAATTGAGCACAGCTCTATACGTGTTTTTGTTTCGCGATATATGGAAGCAAAGAATCTGAGACTGCACCGTCTGGCAATAGGCCAGTGCGGTCAGCGCCTTCGAAGAGTGGCGGGCATTAGGGGAACGTTGGCATGACGGGAACGTTGACATCGGAACCAGCTGCGGAATACGACGACGATGAACGCGCGAGCAGTGGCACGACGACGTTCGCGCTGTTATTCCGAAGAACGACGACGCTCAAACGAAGAACAGGCACCCAAAAGCTGCGCTCTAAAGCGTTACAAGTGGCCGATCGATTAATCGTCGGCTGTTTGATTTTCAGCTTATGAAAAGAAAACTTGTGGCGGTTGCCTATTATTACAAGTTCGACTACACTGTTATGGAAAGTGAAATTGCTCCAGTGTGTCAGTCGCACTTGCATAGGGAGTCTGTAGCGCTGTCTTGCGCGCTCATCGACGTTAAATGTTCGGTGATATTTTGCGCCAGTGGCGAAGGTAACGCTGCGTTGTCGCCGCAGGTGGTGTTAGCCTGGCATACATAGCTAGCAATCAGTCGTATGTCATGGCTTGCACTTGGCTATCCTACGCTGTTGGTAGATCTTTCTATTAGAGAGTTTTAGCGTAGCGTTGCTTGCGCATCGCTCCGCATAAATTTCACGCGCATCGGTGGCTGCACAGAATGCATTGATTTCGCATATCTAACCAGCGCGTCTCCCAGGCTGGCCAGTGACGTGCTCTCCGCTTGGCTGTAAAAGGATAAATAAAGCACCTAGACGCAGCCTGACGCTCCGCTACATTGGTTTTACAAATTAGAAATTAGAAAAAAATGAAATTTTGTTGAAATTCTCAGTAAGGAATACTAGATACTTGTAATGTGACCCAAATTCTAACAATAAATTCTTATTCTGATGTATAAACTATTACCGCCGAAAACGAAACGAGTTCATGTAAACTCAATGTGGCTATAACACTGCAAAAATTAAATGTGAGGCATGAAAATGGCTTCAACAAAACAGCGCTTCACGGTCGTTAAATGGCTTCATGTCCGGGTGTCATAATTTGTTTGTGTGATATCTAGTATGGATGTGTCAGCTGTCTTATGGGGGGCTCTGACAACGTGTACAACGTGTAAAAATTTGATATTTCAGCTACAAACTATAAAGAAGGTTACACTTGTGGATGGCGTTAACGAGAAAACATTTGAAAATGCATGTGAAAAAATTGCAGGTGCTGGGATGTTTGTCAAAGAGAGAATTGGGTGCGTTAGTGTGGGACGCAAATTCGCCATGGCACTCCTAAGAAAATATTCGTATTTATTTAATAATAATAATAAATTTTATTTCTGCCTCATGTGTCACTGCCTTGTGTGTCATTTGTCACTAGCTACTGCACAATTAACGTTTATATTTTTACGTTTTTGCAAAGCTTGCATTTACAAATGTTTACCTTTTGATTTATAAATATAGTTGTGCTATCACTTATGCAGTAATTTGATATTGCATGGCAATTGGTGAAGGAATCTCTGTGTGGCAAGCAATTTTTATGCCCCTGTACCACACGTGTTAATAACCCGAAACTATCCGGGAAGTATCCTCGTTATAAATCCTTTACATTCGTAACTCATGAGCATGCCCAATACTAGAACAATGATGGCTTCTTTAGAAATATATTCGGGGAAAACTAAACTGGTATACTCGCAGACACCTTTCCCTGGCTATCAACAGAAATATAGCGGGGCAAAGCACGCAAAAGCAATATTGATTTTGAAAAATGTCTCTCATTGTCTTCCGCGTTATATTCCAAGCTAGGCCAGAGAAAACATAAACACCTTATTTACAACAGCTAAATACGGCAAAACACACGATTGAGTGTTGAAGCTGCATGATTTTGATGTTTGTGCCTTCCGCGTCTGGGCAAACGCCAAACCTACTCGCGTAGAACTTGCACTGAATCCTCCAACGTCCGTTCTGAGAAACCAAAAGCGCTGCCAAACGATGCCGGACTACTTGGCACGGTAACACGTGTGCAGAAGCTCCGCCTCCGTAGGTTTCGCTTCCCTGCCATTGCAAATCCTCCGCGAATGTAGTTGATCTACTTCATTGAATGAGAACAGGAATCTATCGGCGGTGACTCATTGGCCTCACGGTGAATACCGCTCAATGAAAAGGACTTTCTGGTTGAGACTGCCTACTCACCTGCTCTTGCACACAAATTCTCCGTCACAAAAAGCCTGCGCTGTGATTACTTGCATGTGTCGTTTTTGCACGCCTCTGGAAAAAGAACAAAATCAGTTGGTTTGTGTTTTTATCCGGTAGGACGGGTGCGACGCTTCGTTTTGCAAAGAAGAAAATGATCCAGGTTTATAAGTTTACTGACGCATTACGAATCTGATAAACGTCTGCACATTTAGCAAATCGCGAACCTAATTTGCAAAGCGCTCCTTTCATACGTGCTCTGGCCATTGGCCACTCAACTGTTCATATGAACAGTCTTAGCGTAAGAAACTTTCTTGTACATATGGGCCCTGAATTATCCACAAGGAGAATTTTACGATGTAGTTCTTGTACTATCACTTTTCGAAGAGCACATAACCAGTCGTCATGTTGAAGATAATAATGACAGAAAGCGGCCGACCAATGGCAAGCAGCACTTGCGAACAAAAGCTTTTTCAGTTCTCCCCGTATTTCTGTCGTCCACATATTCTGCCAGTCTGTTTATTTGGCTTTATATTCTAGTTTATTTATTTATTTATTTATTTATTTATTTATTTATTTATTTATTTATTTATTTATTCTAACGTCTAAACGTCAGAGCTCAGCTTTGCTCTACGCTTTAGGGGGGTCTCCGGATTAGTACTTTGACCCCATGAGTTTATTTGATGCCCACTGTATTCTAAGTACAGCACAATTCTTCTATTCAGCCCTCACGGGAATACGGCTGATCAAGCCCTAAAGTGAGCCCGCGGCGTCGTTGTCAGCAACACAAGACCTTAGTCATCGAGCCACTAGGGTGGTTGTTTCATTTAAAAGAAAGGACCGACTCCCTCAAAGCGGAAAGCAGAGCCCTCTGGGCGTCCTCTTTGTCGCGTCCCTACGTCTCATGATTCCATGACGATGCTCGACTACTATTCTCTCGATTTTATGTCCCATCACATTCTGACCATTGAGTCGCGGATACAAGCCACATTACTCCACTAGCGTGCCTCCGTAATTCCCACATATTGAGAAATTTATTTTCTCAATGTTGCAAGAGATAATTTGTACTCTGTTTTAAAAAAATTCTATGATGAATTTCCATTTCGCATGTGCGTTTTGCTTAAAGTACAACTTTTTTCCGTCCTGTCGTTTTTTTATACACTATAATTTTCACTGCCCCGACCATGTCATTCTTTGTTTGCTTCTTAAACATATTACGTGTGTGCTTTACGAGCTTCCAGCATGTCTTCTCTACACACAGTGTATTCACTTTTCTAATCCTTCTCCCCTCGAAGCAGGTAACAAAAACGAGGCACTCGCTAGTGCGGCTCCTGTTCTTTTTTTTTTTCTTCGTGGTATCGAGATTGAGACATTGTCGTCTTCATTTTTATTACCGAAGTCCAACCAACTTTACATATTTTACTTGACCTATGCAATCACGTAAGACAGGTGCATAGAACGCTGTTTTTAAATCGAGCTGAAGGAAAGAGATCGCTAGTTCCGGTTGTTACCTTCTTGAACTGATTTAAATCGCTACCAGGCATCAAGCGTATGCCTTGCGTAGACTAATGGCTGTAATTACTACTACTCCACGCACTCTGTGTTTTTGCTAACGCCCATCCTCCTCCGTTGTTTTGCTTATTTCTCTGCTATTACTTCCTCCAACACGCTTCTTAACACGGATTGGTCTGTTGTACATGGAAACTTCGGGTACATGGAACCACCAAGAAAAAAAGTTTCTTTGATCGCCTCTTGACATTTCATAAAACAGCAACTAACTTGATTACTACAACGCCGAGGCTCCGTTGTAATGGACCAAACAAAATAAATTCAAGGAGACTACAAGCGTATTCAAACCTATCATGCTCTTGCTAAAATGGAACAGAGAAAGAAGGCAACGGGACATAGTCCCCGTTTGGTTTTCTGCGCACTTCTTCTAACAGCGTAATACGTCTCCTTGCTCCTGGCGCCCCGCTGTAGTACAGTATTAGGCAACCTAGTTCAGCACGTATCCCAGGTCGCGTAACGGGCGTTCTTTCTAAACAGTCTCTAAATTTCGAACTGTCTCATTGTTAAACGTCACGGTTCGTAACAGTTAAGACCATCACGCTGATTTTGTTCTTGAAGCCCATTCTATGGCATCGCACGCAACAAATATAAACGTACATCGGCAAATGATAAATAAATAGCTTTCACGCGGCAGAGTTGTTGTACGGGGATGGTTGGTGTAAACATCTGAACTGCCTTCTTACGATTTCCAGCTGCGCAGGGACACGCACTGTGGTAGACGCCCCCTCTTATTTGAGATATGGTGCATCTTTCACCGAATAGTGAGTACGGCTGGCAGGTCTGCACGTGCTGTCGTTCCACACAACAGCAGTCGTCGTTGCACTCGTTGTTATTGCGGCAGACGCCATGCGACTTTCTTACCTGCATTTAAAGATAAACAACATCCTTGACATTATTGGAAGTGCCTTGTGCTCTAGTTGAAGCGATTAATAACTTTCGTTCACAAGTCATTCCATTTGCTTTCCTTGCATGTAATTAGGGGCATTATCCTTAAATATTCGCACTTTGCTTCACCACGAACCAAATTATATCGTTTCCCGTTCCAGAAAGAAAGAGAGAGGAGAAAGTTTAAAGGAAGGCAAGGCAGGACCGTTAAACATCCGCACGTCTGGTTTGCTACCTTAGGGGAACTTTCACCTTCAAGCTTGACATTCTGGACTTGCGGCCATTCCGATGAGGCAGGAGCGCGCATTAGTAAAAGCTACTCGAAGCCAAAGACGACAAATGAGTTACCTCCCGTCGTAGTAATCAATGTGGAAGGCGGAGCTTCAGGTGAGGATTCAGCAAACAAAGGCGCTGGTATTTAAGGTATGCCGAATTTAATTGGGCCAACGTAAGCTCGCGAGTAGGCATACGGAGTTTTCCCGCTGCATCCGTTCTTGACATCGAGATTGAATGTAGTCGACATTATCATCTGGAGGTCAAGCGGTTACATCTGCTTTCTCGTGTCCGAGGGTACCACAACTTGGAAACCATTGAAATACGTTTACCTGTCCTTTCTCAATTGCCCGATGGTAAATTTCTGGGGCTTGCGCGGCAAGTCGTCCGTGGAGTCTGCGGTGTAATGTGGAGAGCAAACTTTTGATGGTGTCCTTGAAATCGCAAAAGATGGACCATTTCTTGGGCGATTCCTGGTTGATCAATTGAATAGCAGCACGCAGAGCTACAAGTTCGACAGCCGTTGTTGATGTTTAGTGCCATGTGCTGAATTTTATCAGTGTAGGTTTTGTTAGGAGAAAAAAATCCGCGAATTCTGCGCACTGTGGGAATCGATGTAAGCAAATATGTGTACGCTGATTACTTTGATTGACGATAGTTAGCAGTGATATTGGCGGCAAATGTATTAATTCTTAAGCATTTAGTCGTGGTGAACTAGTGCAGTACGTTACCTTGCGTGCACCACTGCAGTTTGTCAGCGTAGTCCGCAGAACCCACAGGGAAACGTGTCTGCTTGAATCCTTGTTGTGCGTCATTGCTCATAATCTCTGAGAGGGTTGATCATTGTCTATGGCTCACATAGCAGGTGGCAGAAGTATTAAATTATATTTCTATTATGGACATTTACGCAATTCAATTATTATTATAAATTTGTTTGTACACATTGTATACATACAATACGGTCTGCACGACGTTTCGCTGCGCAGCGAAGACGCTTAAGCTCCGCACCACGCTTCTTTCGGGCCTGGGTTTCCTCGACGCTGAGTACACACTTTGGAGACATTTTTTTGGCTCATGTTTACTTTCTCCTTTTGCATGCATGGCCAGCACGCTGTTGAGACGCCAGCCCCAACCGCTGTCTTCAGGCTATGGACCATTGTAATGTTTACACTTTCACAGCCAGCGCGCGATCTCCACAGCCCAGTACCTGCATACTAAAGCAAGCATGACACTTGCCATACGCACAAACTGTGAAGCGCTGCCGCGGCAGCACCGGCCGGGATGCGCGGAGGCGTTCGCCATCTGGTGGTGTTGCAAGAAACCCTATGGTGATGCGAGCGAGACCACCGCAGCAGCACCCGGATAGTCGGGAGAAGAGGCAAAGAAAGCTTCACTTTAATATTGCAGCTGCTGAACTATAGTGCACAGCCGACCCATAGGTGTGAACATGTAAATCGCTCACCGAGGACTTCAGGTAGTGCCAATAATGCTACCTGCTCCAATGCTGCTCAATGCATTTGTGCCTTCTTCTTGATGCCTGGAATGGTAAGGCATACTGGAGGTGATAGCAGAGGCTACCGCAGCAACCAAATCCATGCTGCTTGGACGGAATTCGATGGATGGTAGCGCTGTTCCGTGAGTTGTCAGGAGACGGCTAAAACTCGTATGCGGCCTAGTTGCTGGCAGGCAAGCAAGATAGCGAAAGCGTGTTCTTGCAACATTTCGAATGTACACTCTTAGAGCGTCGACTGCGATGTACGCTGCTACGCCTGGTCACGCACTATGGCGATTGTGTGTGCTGTGGATGCACACTAACGACCTGGCTACTAACCTTTCACTACGGTGGTCGGAAGCCGAGAACATCGTCACGAGCCTTATGCTCGTCCAAGTGTAGCAAGCCATATGAATGATGCTACAGGCCGTAATGAAAAGCCTGGGCCCTTGCAAGCGTCACAAAGCTTCATAAAGCCGGCACGTTTGGTCCTGCACAACTCGGAATCAACTTCGGCGAATTCAGGAATAATGGCTGACGTCGAAGCCGAGAGCAAGAAACCTCGCCCAGAAGACAGCAAATATGACGATACAACATCGAATTATGAGCTAAGTGATGAAGAAGAGATGGGTGAAGATGCACCATTTACTTTGGTCACGTACAAGAAAAAGTGAGCAGAAGGCATTCCAGTTGTCTTTCTCCCAACAAGTGAAGGTACTACTTTTCGGGAAGTGAATCAAACCGAGTTTCTGCTGAAATAGTTTCCACTGCCAAAGAAAGTGCAGTCTTTCAGGACGAACAGAGATGGAAGTTTCAGTGTCAGCGTTGCTTCCTTAGCATCCGCAAAACGCCTTTTGATGCTCTCAAGTGTAGGTGGCCTGGAAGTCAAGCCCTTCATCCCAGAGTCATACACACGAAACGTTGGGAAAGTGAGACATGTGCTTCTGCAGTATACAGACGAACAACTCCTAGACTTCTTGAAAGACGCAGAAGTTATAGCAACACGCAGACAGATAAGGTATTCCCGCCAAGAAGATGGAGCAGTAAAGTCACATCCACTTCAAACGGTAATTCTGACTTTCAGAGACGATCGCCCTATTAAAGGAAGAACTTACCTGGGCTTCACCAGTTATCCTGTCGAGGAATATCTAGGACCAACACTTCGCTACTATAATTGCCAGAGATTTGGGTACATGTAGAAAACCTGCCGCAGTACACGTCGATGTAAAATCTGCTCAGAAGATCATGACCACAAGGAGTGCAAGTCACTTCTTCAACCTAAATGTGCAAACTGTGCGGGGAACCATGCCGCCTCTTTCTCAGGCTGCCCTCAGAACAAGGAAGCGGCACAAATGCGTTGACATGAACTTATCCATGGAAGACAACCGCGACGCAACGAACGCGCCCCAAACCTTGAGATTGTTCATCCAGTGCAAGATCACCCACAACAGTGGGCACCGGAACCACCACAGCCAAGAGAATCAACAAGCTATTCCTCATCGAGAGAAGAAACGACAGTGCAATCAAGAGACCAATCAAGAGGATCACAGTCAAGCGCCCAGTCTTATGCGTCAGTGCTACGGAAACCCAGACGACAACAGGCAGAAAGTAATACACAAGAAAGCTCCAATATTCGTACACATTCTTTTCAGCGACCTTATGCACCTACCGCAGGAGTAATGCCAGCTAATAGCAAACATACCACCGCATCGGTGACACGACTGATTTTGCCAATGCTTTTCGCAGCTCTTAACGCAAACCTATCTGCTCTGCCGGAAACAAACAACCTACCAGAAGTGAAAGCCTTGTTGCCTCTGGAAGCACTATTGTGTCCAATATCCGGCCGAAACTGCGGCAGGCAGTACATGAATAACCGCTACAAATATGTCGCTATATTTCAGTGGAATGCCAACAGTCTTCGAAGGAAGTGTGCTGACTTCCGTAAACTGCTTGTGCAATAAACCTTTCCAATACTTTGCGGGAGGACGACGACGAAGTGCCTTCTTCTTAGAACGCTTCTATCTGTGTTCTCGGGTTTTCGACGAATTCTACGGAATTTCCTGGTGCCTCGGCTCCCGGTTTTGTGGCCATGGACGCGAAGCCTTCCAGAGGCCCTCCTGGCCAGAGGTCATCAAGGCCGTCCCTCACGAGGAAGAGAGGAAGCATGCTCAGTGACACCGAGGACATCCGGCGTCGGCGTCGGCTTCACCGAACCACCTAAAAAAAGGCAGAGCCGCGAAAGGAGAGGGCCGCTTCCATTGTAGCACTCACTTTCTCCAATCAGGCCAAAAAGGGGCTGAACAGCACAAGGAAGTCGCCTGAAAGGAATTTGTCTCAAGAAGAATGGCCTGCGCTTCCGAGCCAGCAATCTCCCACAGAACTACAGATTGTCAAGCCCGCTCAGGAGCCTGCTCCTGCCGCTGATGCCACGCCCAAAGCAGATCGTCAAGTCCTTTCAATGCTGCGTCCCCTCATAGATGCCATTCGAGTGATTCTGTCGAACCTTGGAACTACGTCTGCTCAAAATTCACTGAAAGTACTGGACGCCTTAAACCCAGTGCTTGAGTGAATCGAATAGAGACATGGCCAGCCATCGCCCATCATTTCGAGAGGAAGTCAAGGCAGCGTCATTCATACAATGGAACGCAAGAGGACTAAAATCACGCCTTTCGGATTTTCGTCAGTATATATATACTAATTTGTTCCCAGTCATTGTCATATATGAGCCTAATGTGTCAAAACCAGTCAGATTATCGGGATACGAAGCTGTTATATCCGCAACAACTAATGCATGCAGCAAAGTCATCGTTTTTCTTCGTCAAGAACTGACATATGTTCGCCAGCCGATTCCGCCTCATGATAAAAATCAATACGTTTGCCTAACAATTAAAAAGGGCAAACTCATGTTTATACTTGTTAGCGTTTATATATCGCCTTCAAGTATTTTTGATCCCAAACGATTAACGAACATCTTGTCTGTGTGCCCTGCCCCATATGTCATCATCGGAGATTTTAATGCGCACCATATAGCATGGGGAAGCGCAAGAACAAATGCAAGAGGGCAAAGACTTGCAAACTCGCCTGTAACCACGGCCTTTCACTCCTGAATGACGGCAGCCCAACGTTTATACGAGGCGTGAATTATGGCAGCTGTCTTGACCTAGCTTTCGTCTCCAGCAGTTTCACAAGATATGTTAAATGGTTTTCGGATATCGAGACACACGGGAGTGATCATATTCCCACATACCTTGTCATCAAAGGAATGTCCAGTCCCACCCCACGGAACACCATTCGATTAATTGACTGGACCACTTTTACTTCCACCATGGAGGATGCTTGTCGAGAGGGCTTGTCCTCCGGATTAGAGGAAGCAATCAAGTCTGCAATGCTACACGCCGCGCGCACGCTCACGGTTTCTTCGAAGCACACGGAATTGGATATAGAGTTGGAGCGACTTCGTGCACTCCGTCGTCGTGCGGAGCGGAGTTCAAAATCTTCGAATCCATCGAAGACCTTAGGACAGCCAGACGACTACAAAAGAAACTTCAACGTCGCGTGGATAGATTGGCATCTCCACGTTGGGCAAGATTTTGCCAGTCACTAGACCATCGAAAGCCACTTTCCCACATCTGGAGAACCATACGTGGTCTACGTTCCTTCCCTGAACAACGCTTCACATTCAAAGCGCTGGCGCTCTTCCAGGGGCGGCTAGAGGCTGATGTTGCAGAAGACTTTTGTGAAAGGATCGCTGGCCAAGCAACCGGTCCAGGCATTCGAGCCCCCAGTCGCATCCCTGTTTCACGTGGCGGCCGCATGGATCTTCCTTTCATAATGGAGGAACTAGAAGCGGCTCTTGCTCTATGCAGGCGTTCTTCATCCGCGGGACCAGATGGAATATCCTACCGCGCCTTGAACAACCTGAGTGATGGCGCACGGAGAGAACTGTTACATCTCTACAACTTATTTTGGCAGGATGGCATGGTTCCCGAAGAATGAAAGATAAGCCGCTTGGTCCCTCTCCTGAAGCAAGGCAAGTCCCCACTTTAACCCACCTCATACCGCCCAATAGCGCTGGCCAGCTGTGTGGGAAAGATAATGGAAAATATGATCCTTGCCCGCTTGGAGTGGTACCTGGAGCACTACAACATGTTACCGAATCGCATGGCTGGTTTTCGTCGAGATCGCTCTTCAGTAGACAGTGTTGTTGATCTCGCTACGCACGTCCAGCTTCAAAAGTCACGCAAAAAATTATGTGCAGCTTTGTTCTTGGATGTCAAGGGGGCATACGATAACGTATCTCACGAGGCTATCCCTGATGCTCTTGAGATGGTTGGTCTAGGTGTTCGAGTTTTCCAGTGGATCTCTCATTACCTTTTTATGTGTAGTGCGGTTTTACCATCACATTACCGGTGATGGTAAAACCGCACTACACTACACGTACCGAGGTGTTCCTCAAGGCGGTGTACTAAGCCCTACCCTATTCAACCTCACACTCATTGGTCTCGTTGATCATCTGCCAGCAGCGATCAAGATATCAATGTACGCCGACGACATATGTATATGGACCTCAGGCGTGACACGTCCTCAGATACGTGCAAGACTTCAAAAAGCTGCTACTCTAATAGCTATATACCTCCGCAACCAAGGTCTTGAAATCTCGTCAGACAAATGTGTACTGATGGCGTTCACTCGCAAACCAATGACACCCTACGCCATATCAATAAATGGTCAGATAATTTCTTATGGGAAGACTCACAAATTTATTGGCATAATCATTGATAGAGATCTCTCATGGAGTCCGCACGTGACCTACTTGAAGAAGCGTCTGACAGCAATCTCCCAACTTTTCAAGTTTCTGGGAAGAAAGACTTGGGGAATGTCAGTGCATGCAATGTTGGAATTGTACAGGGCTCTTTTTCTGGGCTTCTTGAGATACAGTTTGCCCGTACTGACCAACACCTGCCAGACAAATCTTCGTGCTCTACAGGCTATTCAAGCTCGGGCTCTCAGGGTTTGTCTTGGTTTGCCAAAATGCACATCGATAGCAGCGACTATTGCGATTGCTCGGGACCAACCTATACAAACACACATTGCGGTAGAAGTGTTGAGAGTGCACATTAGGCACGTTGCCCGTGCCTGTTCCCACCATCTGGCAACACTACCGTCAGAAAGGCCGCAGGCAGCATTTTGTACTACGATTTCGGAGTATTACACCTGCCTCCCGTCAGGCTTCACCCCCGCAACTAAGCCATCGATTCCTCCATGGTGTTTGGCTCGACCCGCAGTGCACCTCACCGTACCAGGAATCAGGAAAAAATCTGAGCTGTCATCACCAGCTCTTAAACAACTAACTCTGCTCCTTTTGCACGAGAGGTACGCCGAACACGTACATATTTATACTGATGGATCGGCAACTCTCCAGTGTTCCTCTGGAGCCGTGATCTTCCCAGCGAAAGCCACCACCATCAGTTTCAAGACATGTCACCCAACGACACCGATGGCCGCGGAACTTGCAGCCCTTCGCGCTGCACTTCGTCTCGTCAGCCAAGAGCAACCTCGAAGATGGTCAATATTCAGTGACTCGAAGGCTGTACTGCAATTTTTGCTATCGGCCCTGCGGCGCGGACCACACGAACAACTGGTATTTGAGATTAGAGAACTCATTCATACCTTAACTGAGAAAGGACACCACGTGACATTTCAGTGGCTTCCAAGTCACTGCGGAGTCATAGGGAACGAACACGCTGACAACGCTGCTCGGTCGGCTCTTCAAGGGGACGAAGAGGAGCCGATACCCGTTATCAAGGACAGATGCCGCTCGAAAACTTCGAATTATCAGCCGGGACATCACGTTTTCCTTGCGGAACACTGGAAGTTTTCTCGACTACCGACTCCACAATCTTGACTACCCTCTACGCCTTTGTATTCCAGCTGGACTCTGCCGTCGCGAAGCTACCCTGCTTTGTCGACTATGGCTAGGGGTGACTTTCACCAAGTCTTTCGTTTACCGAATTGGATGGGCCGACGACGCCACGTGTGAGGACTGTGGTAACGAGGAGACTTTTCGACACCTTCTTTGTGACTGTCCTCGATATAATTTACAGAGACAATCACTCGCAACCGCGATAGCACGCTTTGACCAAAGACCTCTCACAGAGGAACTTATTTTAAGATAGCGCCATCACAAGCCATCGCAGCAGAGGGCGGCGAGGGCACTGTTGCGGTTTTTGAGGGCGATAGAATTGGACAGGCGGCTGTAGCCTGACCAGATGTTGATAGTGCGGCAAGTGTCACTGTGCTGTGCGATGACAGTATTCGGTGCCAGTGACCGATTGTGATTGTGTGTCTACGCTCCTTCCTTTCCTTATCTCTACTTTGTTACCACTTTACCTCCCCCTCCCCTCTCTCCCCAATGTAGGGTAGCCAACCGGATCTTTTTCTCTGGTTAACCTCCCTGCCTTTCCCCTTTCCTCTCTCTCTCTCTCTCTCTCTCCAATACTTTGCATTCAAGAGGCAGGAATCAATGACGACTTTCGCCTCTCGAATTATGTGATATATAAGACTTCTCGTCAAGGTGCTGTTAGCAGAGTGCTCCTGTGCTTCAGAAAAGACCTACCAGCTTATCAAATTCAGTCCAGTGACTCAGACTTCCCGGAATTCATCGCATGTAAAGTATCATTTGGCAAGCTCAGCATAAAAGTGAATAATCTATACCTACAACCTTCAAACCGGATTTCAGTAGAAGCGCTAGTGGATATCTTCAAAATACCTCATTCTAATGTATCTATATGTGGCGACTTCAATGCACACAACATCATCTGGGGCAGTGATCATTGTGATGCACGTGGTAACGTTATTGAGTGCGCCATAGATAAATGCAACTTGGCTGTTTTAAACAATGGGTCACCAACATTTCTTCGTGGGTATAATTATTCAAGCTGCATAGATGTTACCCTGTGTTCACATGATCTAGTGAATGATGTGGGATGGACAATAGATATGGAAACGCGCGGAAGTGATCATTTTCCCATCCTTGTAAATCACCCTAACATGCACTATGATATCAGGCGTTACAGCAGACTAACCAACTGGCAAGCTTTCCGGTACCGCCTCACGGATCAAATTAATCAACATGTAACAGCGGAAAGATTTACAGAATTTCTGCAGGATAACATGAACATATGCACAAAGAAGGCCTCAATTCCAAAAGATTATGCTGCAGTTGACGGAGAGTATGAACACCGAAGATCCATCAGACTCCGATCCGAAAGAGAGTACCGACGCAGTGGAAATTTAGAAGCATAGAGAAACACTCAGAAAATACACAAAATAATGCGCAGACGCTTGGAAAATTTAGGCAAACGGCGCGGGCGCGATTTCTGCGGCACACTGTCTCCTCACACGTTTGTCCCACGAATTTTTCTAGTAATTCGTTCTTTAAGCGGAGCTGTAACACAGAGCTTCCCATTTTGTGCTCTCGCTGTAGCTCGGGACACGTGTGAGATAATAGTCGCAGATGAATTTTGTAAGCTTATTTCCAGACCTCCTTTTTCATCGCAATGTACAGAATTTGATATTTCAGTAGTGTTAGCAAAGCTGCAAATTACTGCTCACTACTGGGCCCAACATCCTTAATTAGATCATACTTTCACATTAAGCGAGCTTCAATGTGCAATTGCATCATGTCGCCAAAAGTCTGCTGCTGGACCGGCCAGCATTACGTACAATATGCTAAGAAACCTCGGACCGACAGGTACAAATGTTCTCTTAGACATCCATAATAATTTATGGATAAAAGAAACTGTGCTTGACTCTTGGAAAGTCGCTCGAATCATACCAATTTTAAAACCGGGTAAGACGCCCTTGTGCCTTGAATCCTTCCGCCCAGTTAGCTTGACAAGTTGTTTATGCAAAGTAATGGAGAAAATGATTGACGCGCGACTTCAATGATGGTGTAATCAAACGTATGTGTTGTCCCACTGTTTAGTAGGTTTTAGGAAACATAGATGCACAATGGATGCAATATTAGATATAGTAACCTCTGCGGAACACGAGCGTGCACGTAGAACCATGACGATAGCAGTATTCCTAGACATCAAGAGGGCATTTGACACTGTTAGTCACGTTCACGTTCTGCTAAGTATGTTGGAACTTGGACTGGTGTGACAGGTCTTTGTGATGGACTTCTGAATTTTTATCAGGTCGCAAAATATTTGTTCAGATGGGCGAAGGAAAGAGTGCTCAACATGCTGTCAAGCAGGGAGTACCACAGAGAAGCGTACTCAGCCCCTTTCTTTTTAGCGGCGTCATGGCTGATTTAGCAAGTAGACTGGGGAACGCACTGATAGTAATACCATGGCAAATACAGCATGTAATACAATACCCAGGTGCTTACAGTATTAACATTTGGCCGAGTTATGGTATGCGTACACATGTGCTTTTGAGATTTTCAAGAAAGTCGCGTATTGATGACGTCTTTACTATTGAGTCTGATAATAGATCCCATTGTTTTATTGCTCTCGGAAAGAAGCTGTATTTAAAAGAATCATTGCGAGTAGTAGGAGGAGGGATATACATGCTGTGGCGATGACGAAAATTGTTAACTATACGGAACAGCATAGGCGTTGTTCTAGAGGACGAAACTGAAATTGCGCAACATAGATTCGTTGTTATAGATTTTGATAGGTACATTAGTAATTCCTATATTTATAGCTACGCGTGTGTTGTTAACTGCAAGGTACCACATTAAAACTTAAATTGGCGGCGTAAATTTGCAACTTTTCCTTTGGAATTAATATGTTCATGGGTGTACTGAATGACCGTTCTTGCTTCGTTCTATTTGCGTTTATTTCCATGAAAAGCTATTTCAGCAGCTTTACGCGTTTATAGATCATTAGATGTGTAAATCTGAAACTGATATTTTTATTTAGGTATTTCTTTAACACACTGAGTATGAATGACAACGCTGACGTTTTCATATATGATACCCCTGTTCTTATAAATGGTATTCAATTGACCTAATGAACAAGTGTTGCGCCAAGACCAAACAAACAAGACAGAAGACAACACGGGTGCTTACTTCAACTGTTTCAGTGCAATTGAACAGTTGAAGAACAGTTAAAATAAGCGCGTGTATGCTGTTTTCAGCAGCGCACATGCATGCATAAAAATACAGTTCAATTGTCGACGGCAGCCAGTTAATTTCTGGACATCTCTGACATGCTGCTAATGCGATGCACTGATACTTTGGCCTGCTGGTGATACGAAAACTTTGCGCTTTCATCTTTGTCGTATTGATGCAATAGTACCGCAGAACGTTCGAGAATAAACACTACTATTGTATTGCGTCGACGATTAGTACAACTGGCGGCTGCTGTACCGCGATCCACTACATTTACTTCAAAGACACCTTCTGCTTCGTGAGCTACTTACTGGAAGTCGATAGGTTCTTATCCCACTATGTGGTGGCCCGCTTTGCACACGTGTACCTTGATTCACTTCGTTGCGAATGGCGCTGTTTGCTACAGTTCCCGCCAAGACGACGATAAGCAACACTGCCGCTGCGGTGATACGAGTGTCGATCGTGGAACGTGCTGTCAAGAACACCATGCAGCAGACGTGGAAGGCAGGTCTCGCTCCTGGACTTCTTGCGTTGAACATGCTTTTGTGTGTAACACGCGGGATCATGCTACGTATTGCAGGCTAACCTTTTATGTTGTCTGTCTGTTTGTATACGACAACGCAACCTAAAAACACAGCCAGACGATCTCGTCCGAGTTTCCTTTGTATAGCGGGCCTGAGAGTTTTCGTAACAAAATTGTTTCTCAAAGAGAGCTCAGTCTTATATGTAAAAATATACATCACACACTTTGTTTTGTGCCGCTTTCATGTAAAAGCGGCAAGATGTTGCATTGTGTGCATCGGAACGTTTAGTTCGTTAGGTTTGCCTTGGCAGAAAAAAAAAGGAAAGCAGTATTATACATGCGCAACAATGGCTTACCTTTGTCTCTGAATTTGTTTCCGCACGTGCAAAGCATATAAAGCATACTCAGTGGGAACAAGTATTTATGGCGAGGTCCGCTAAAATATTTTTCCTCTTCAAAAAGCTAACCGCTACTGAAATCTTCCAGCGCAAGTGTCTGTACAAACAGTTGCATAAAGAACCTAGTGTATGGCTTCGTCATGTGGGTTTATCCTAAATTTGTTACCATGCTATTGTGTTCCGAAGCTTTGGCTGCCAATCAATTTCTTTTTTCTTTCTGGTGGGACACAAAAGCCTATTGTACCATTGTGTCCTTTTCAATAGTGTTTTACTGCATAGGCATGCAGTCAGCCCCGTTTACAACAGGCAGTTATTCGGGAAAAAGCCTTCGCTCAAGGAGAACATACAGGATGCAATACTCAGTTTTAAACACAACGGTTGATTTTGCTGAAGCCCAGTCGTGAAACGGTGTCAGCTCTCAACTTAAGCGACCTTGAGACTTCGAATAGCCTGTCAGAACCTCGCTACATCTGTTTTGCAGAAAATATGCCCTTGTGTGCATGGTAAGTGCATAAGATAACAAGGATCTCATTTGTTCTAGATGTTTTGGCTCTGCAACCATTAGGTGGCGAGTGAATGGAGCCGCAAAATCTTCTTGCGTAAAAGTAAGACCATCTTTAGCTTCACTTTTATTGCTCCTTTATTTTCTCAACCTTTTTTCTTAGTGCAAATTAGCAGGTCTAGGCTAGCTAGCACAGGCCGATTCGTCTGCATGCAAGTGTATTGTATCCATCCCTTCGGACATTCGAATGCTCTTCCTGCTATGAAAGAGTGCTCTCTAAGAAGTATCCCTAAAATTAAGCTCCACTGCAAAACCCACTTAGGAGTAGTTGCGGCAAGATTGCTTAGCCTAAGAAATATCATCATCATCATCATCATCATCATCATCATCATCATCAGCCTGGTTACGCCCACTGCAGGGCAAAGGCCTCTCCCATACTTCTCCAACAACCCCGGTCATGTACTAATTGTGGCCATGCCGTCCCTGCAAACTTCTTAATCTCATCCGCCCACCTAACTTTCTGCCGCCCCCTGCTACGCTTCCCTTCCCTTGGGATCCAGTCCGTAACCCTTAATGACCATCGGTTATCTTCCCTCCTCATTACATGTCCTGCCCATGCCCATTTCTTTTTCTTGATTTCAACTAAGATGTCATTAACTCGCGTTTGTTCCCTCACCCAATCAGCTCTTTTCTTATCCCTTAACGTTACACCTATCATTCTTCTTTCCATAGCTCGTTGTGTCGTCCTTAATTTGAGCAGAACCCTTTTCGTAAGCCTCCAGGTTTCTGCCCCATAGGTGAGTACTGGTAAGACACAGCTATTATATACTTTTCTCTTGAGGGATAACGGCAACCTGCTGTTCATGATTTGGGAATGCCTGCCAAACGCACTCCAGCCCATTCTTATTCTTCTGATTATTTCCGTCTCATGATCCGGATCCGCCGTCACTACCTGCCCTAAGTAGATGTATTCCCTTACGACTTCCAGTGCCTCGCTGCCTATTGTAAATTGCTGTTCTCTCCCGAGACTGTTAAGCATTACTTTAGTTTTCTGCATATTCATTTTTAGACCCACTCTTCTGCTTTGCCTCTCCAGGTCAGTGAGCATGCATTGCAATTGGTCCCCTGAGTTACTAAGCAAGGTAATATCATCAGCGAATCGCAAGTTACTAAGGTATTCTCCATTAACTTTTATCCCCAATTCTTCCCAATCCAGGTCTCTGAATACCTCCTGTAAACACGCTGTGAATAGCATTGGAGATATCGTATCTCCCTGCCTGACGCCTTTCTTTATTGGGATTTTGTTGCTTGCTTTATGGAGGACTACGGTGGCTGTGGAGCCGCTATAGATATCTTCCAGTATTTTTACATATGGCTCATCTACACCCTGATTCCGTAATGCCTCCATGACTGCTGAGGTTTCGACTGAATCAAACGCTTTCTCGTAATCAATGAAAGCTATATATAACGGTTGCTTATATTCTGCACATTTCTCTATCACTTGATTGATAGTGTGAATATGGTCTATTGTTGAGTAGCCTTTACGGAATCCTGCCTGGTCCTTTGGTTGACAGAAGTCTAAGGTGTTCCTGATTCTATTTGCAATTACCTTAGTAAATACTTTGTAGGCAACAGACAGTAAGCTGATCGGTCTATAATTTTTCAAGTCTTTGGCGTCCCCTTTCTTATGGATTAGGATTATGTTAGCGTTCTTCCAAGATTCCGGTACGCTCGAGGTCATGAGGCATTGCTTATACAGGGTGGCCAGTTTCTCTAGAACAATCTGTCCACCATCCTTCAACAAATCTGCTGTTACCTGATCCTCCCCAGCTGCCTTCCCCCTTTGCATATCTCCTAAGGCTTTCTTTACTTCTTCCGGCGTTACCTTCGGGATTTCGAATTCCTCTAGACTATTTTCTCTTCCATTATCGTCGTGGGTGCCACTGGTACTGTATAAATCTCTATAGAACTCCTCAGCCACTTGAACTATCTCATCCATATTAGTAATGATATTGCCGGCTTTGTCTCTTAACGCATACATCTGATTCTTGCCAATTCCTAGTTTCTTCATCACTGTTTTTAGGTTTCCTCCGTTCCTGAGAGCCTGTTCAATTCTATCCATATTATACTTCCTTATGTCAGCTGTCTTACGCTTGTTGATTAACTACGAAAGTTCTGCCAGTTCTATTCTAGCTGTAGGGTTAGATGCCTTCATACATTGGCGTTTCTTGATCAGATCTTTCGTCTCCTGGGATAGTTTGCTGGTATCCTGCCTAACGGAGTTACCACCGACTTCCATTGCACACTCCTTAATGATGCCCACAAGATTGTCGTTCATTGCTTCAACACTAAGGTCCTCTTCCTGAGTTAAAGCTGAATACCTGCTCTGTAGCTTGATCTGGAATTCCTCTATTTTCCCTCTTACCGCTAACTCATTGATCGGCTTCTTATGTACCAGTTTCTTCCGTTCCCTCCTCAGGTCTAGGCTAATTCGAGTTCTTACCATCCTGTGGTCACTGCAGCGCACCTTGCCGAGCACGTCCACATCTTGTATGATGCCAGGGTTAGCGCAGAGTATGAAGTCTATTTCATTTCTAGTCTCGCCGTTCGGGCTCCTCCACGTCCACTTTCGGCTTTCCCGCTTGCGGAAGAAGGTATTCATTATCCTCATATTATTCTGTTCCGCAAACTCTACTAATAACTCTCCCCTGCTGTTCCTAGTGCCTATGCCATATTCCCCCACTGCCTTGTCTCCAGCCTGCTTCTTGCCTACCTTGGCATTAAAGTCGCCCATTAGTATAGTGTATTTAGTTTTCACTCTACCCACCGCCGATTCCACGTCTTCATAGAAACTTTCGACTTCCTGGTCATCATGACTGGATGTAGGGGCGTAGACCTGTACAATCTTCATTTTGTACCTCTTATTAAGTTTCACAACAAGACCTGCCACCCTCTCGTTAATGCTATAGAAATATGAGCACAGCTAAAAATTAAATCGAAAACTGAATAACACACTTTATGTTCACCCGCCTGAGCTTTTATTTCTGTGAAGCGTCTTCAAATACAGTAGTCCAAGTAAATGGGAGAGGATTACGGCATCATGGATGCCGTTTTCGCAGAATGCAAGCCTCGCACGTTCAGTACGCCTCCTAGTGAATTACAAGACCATTGTCGTGTTTTTTATCGACCAAATGCAACTGCCATAGTAACCATGGTACCCAAGTAACTGCGGCTGCTCTTTTTTTTTGTAATCCGAGTGATTTGACGAAAGACATACCCAGTAAAACACGACGTCCAAATACAGGCAGCCCTGTGTAATATAGGTGCAGACAAAAAAGGTTTGCGTATTTGTTGCCGATTTTCCAACGAGTATAGTCATCTTCAACACTAAGCTTCAGTTTGGCCATCCTCAGCACCTTGTACCTGCCACCCAGAGGCCTTGGGTACACCTTCAGCAGGTGGTGAGTGTACCCTGTATGCACAGGAACCAGACACTTAGGGCAAGTCCAAGCATAGCTGTTAACGCCACTCCAACACGAAGCCTAGAACGGCAAACTTCCTTCAGCTGGAAAACATTACGGGGAAGCAAACCTGCGAATAGATTTATATGTACACAATTGTGCCTTCGCAGAATATACTTTTTGACTTCAAGGAGAGCTCAAGATTAAGCATAGGTGAGGCTGTAGGTTTCTCAGATAAGTCTCGTGGGCAAGTCATTTGATCAATATTCTGTTGAACCGACTCAAGTCCCTGAATGCAATGCATGGTTATGCGTAGGCGTAACCACGTGTTTGTCCTACAATTATCGTCAACCAATTTCTGATGTCTTCGTAGATTTTCACGGTTTATTTCTGAAGCGCTCAATGGCAGGTGCTAACGTCCATGAGGTTTCTTCATAATATTATCCACTCGAGGACATCAGGTTGAAAGTTTAGTTTTAGTAGTGATGAATACGGCATATCAGTGTTACTTGTGCGCCTATGCATAATTTCGGAAGAATAATTGTCCAGGAAGGGCACCCGTTCTCCTCGTGGAAAAGTCGCTTCATACGCGCATAGCACATAATGGTGCCGAGAAACAACGGTCCTCTTTTTGTTGAGATATGTTCCTTGGTACCTAGAAGCTATGCCTGCGGTAGAAGTCTTATGAAAGGGCTGCACATTGTCTATTGATACCCAAAGGCTCTGATCCGTGTAATTGCTAACTGATGGGTAATTTCACATTTCATGATCTATCGGCAACACTTTCAGCACAAATACAGATTTCATTCCACATGTAATTCCTTGCTCCCTATCTCTAGTTCCGCTTTGTACTCAACGTGGCACAAATCTCGCAATGACAATCAGCCATCCAAACATCTCGTGTTGCTCGTTTAGTTTACCGTGCCTCTCTCACAAACAAATGATTACCCACTGGGAGCTACTTTCAAACAATTTTAGACTTACTGAGCGACGTTATGGAGTCGTAAACACAAGCAAGTGAACACTTGGCGTTTCCATCTTGCAATAACATTACGAACAGAAACTGCGAGCCTTCCCTGGCCATCACGAAAACAGTTATCCTGAGGTGACAGTGGCAATTATGGCCCTGTGGGGGATAATGGTCGAATGGATTATTGGTATTTGAGAAGACTCATTTAACGAAAACTTTTGTAAACTGTAGCGTACGCCCACAAATTCAACTTAATATATTGTGGCGGTCCCAAGACTCCATATATTAAGCAGTAAAACAGAACCCCTAATCGAGTTCCTAACATTCCGCATTACCAATATTCCGAAGATCTCGTGCGAGAAGCCGAGAAAAGCATTGCGAATACCAGACAACCGCATCGAGAAACGAAAAAAATATGTTGCTCGTTAACGAAAGTGGCGCGATATTTTTTTGATGCAGGAAGAACTTTGCACTGAAACTTTTTGCAACTGCGTAAGCGATTTCTGTGTCACAATATGGTATTGTCCCTACACGAGAAAGCAAAGTTTGTTGCACGGACGTCAGCCATACCCAGATTTCGATGGTGGAACCTTAGCAAGGAAACGCTTTGTTGCCGTTTTTAGGCGCGAGGCTTACGGCAAGAAATTTGCCTTAATTTCGGGAGTCTCTCAGCATGGATTTTCTCTGTATAGAGTTCATGCAAAATGGGTTCTCCTTTTTTAGGTTTTCTTAATAATGCGATTATGATTATTTGCCTTCTGCATGCGTTTTCAGCCCATCTATCTAGCCTCTTGAACGGACCAAGTGGCAGAAGCTTTCTACCAGCTTGGACCACTAGTTACGTTTTTGCGCCCACGACACCATTGCGGTCCTTGCAAGGTCGTTCTACAAGCTTCGAGATTTGACTTTCTTCATATTGCGTCGTCACGCTCCCGAAAATTCACCTTTATGGCGCAGTACAATTCAAGTCGCCTGGCTTACATTTGCATTTTCTTTCATTAAATTTAGCAGACGAGTGCTACGTTGTGTTGTGTAGCTCACTTGGCATCCGGTTAAAGTACATTGTGACTACGGAAAATAAGCGCTTCAATTACAAGTTGAGATACAGCTAGCTGGGCTTTGTAAGATATTTCAAGGAAACGATTGATTAACGGTGGACGGTATAAAATATGGCGCTTATACTGTATTTCTACAGCATACGTTCTCGTATATGCAATCCTCCCTAACCTAATATCATTTCACAAAAGCTTGTAGAAGCTAAGCACAATGTTATTCCGTAAGGAATGCCATTCGAACAGTTAATGACAGACTATTCCTTCTCACATATGAAAAGCATTACGGTACCTTTGTTTCTAAGCAGTGCAACTTTTGACCTAAACGCACTCTGCAGAGGAATGTTATTTTCGCTGTACTGGTAAATAAAAGTTCAAAAATGCAATAAATGTCCTTCTTATATAGAGTGGAAGCTTAATGAGTCCGAAGGTTCCTCCTGAAGTCATGCAATTTTGACATTCCTCGGGACATGATACCAGTTTCTCGATAAATGGGATCACGTTGAATTTGGAGAGCACCAAATGCTCTTTCTAGTGACTATAGGGAACATTCTTCATGCAAAAAGGCCAAGTGCTGGCAAGTAGTTGAAATCCATGGCGTGTCGCTTAACCTACCAGAGTGGTCATTAGACAAGGAAATTCCAAACGTTAAAAACGTTTGCACGCAAATAAAAAAAAAATTTCCCGCCAAATAGATCCGAAGCAACAACTGTAAAATTTTACTAAACGAAATCCCCTCAGGTGGGCTTTACAAGCACGATTCTAAATTTGGAAAATATATTTCACGGTGAACAACGACTACATCATAAATTTGAATAGTGAGAAATCTTCGGCACATAAACATTTCCCGTCTATCGTGCGTAGGGTGGCCCCAAAGCTCGATATTCACTCATACTCAATCACCAATATTCTTTAGCTATAAGCTCCCTCACTCTCATATCTACTCACACTCATCGGCACTCACTCACGTTCCCTGCACACAGCGGGTAAGCGCCAACGAACTGTCTCGTTTGTTGCAACCTTTGCAGCAGAAGGTGGTTTGCGAGGAAGACTCGACGAATTTTCTTCTCGCACTTACCTATTGGGACGAGCTGGCTCGCTTTTGTTTCCACGCTGGGCTTGTCGGTTCGTCGTTCAGTAAAGTCATCGATGCATGGCAAGGAAAGTAAAGTAGCTGCAAGGAACACATGGCACGGCGCTACAAAACGTGACACGAGCTCTCATCTTACCCGGGGCTGCTGTGAAGGGTCCACGGGATATTAGTGCAAGCAGCTGGCCGTGCGAGGCTTTTGAAGTTGTTGCGTACTGCTCATCGGAGGGGGTTTTCACGTTGAGGGCCGTCGTGACACTCAAGATTCTGTGACCAGACTGGATGAAGATATTGATCGCGTTTTAACAAGCTGTAAGAACTGTCTTCATGCGTTGGATACAATACCCGCGAAAAAGTTGTAAATTGGCCATAAACGTATGAAAGATGCTCAAGGCTACGAATCGATATCGCCGGACCACTTCATGGTATATGATATTGATAGTCGTCGGTTTTGAATTCACCAGCTTGAAAGCATGACAATATGGGGTTGATAGTTGATTGCGTGCGTGTGTGTGTGTGCTATATAATATTGTAATAATATAATACTGTATTATAATATTGTAACAAATTTGTACATTGTAGAAATTGCTGCTGATTTAGCGAGCATTGATGAGACATTCCGCATATTGTTTCAAAGAGTATTACAGTCAATGCGCCACTGAGCAAACCAATCAACGCGCCATTGAGGATGCCCAACACACTGAACGTTTTGTGTTGGAATGTTTCTTTCTTTGTCATTCTGTTCCATACCACTTCAACTTCGTGTCAGTGTTGTCATGCTGGATATGTGTGTGTCTATTTCCCCTGCAAAGCATGCACACAGATTCATGCCCAAGAGACTACAAACTACCTCATTATCTGCAAGAGCTAAACGGTTTTCCTGTGTCTATGAAAAAAATATATTCAGCTCAAAATTACATGTTGAAATCTGCATGAACCGTAGCTTTGAACAGACCATACGTATTCAATCCAATAAAACTAACGGCGTCTCGCACAATTGTGTTCACTTTCACTCAATGCAGCACGCAACGTCAAGCAGTGTTATCCACTACAAACGCCACCCCTTTGATTTAATCAGATGGAATGTTTATGTTCGTGTACTACACAACTACAACACCACCGAAATCCAAACACTCAATAAGCTGAACGTAGTGTGAGACGCCTACGCAGCGATATCACGATGACGAATGCGATGTGCGATACTTCTTGAGGAAACAATGGGGACGACAGGTGCACGCACAGAGATGTTTTCAGCTACATTTTTAACTACATTTAAGATTCTGTAGCTGTTTTCTCGCAGTGGCAAATACCTATTCTAGAGTTTTAGTCGAGAAAGCGCACGCGCCCAGTGCTTCCTACCAAATGAAGTATTTCAGAATATCTAGAAATAATCAGAAGATCAAATATTTCAAACAATGCTTCGAATATTAGTCGCTATTTCATCAAGAGGTCGGCAGGTTTTGACATAGGTATCGGCCGATAAGTTCGGGACTGACGGAATAATTTATTTTTTGCTCCGCCAGACAAAGTTCGGTCATAACACCTGTCGGTCAGCCGACAGGTGTTATGTGATCTTGTTTGCTGTCACTTCCAATAGAGTCTACATATAACCTTTGTATTCTATATATCCATAAATGAATTCGCAAATATGCCGACCGGTCCAGCAGCCGCCATGCCAAACCAGGAAGGTCGGCAAAAAAATGTAAAAATATCGCCATCAAATATATTTTTCTTACACGCACGCCTTACAAGTTAATTTTGATTCAGACATGTAGGTGCGTTGTTGATAAAGAAAACTTGAGCTTATTGATGACTGAGGCTCATTCTTGTTTGCAGGTGTTGACAACCTTCACTTTAGATAGGATAGAAAGAGTCTGGTGCAAATCTTTAGATAGAAGGATGGTATAGAGAAAGAGCACAATTATTCAGCTCAACAGATGTTCTTATTTGGAGCAGGCACACAGAGCTGATCAAAAGTAAATATTCTAAGTACTTACAAAATAAGATTCAGAGATAACACATCATACACATAGATATAGATGCCATATGTTCAGAAACTGCAGACCAAGGCTTTCACCTTTTTCACTGTTTTAGTAAACCTTGCTAGCTTTTAGGTTGTTCCGACACCATAAACACTATCTGAAACAGGTTTACTTTGACTGATTCATATTCGCAAGGCAAAACAAGTTGTCCATAATATATTTTTTCTAAGTTGTTCCTATACTCCTTGCGCCTGCCATTGAGACATGTCTGCACTTGCAACAGATAATACTTAGCACACAAAATGGGAACTTGAAATATAATACCTGTTTACTTAATTACCAATGCATGTTTTGGGTCATATCTAGCAGCAGTACCGTCTGTTACCAACTGAACTGGTGAATTAATAAAGCGTACAAAACTTACATTCCACAGAACGCATTCCTTCAAAATGAACGTTTTCGGCCGCATTTCTGGTATTCTGTAGTAATTCATACAGCTACTGCACGACAGCTACCATTTTACACGCCTCGAGAGGTTCCGAAACAATCCCTCGCTTATCTCCATTGAACGTGAATAATGCCGTGACCAATGGTTAAACAAACGGGAATGGTGGCATGGAGTAGAGGTAGATCATTGAGTTTTCGTGCTTGAGATCCTAAGTTCCTATTCTCGTGGAGATCAATACATTTTCAAGCTTGAAGTTTTGCCAGAATTCAGCCAAAAAGAAATCGGTTCATCGGGTGCTTATCTTGCAAGCAGTATTAAACGAATCTTTCGTTGACGTTGGCGCAAATGCTGAAGTAAACGTTACGCAAACATTACGCCAATGTCCCAAATGCTCGCAGAAAATCACAAATAAGATCGTACTTCTCGACAACGAAACGTTAATGACGAAAGCGCAATGCAGTGCGTCAGTCGAGCCACCGTCTCTTCAACGCTCAATACAGGCTTTGGTGGCATTGTTGGGCGTTTCCTTGCTTGCTCTTTAACCATGGCGCTTGCCCTCGGCGGCGATGGCCTATGCTACCAACTTCTTGTGTGCCTCTCTGTTGCCGACTTTACTACTTACCACTGCTAATGTGTAGTGGGTCTCTACCATGACGGAACGGTAACGAAATAGTAACGATCTAATGATAACGATAGAACCACAATGGCCTGATGACCGTGTCATGTCGACTACTGCATGACGACGAAGTCCTGTGGCCCCTGGGGCACCCACCGAGTGGCAAATATCCAGTAGCACATAGCCAGTGGTACGTATTATTATACGTTTTCGTTAAACCGGCAAGACAGCCTCATATAGTACCCGAAAAGTGTGAAAAAAAATTAAAGAAACGTTCGCGTTAAAACGCCAAGCGCCAGTGGGGCTCATTATTCAAGGCGTAACAAAATCAAGAAGACCGACTGAACATTCAAAAGACACTCTCTCGCCAGAACAAAGATTACCTATCTGGTACAGTTCTTGGCCGGTATACCCCTCATGATTCTTTAATAAACCCACGCTTTAATATTCCCAGCGGCTGCGGAGCGTCTAACGAAGACAGCGGTTCGATGAGGTAGGGGCATGACGAGATCTTTTATTTATTTATTCATTTATTTATTTATTTATTTATTTATTTATTTATTTATATAAAGATGCTTTACAGGCCCCTAGACACATTGTGTAAGGGAGGGAAGTAAACTCAAAGAATATACTCTATTCAGTAATTACAACAGACATGTGAATACACATACAAAAAATACAGGCTAAGAAAGGCGCTAGCATACAGTAATGTGGTGTTACGATATGCAAAATTGACAAATCGAATGCGTTTGAACACGACAGATTATTGAACAATAAAATTTCCCACAGTAAAATAGAATCAAAAGAATGACAGAGCTAGCGGGACATAATTAGGCTAAAAGAAAACAGTACTTATCGGATAGTTGCACATTCATAACGGGAAAGCCAATGACAAAAATAATATGTAAGGTTATGTAGGCATTAAAAATTTCGTTCTTAGAAGCCGGAAACTTGTCACCCTCGTAAGCTATGTCATTAGGAAAGTCGTAGCAAAGGCGAGTGGCGGTTGTAAGAGCGAAGTAGTTAAGTGAATTAGTCTTTAGATGCGCACAAAGTTGAACCGATTGTAAAAACGTTGTGAGCTGTAATGAGGAATTTCAGGAGGCAAAACTGATGGAGCTGTAATACTAACGTATTTATGAGATAATTATGGCAGGCCTATATTACGACGATCATGGAGGGGCTGTAATGAGAGGTCGCGTTTAATTTGTGTTCTGCATTTGGTTTAGTCAAAACGGGAAATAAAATGCGCAGCCCTATTCTCAATATATTGGAGTTTTTCGATCAAATATTTCTGATGCGGAGACCAGGTGGATGCAGCGTATTCAAGCTGAGGTCGAATGAATGTTAGGCAAGCTAGTTCACGGATGTGATTAGTAAACTTATGCAGCTTGCGTCGTATGTACCCTAATGACTTTGAAAAATTGGCGCACGTGTAGGCAATGTGACTAGTCCACAAAATAGTCGAAGATAACACCAAGATATTTATGTTAAGTATCATGCAAGACAGTGATGTTATTTATGTGATAAAAACGTAGAATTAGTATGCGCGCTTATGAAAGTAGAAATTTTACGTTTAGAAAGGTTTACCTTCATTAGCCAACTATTACACCAAAGAGAAATTAGTTCCAGACCAGTTGGAGGATTGTATGAACATCGGCAGAATTAATGGAACGATAAAGAATGCAGTCGTCTTCAAAAAGGCACACGCGTGAAGAAATGTTATTGGTAAGTAAATAACATATATTAAAAATATAAATGGCCGCAGAACACCACCATGCAGTAGACTTGAAGCAACAGGTGAACGAGGAAAGGAAAAGTTAATAACTGCTGTGGATTGCTCACAATTAGATATATGGGAAATTGCAAATCCGTGTTAGTGTAAGAGAATCTAGTTTAGGAGCAGATAATTTAAACGTTAGACGGCAATATGCTAGAGGAGGAGGAAGAGGGAGAACGTTTATTGAGCTCTAGAAAAATTGATGAATTTCGCGGAGTCTGATGGTGTCTTCTATCTTCTTAGCAATGGCCGTCTGCCCCTAGTAATGCTAGAAGCTCGAACGCCTTTGAGAAGTCTAGAATAACACAATCAATTTGTAGATCTTCTTCCATGTTAGTATGTAAATCGGTTGTTAATTCCAATAATTCTGTCTCATATGAGAAGTTTCTCCGAAATCCATGTTGATTTCAAAAGAAGCATTTGTCGGCTTCCAGGTAGCTGTAGACAATTTGAGAAGAAAGTCTGATAAGAAGACGTCATTTCTAGCGCTACTCACTGCATGCTTAGAAGTGTTTCAAATATGTTCGAAGTATTGCTTATTTGAGTCCAATCTATTTATCTGGTAATAATTAAATGTGAGGATCGGTAGGGAACGTCTCAGCATTCTGCGCTTGCAGTGGACATTCTCCTTATTAGCAACACTGGAGATGACTTCCAGCAAATGATTCGGTACTTTAACGGACAAGTTATACACGTAAGTTGGTAGACTAAAATGCCGATTGCTAAGGTAGTGTTCAATACCCTGGAGAGGCAGCCGCATATTATCATTTGTGGTCTGTTTCTATAAACTGTGCAAGGGTTTGTTCGAGACAATTTGATGACAACAGAATTGTGAGAAGGAAGTTTGCATAATAATGGAACACACATCACAGAAACACTCTCGACAGACAAAGCTGCGGTACGTTATTCTGGAAAAAATATGTGGAATTACTACGTTCGGCCTACTGGCTCACACAGAGGAAGCCTGATGCCTCAATCCTACTCGTCCGTCTCTCCTCATTACAATCACATAACAAAACACTTTCTTAACCACTTAATATTCCGCCCTTCCCTTTTCAACCTTCCTTAGATTCCCTCGTTCTTTCCTTTCTAAACTTTTTTGCCCGTTTTGCAATACAACTGGTTAGCGAATTTAGCAACTCCTGTACCTTGCTATACCTCGGAAGTCTCGGAAGAGAACAGCAGTTTACGATAGGTAGCGAGGCACTGGAAGTACTAAGGGAATACATCTACTTAGGGCAGGTAGTGACCGCGGATCCGGACCATGAGGCTGAAGTAATCAGAAGAATAAGAATGGGCTGGGGCGCGTTTCGCAGGCATTCTCAGATCATGAACAGCAGGTTGCCATTATCCCTCAAGAGAAAAGTTTATAACAGCTGTGTCTTACCAGCACTCACGTACGGTGCAGAAACCTGGAGGCTTACGAAAAGGGTTCTACTTATATTGAGGACGACGCAACAAGCTATGGAAAGAAGAATGATGGTGTAACGTTAAGGGATAAGAAAAGAGCAGATTGGGTGAGAGAACAAACGCGACTTAATGGCATCTTAGTTGAAATCAAGAAAAAGAAATGGGGGGCATGGGCAGGACATGTAATGTGGAGGGAAGATAACCGATGGTCATTAAAAGTTACGGACTGGATTCCGAGGGAAGTGAAGCGTAGCAGGGGGCGGCAGAAAGTTAGGCGGGCGGATGAGATTAAGAAGTTTACAGGGAGAACATGGCCACAATTAGTACATGACCGGGGTAGTTGGAGAAGTATGGGAGAGGCCTTTGCTCTGCAGTGGGCGTAACCAGGCTGATGGTGATGATGATGATGATGGCAATGATGATGATGATACCTTACTCATACGAATAAATGACTTCTCTACGTGCGACACATGTATTGCCCAGGAGATCGAGCAGAGTCGCCTTCTGGCGGTCATTGGCTGAACCACGGATAGTGTGGATTGCGCCGCGCGTCATCTGCTAGGCACTACGCACTGTCTTGAATATTTTTGAAGGCCGCTTCTTCCGTGACTGGAGCACCGTCCTAAATGCTGGTCTGCATATTTTGACGTTGTACAAAAGCAATCAGCCTTGCGCTGTAGTAAGATCAATGAATGCCCGTGCCGTACGCGTGATATGGGATTCCCGCAGCCTTCGATCGCCATAATCATATCAATTTTGTTATCCTTTCGTCTTTCGTGAGCATCACAAGATGTATTGTTCCTCGTTTCAAAGAAATGAAGCAGTAGCAGCAGGACATGAATACCGCGCTTCAGTGACTTGTCACGATGTGTTGATCACTCCGCAAGCTCTGCGATATCGTGAAAAACGAACCGGGTAGTGCGAACGTCACTCAGCAGTAAAAAAAAAAGGGGGGGGGGGGTTCGTAAGCATGCGCTCATACCATACCGCGTCATGCACTTAATATTGCGATAACTGCATTAAGATAATTGCGATAATTGTATCCCTCTCACTTAGCAAAAAATAATCTGAGTATCTCCAAGCGACGGCAAACAATGTTACCTTGGTTCGGTGCAGCTACGTAGCATTCGCATATTTCTATGTATGGTTCAAATTGAGGGAAACACCCTGTATACTTCTTTGAAATTCGAATTATTTTTCAGGGTTCCTTCTATCTGCCCTGATGAAGGCTACAGGGCAGGACGCCACCACAGGTTATGTTAGCCTGAGTGAACCGCCCGTATACCGATAGTGGTAAGGCATGAGATGAACTAGAAAACAGCCGATACTCTAAAAGCTTTATTTCTTCAAGTTTACATACCGTCTACAGATTGACTATAGATAAAAGTCACTAATTTCGGCCAAACCCGTGCACTGTAACAAAGCGCCGCTACCGGCGGATAATAAAGGGCAACGTTAGTTATAAGCCACTGGCGTTGTATACTGCTGAGGTTACTTTAGAGCTTATTTGTAGAATAGCATACACGTATTCCACATTTGTTGAGCAGATTATATGACCTACGTAGTCGCTCTAGGCAATGCCAAGACACTCTTCACAGTTGTCATAGCATGACCTTTGCGGCAGTAGAAGAAAGAAAACAAAACGCCAGTCCAATCGTGTTATTAGCTGTTATGAATGCCAACTTTACTAACAATCGGATTCCAAAGAGACATCAAACTCACAGCACAGAGTGTCGTACTTTTTGCCGCTGACAACGCAGATTTTGTGAGCGGACGCTAAACCGATGTCGCGCATGTGGTGTGCGCGTTGTGTGTAATCCGATTCTCAGATACTTTTCACGTTGTCCTCACATCTTGGCTGCATCACTAACATCCGGTGGTTTTTCGTAGACTGATACCCTGCACTATAAACTCATCAAAGTTTCTCGTTCACTTACAGTATGTGCCAAATCATCTAAGCCCACCCAGCCCTTCGCAGGCGGTATGCCTGCGCCGCCCAGCATGTGCCGACATTATTACTTTATTGATCGCTTTGACGTATCATCGGAACAGACAAATGAGCACTAACATGTGCGCAGGTATCGCGTTTGGGGGTATGCTAGAAGATACGCTAGAAATGCACTGTATGGACTCGTCGTCGTTAATGCAAGTGGCTAACGGGCCTTGTAACGCCTAATCCCAACAAAGTTCTAGTTCCATACGATATTCCACAGCGTTTGTAATACAGCGCGCCAATGCATTTCCTTCATCCACAGAAAAACTGAAAAAATGGAAAAGAAAAGCAACTTGTTTCACGCGTATGGCACGCAGAGAGAGAGAGAGAGGGGAAAAAATTAATCCAGTTCCTTGTGAAATCTGGCGAAACAGCGGAGCTGTGGCTCTCCTGTGTTTCCCTTTTGATTTTCTTTTCTCTATCTGTTCTTTTCTTGCGATTATCTGTTCTTTTATTGTGTATATGTGTTCGTGTCTTGTGATTATCTATTCTTTTCCAGTGACTAGCTGTTCTGTTAATGAGTAATTATTGGTTTGGTGGGATTGTCCTCTCAATTTATTGCTAATCTGTACTACTGCAATCTTGTCATTTATAATCTATATCGTTGCGTTGAGCTGAGATCTGCGGTGCATGTTTCCCAGGTAAACACACGGGAACCCCCAACGCTTCGACGAGCGCGCGCTGACGCTCTAGACCTTCGGCGTCCTCTGTGTCCAGAGCGGGTACGGGCTGGAGTTCACCGGGGAGCGCACTGGGACCTCGTCAACGTTAGACGTCCATGGAGCGAAAGCCCGTCCGATGGGCTCTCTCTCTCTCTCTTATTAGAATGAGCAAAGGCAATGCGCAAAAGACCAGGACAAAAGAAGGACACAAACGACGTTGTCGTTTGTGTCCTTCTTCAGTCCAGGTCTTTTGCGTCTTGCCTTTACTCATTCAAGTATGAACCAACTAGCCCAAGCAAGAGTTTTACTCTCTCTAATATACACCTCTTCTCTCTCCTCCTCCTCTCCCACCACCTGACACGCGCTGATGAACTGTCACCCAAGCTGAGAACCGTCACCTCGAGGACGCTTGCTAAGGCGTGGCGCCATCTTTTGGGCCAGCGGGGTACCTACTCCTGGCGTGACAGACGTTCTCTGACAACCACGCTCAACGGACATTGCCAGTTCCTAAACATCCCCGCTGTTAAAAAATGAAAAGGGGAGAAGCGCTCGGACTTCTCGGAGCGCGCACGTCTTCGCCGCCCTGAGCACGTGCGCATGCGCAATGGCAGAAACGGCGGCGTGCCATCTGCCCGCGTCAATTTGAACTCTTAACGACTGCGCCACGCACGTCAACGGTTGTTGCGGCAGTGTGCGATGTCGGCCTGTACCTTCATCTCCGTGTCTTCTTTGCGGCATCATACGTCAACTACACACCGTCAATAGCTCCCGATTAGGTGAGCGCAATTCGTAGTGCGAACGGGCTGCATGTAGTGCAGACGACTGGGGCATAGTGTCGACTTGTTGTTTACATGATTCGAAATGCCGCTCTTGTTCTCGCTTATACCATAGGCTCCATCCAGTGAACAGGCGGCGCCACTGAGCAGCTGCAGTGCCACGCTGCTCAGCGCCACCTGTGGCGATACGCGGGCCACTGAGAAAGTGGGAAGGCCACGAAATTTAAACTACATGCACGTGTCGCTGAAAGCCGCACGTATACATCCGTGATTCACCGTTTCTTTTTTTTTTACATGAAGGTGCAAGCGTGGTCCACGGTGATGTCGCAAACACTTTTTGCGGGTCTCGGCGTATTACACCAACAGGAGAGTACTTCTATGCTGCTGCGTTAACCAGAGGGACAAGCTGTACACTATTTCACATGTTCTCTCCGCAAAAGAAGTGACCCGCCTGGAAGTTCACGCGAAGGGCAGTTCGCAGCAGGCAAAACAACTGTACGAAGTCATCCTGCACGTGAGTAACACTGTGACACTGTGACACTAAGAATGAAGTCACTAAACTGGCACCCGGAAAAAGGTGTGCTTCTAAAGGTTCACCGATTTTCAATCGCCGCCTCCTTGTTGGCGATGCGTGCCTCATTGCACTCCGACGCGTTGTAAACCGTCGCCTATCGTTGGATGCCCATGTCACATTGTTACTTTAGATTGCCATAGAGCTGGATCTCGACCCGGTGCACGGTAACTATGCATTGCCATTTTGTTCGATCTGCGTTCAGTCGATCGCGATCGGCGTATCGAGTTCAAGCTTCACGATCGCGATCGTAGGCTGTCGTCAGTACCATCATGCAGAGTGAGCTAAACTAATTAAATTTGAGTTGTTGGACCGTGTAGCAGTGACCATGCTCAATCGAAATTGAGAATTTTGATCCGTTCGGGCGCAATGTTGATTTAAAGGGACTGTGTGACACCGTGGTGCTCTAACGTTCTGTGTTCTTCGACGTCGTCTGGAACGGTGCGAAACGAAAGCTTTTGCGGTTTTGAAGCTGTTGTAAGCTGTCTGTCATTGCTCACTGCTGAACACAGAACCAAGACCTACTTGCCGATGTAATCGGCGCAACTACGAGTTGCTTCGCGCTGCAAGTGAGACAAGCGAGCTCTTATTTATCAGGTCTTCTTATTCGTCAGATTATTCTCGTCAGCTTGCCGCACTTTGTAAACGTCCGGACAAAGCGTCGGGTTGTTGTAAAGAAGTCTTTCGATTGTGCGCTTTTCTCTATTCACGAAATTCTTGGAGGATACCCTGGTTGATTCGTCTGGACCCATTCGGAGCAATCTGCAACTGGAAAATTAAATTTATGAACCACGAGTTGTGAATTTATATGATGCCAATACTCGTTTTTGATCATGCACAATGATCGAGGTTCATTATGCCCTTTCCACAAGGTTTGATTTCGCCTGCGATTTCGTTTTCTTGCATATCCGCTTTGCTTTTGCGAGGCCATTTCCCAAATGTAACGTCGCAAGAAAAATCACACCATGTGAGACTGCGCCTTTGACGCCAGCAGCCGAAACAAGCATCGTCTATGAATTGGCGCTCGCCTGCATAAAGTAAGCCTCCTCGGCATAAAATATTGCTCGTCACAGACGCCAGTGTTATCTTGATTATACCGAATGCTAAACCTACACTATGCAATAATCAAATCAGCACAGTCGAGACAAATGTATTTTAACTGTTGAGCAGCTGACCCGACCATGATCGCTGGCGTCGCACAGGCTGCGAAAGGCGCATGTGCAGCACGAATTACAGAACAAGCTCTTCTCACAAATACGATGACAGAAGATGGCTCCCTTTACTCCCCTCACAGCTGCGATCAAATTATATTGCCGTTCTAGTTCGTAAGGCCCGCCAGGGAACATGTACCAATTTATCACGGGCTGGCCTTCTAGGCTGTGAGTCCCTTACGCAGCAGTATCTCCAATAATAATAATAATATTTGGGGTTTTACGTGCCAAAACCACTTTCTGATTATGAGGCACGCCGTAGTGGAGGACTCCGGAAATTTTGACCACCTGGGGTTCTTTAACGTGCACCTAAATCTAAGCACACGGGTGTTTTCGCATTTCGCCCCCATCGAAATGCGGCCGCCGTGGCCGGGATTCGATCCCGCGACCTCGTGCTCAGCAGCCCAACACCATAGCCACTGAGCAACCACGGCAGGTGAGCAGTATCTCCAGTTCCACCAGTTGTTGTTCGCACCTCCGTAATTTCGACGCTTGCCCATGAAGCGCATGACATTTCACTGTCGCAAGACGCCTCCGAAAAAAAAGGGGGAGAGGGCTAATTAACAAAGCAAAACGGCGCTAATTGTGGCTGACACGAAGTGCAGTGGGCGTGAAGTAATACATGTCGAGCCGGTCGAGTCGCAGAGCCGCCTTCCCAGAGTTGTCGCTTCGCTGCGGCAGATGGCGCCAGAGTAGCCGCAAACTCGACTGTACCGAGCTATATGGAATGTTTTACGCAAGCGACAGTTCACACTTGTTGATCTTAGCGTCATAGTTGATGTGCGTAAAAAAGGAAATACATCATCGTTTACGTTGATACTGAACAGCCACTAAGCGGATTGTGTGTGTTGACCAGCCGCTGTGGGTAGATATTGTTTCGTGGCGCTCGATCGGGTCGCAATGAACGCCGCGCCGCATGTAGTGAAATTCTCGTGACGCACTTCACGTAAATACCTTGTAATTATGTCAGCGTGAGCAATTTTCAAGCAGAGATGTATAGTTTATTAAAAGCGAGTGCACTCGGATCAAAGGTCCCATTTGCAGGGCATGCATCAGCAATGTGTGCTCTGCCTTTTTCGTAGGGTAAAAGTAGCAGTATTTTTCAGGCTCCTGGCAAACAATCTAAGTACATGCAACCGCAAAAACTTTCGGAGCACGTAGCCTGCGATAAGCTCAGTCACTCACAGCTTCGCAGCTTAGGCGAAAGAAATTTGGGAATAAATTAGCCGCTCGGGGATGCACCTGTGCACGTTCAAAACTAAAGGTATTGGGTTCGACGATACGGGAAAGATATTTTGTTTTGGTCTCTTATCTGAGCAATTTAGCAGCAGAAGTCATTTTTCGTGCCTTTTGAAAAGCGTTCAGCGCCTTTCGATGCTTCGACGTTATGCAGTTTATGTGCTGGCATTCACTGTTTATGAATTGGTTGTATAGGCTGGTGCAGATTCGCATTTTGACAATGCCGCATTGCAGAAGTCTTTGCTATGCGTATACATAATATAATAAGTGTTCCGGTTTTCATACTGTTGCATCTAGTGCCACCGTCTCGGACACACGGTATTATACTACGTTCACTGAACAAAAAGAAACGCCAGATTATCCATTTGGCGGTCTTTTCTTAAAGGGACCCTCACCAGGTCAGGCCATTTTGTGCTGACAAGCGTAGAGCATACAATACACGCCAGCGATCGTGTTTGCAAAGAATTACATCGTTACGCGCGGCGGAAAGGTCTGAAATTTCAATCCGAACGCCGCTTTCCCTTCTCCTCCCAGCCACTGAGCTCCAAGCCGGAGGGTGATGTACTCGCGTCTGTGTGCCTACGTATTCGCGTCCGCATTGTGACGTCGTTCGTGGTGACACGTGACTTCGAGAATTGTTCAAGGCACCATCTGTTATTTTCATGATCCGTTGCTTGAATTGACGAATTGAACTGTAATGAAATAATAAAACACACAAACGAAATGTCTGCGTCTCTTTTGTTTCACTTCGCACCGAAGCAGGAGAGATGTAGTTCCGCTTCGTCTGCTTGTTCCCACGGGCATGCAGTCACGTGCGCAGGTACCGAAATATGCAATTCTCTACCGTGTTCCAGCACGTGATCATAAACTGCGATCCACTAGTGTCTGCCTCAGTAGTCGTGTAGCACTGAATTATACCGCTAGTCATGTGTCCTCTTGCACAACGCTCACAATCCTGCGCTGCGCTAAACGAGACACTCAAAACAGCTCGTGCGCGACGTCGTCAGCGGAAGTGCGCAGTGCCGAAAAAGAAGTGAGGAGAAAAAAATGAAGGCGCGCCCTGTGACGTGTCCGTCTAGCGATCCTCGAGATCTGGTATGGGAGAATGCAGGGAAGGAATTTCGCTTGCGGAGGCTAAGCGGGGCGAGTGGAGAAAGCGTCTTGCTATGCAGTGGAGCTCGCCTCTTGAAATCATGGGTTTGCAGCACTGAAATATTTCTATCTCGGCTATTAATGGAGCCGATTTGAAAAATTTTTGTGGCAGAACGCTCCCTAGAGGACTCGTAACAACTGTCACCGTATAAACAAAATTCTCTATGGGGCCTGGTGCTGAAGGGCCCCTTTATCGATAACCTGCAGATTATCAAAATAATTTAGTGGACATTGCACTTGTTCTACCCTTATCAGCATACCTGAGAGATCGTAACATGTTTCACCTGATAAGTAAGCTTACAAACCCACCTCATCCATGTGCATTCTTCTGAAAGTGTGGCAAATAATGTATTCATCTCGGAGTATGAGCAAAAAGACATTGCAGACTGTTCTAAGCGGAAATTAATTGCAGTTCTTAACGTGACTGTTCAAAACTGCAGTCACTATTCCGAGAATGTTTGTTTAGCACGTGCTTAATGCATTAACTGCCGGAAATATGCAGAGTCCAGCGGTGCATCTTTGTTTCAGCAATTATTATTATAGGAATCGTTCAGTATTCTCGCATTTCTTTCTTATTTTGATATGTACACTATGTGTCGTATGAACCTCTCTTGAAGCGAAACGCACCGTGGCTGGCACCGGCGATCGTTACAGTTGTCTAACTGCTCATCATACTGTAGCATGATGAAAGATTTTAAAAGTACTGATTCGTATTGGTAAGTAGTCTTCAGTCCGGGCTAAGAACTAAACGAAGTTAACTAGAGACATAAGTGAATAGAGAAAATTATATATAAAGCTATTATTGAACCGTAAAAATAATACTCATTGAATAGTTTTCGCTCACAATATTGCATCTGCTTTCTGTTGTGGTTGTCTGTGTCCTTGTCTTCCGTATTGTGCTTGGGTTACCATGAAATACGAACTTGCCCAAGCCCTTGCCACCTTTATTGAACAAGGGATTCAATACAGTAGAATGTAATAGTACATGTGAAGTGACTGACGTGTTATTCCTATTATCTAAAAATTATGCACTGGTAGTAACTTGGCAAGCATTAAGCCACAATATTTTTTTTATTTCACTTAAACTGCGGTGGTCATAGACTGCCAGGTAATTTTCATGAAGATAGCCAGGAAATACGTGGAAAAATATCAGGCAACTTGAACATGTCAGTATGGTATGCTGTCTTGTTATATGCCATACAAGGTTTCCAGAGAAGGTTTCCTGGACCAGGACGAATTTTTCTTCAACTACGAGGCTTTTCTTTGGAGGAATCCCTATGGATTTCCTTTGTAGCAATTGCTACAATTTGTTGAATGTCTCATTTTCCCTTTATTCATTATTTCTCTCCTCCTTGCGTGTTTCCGCAGAACTATTACGTCAAACTCTTGCCTTTGCTTTCAGTTGTCGCTAAATTCGACTTCGCCATGCCATCTGGTCCTGGGTTCGAGTGCCGGACCAGGCCACATTTTTCTTCGACTGCGAGGTTTTTCTTTCGAGGAACCCGTATGGGGTTCCTTTGTAGCAATTGCTACGTTTGGGTGGATGTCTCATTTTCCCTTTATTAAGAATCTTTCTAATAAATATATTTTTGAAACATTTCACGCCACAAAAGAAATTGAGACAAATTGGCACCCTTTCTCGAAAAAAATGAAAGTGAAGCATATAGTCATATCATTTCTTCCTAAATATTTTTTGCGTTGATTAAATGTCCTAAACCTCGAAACCCTACAAAACGTACTCATGTTTGAGAGCACCTTAAATAATTTACCGTGATACCATTCATTAAACTACAGTTTCACTTTTGTTTCCCAGGAGGTGCATATCTATCGTGCCATGACGTAGAAAGTTTTCAGGTGACATTTCTGGTGCTCATGTGGTGTACTTGCAACCGTTTCAATATTCCCAAGAAGCCTCATTGTTTATAAGAAACTGAGAAGTGACCATATCAATGCACTCAATCCATCTGCCTTCCCTTGAAGTTATGGCCAATTATGCATTCATTTAAGAGTATGGGAAAGACACTTAAATGCGTATTAAGGAAAAAATTTGAATCTTTGGCATGATACTGTCAATATTTCCGTCACTCTTCTGGGCGTATAATTCTGCGCGCGCCTATTTAATTACCAGCCAAAAACATATAGACAGTCCAACAGGGTAACCTTGTTTCAGCAATTGATATAGAGATTATTTGGGCTAAGGACAAAATTGTGGACTTGTGATAATATGAACTTGTGATAAAAGAAGAATACTGTTGCTGCAACACAAGAAGCAATTGTGGCTGCTTAATAGTTCATCTTGCCATAAAATGAAACATTGTAGTATATATTATTGCTGATTTATATTGACAAGCAGCAATTAGTCATAGTTAAACCGCAATAAGTATTGGCCTAAATTGTTTGAGCAAATATATTAAGCTTGTTAATTAACATACAAATAATACACAATGCTAATTTCTGCCTCACATTGCTGCATCTACGTATTTGCAGCATACACTTACAGCACCTTTGAAACAAATGACACGAAGGTCAAGGCCAGCCTGGCGACCTTGCTTGCCAAGGGGAACTGGTCTGTATATCTGTAGATAGCCTATTTCGATCATAGCGTAATACCTCAGCTTAATAATGCATTGTATCACGCCATAAAAAGAGAAGGTCCACGATGGCGGCCAAACACTTCGTCATGTACGAGACGTGAGGGCTTCAAGACAAGTCCCTATCAATGAGGACGCCAAGAAAGCAGTGTGTTCGTCTGCATCGTACAGTTTCGTAATTAATGCGCGAAGCATACGGGGCTATCGCGTTGCAAGTGAAGTCAACGAGTGCACATTTCTCAGGGGATAGCTCCAGGCCTTGACTTCTTAACTAGTTTTACATGGCCATTGACGCCTTCTGAAGTCGTGCGCGGACTTGTAGACGTGTCGCGCCTGAAGCCCATGTGCAAATGTCGTCTGCATATACGGAGAGCTGAACGGTTTGCGGTAACGAATCGGCAAGGTCAACGAGCACCAGGTTGAACAAGGTCGGGCTGAGTACTCCACCTTGCGGTACACCACGAATGGTATAGCTAGACGGCGTTGGTCCGTTTCATTCAAAATAAAGAAAGGTCTTCCATTCAAATAGCTGCGTATCCAGCGAAAGGCGTCTCTACCGATCCCTACAGCTTCTAAGGCGTCCAGAATTGCGTGACGATGGACATTATCCTACGCACCTTTAACATGAAGGAATATGGCCGCAGTGATTCGCTTCAGACGTTTCTGGTGCTGTACATGTGTTACAAAGTCAATAACGCTATCTGTTGACGAGCGTCCGCGTCGAAAGCCAGCCATTACCTCTGGATAAACGTTGTAAAATTTCAAGCACCATTCTCACCGTGTAAGGATCATTCTCTCCACTACCTTGGCGACACAGCTGGCCAGTGCGATCGGACGATAAGATGACAATTCCAGTGGAGACTTGCCAGGCTTGAGGAGTGGAACAAGGCGACTGGATTTCCACGTGGTAGGGACCAGACCGTCACACCATGATGCGTTGTATAGGCCAATAAATGCATCTCTGGCCTCTTGAGCAAGGTTTGCAAGCGCAGAGTATGTGATGTCATCGGGCCCAGGTGACGAAGATCGTTTGCACCCAGCAAGTGGGGCCTCCAGTTCTTCGATGGAGAAAGGAGAGTCCATACGAGGATCTCGGATGCAAGGGAGGACTATAATAGGAATAGGTGCGCGAGGTGAATACGTGAACGCCGGGCCCGCGATCCTTGCGCAGTTATCTTCGGCTACGTCGACTTGTCGGCGTCCTTGATGGAGGGCTAGAGATTTAAATGGCCGGCGCTGTTGAGGAGCTGTTCGAAGTCCGCGGACTGTCCGCGGATCCAGTCCGCGGTTCCAGACCGTCCAGCACTTGCAGTGCCCCCCGAGCAGATGACATCTGCATGTCATTTACCAACATGCGAATGACTTTCATTAGAGACTTGATTATAGCGATTACTTGCTTGTCTTGGGGGGGGGGGAGTCCTCGCACGCGATCTGTGCCGTCATTGGTGCGTTGGTAGTAAACCGTCGATCTTTGTTCTGCTGGAGGACTTAATGTCGGAATTGCAGGCCAGGCGTTTGCAGAAGACGTATTCAATGCGTCACCAGACACCGTGTTGCTAATGTGGGTGAGCGTCTTGGGAGCACCAGCAATTGGAAGTAGCCTCTTTTTTACGACCGTCTCATTATTTCTGGTAGACGAAGATCGTCTGCGGTGGACTCGACGACGTCGCACTTTGGCGGTGGCTTCTCTGTGCCTTGAGTTGTCTCTCACCATTTGTTTTAGGACTTTCAGCTCTGTCTGGTGTCTCGGGCAGTCTTTCGACGACGCTTCATGAGGACCAGAGCAATTCGTACACTTGTAACCAGTCGCACGGCAAGCATCAGCACTGTGCTGTCCACAGCATTTTTGGGCACACGGTCAAATTTTTTCATATGCTGCTGACATGCCCTATCTTCAAACAATTACGGCACTAAAGTGGTAGTGGAACGAACGGTCGCACTGGATGAGGAAAAAATCGAACTTTCACTTGTGACGGCAAGTTTCCTCCCTTGAAGGTTATCCTCACACAACGTGATTCTCCTAGGCGACGTATTTCAATAATAGTGACATCTGCTGTGGCAGGTTTAACCAGTATAGGCAGATAGTTGTCGTTGATTGATTCGTCGACATCATAAATTACACCTGATGAAGTATCGCTGTCCTGTGGTATTATGGTGCGAACATTAATTATTCCCAGCCCTTTGACTGTTCTCTGTCCCTGACATCAACCGCGAAAATGTTCTTACCAGTGTTGATTCTCATATCTGTAATCTCATTCGGAACAAAAGCCTCCAGTGTAACAGATATGGCTTGTCTGTTTAGCCGATTCAGGTCGTTGGTTGGCGTCTCGGGCAAGAAGAGGATGGTATGAGCCATGTCATTGTTCTTTGCCATCGCCATCGTCCTTGTTGAAGACGAGGAAGCAGTGACGATTCTCCTCTTTTCTTTTTGCCTCACTACTGTCAAGTAATCACCATCATCCGATAGATCCTCGTCTGAAGTAGAGTAGTACAGCATAGTGTCCTTGCTACCTGTGTCGCTCTTGAGGTGGTTGCGCTTCCTAGGAGAGCTTGATGCTGTGACGTCTGACTCATCCGGACGCCTAGCGGACTCTGCCTCCATCTCCGAAGGTCCCGGGAGCGGCGTCTCCCTAAAGCACGCAAAAATGCTCGTAAAATGAGAGCAGTAGAAAACGGGGTTCCGCACAAGAGCCCTCTTCTTCATCTAGATATATGGGACAAAGCATAGGAGTTATATCGCTAATTGTGAGCCTAAATCTTGCGTTATATGGCATCCGTGCAACACGAACAGCTCATTATTACTGCAGCACGCAAGACGCCACGTGGGTTGTTGGCCTGCGTGCTATGAAGCTCCTGCCTGGTAAGCTGTTTTTCTGCTTTCTCCCACAGGCTTTAGCACACATTACAGTGAAGAATGAGTAAAAGCGTGAGTGGTTTACCACATAATTATGCCAATCAGGGTCGCCCCCTAAGTCTGCTTTTTCGAAATTCCTTCCTCAGAACCGGCTCCTAAGGGAAAGTTAAATATGGCTGTCGCTTACGCAAAGTTATACAATGTGAAACGACTGAACAACTTGAATTTGCCTCAACCGAAAATATATAAGGAAAACGCATCACAAGCCGAACCTTCATGACACAATACTTGCGCTGACGCGATGTATAGGTAAAGCAGTAGGACAACGTATCGCGATACACCGTACTCGCAAGAACTATGCGTCTGGCTGCCTGGTATCGCAGCTTTTTTCACGGCACGATAGCTCGCAGGAAAAAAAAAAAGAAGAAACGATAACCAAAGAAAGGGAAAATAAGACTCGATGTTATTCTACACTTAAATAACTGATTTCTAGCACAGCTCAGTAGGTATTCTAGATTACTTCGCTCTCATAGAACGGAGTCTAACAATTGTACTTCAGTATTGTTCAGGGAGGAAAATGATAGTTTCATTTGTGTTTTTTTTTGCACGTATTGAATAATAGAAGAGCCGTTGTGGCGTGCACAGTGCGGTAACGTTCTTTGCCGCTTGCAACTCATCGTCCCCTACAGATGACGCACTTCACCGCTTTCTTAAGTCAGCCTCCCTGTGGGGCATCAGCGAGCCACTTGCGCATTTTTACTTTTTCAATTCATAGGGTCTGCGTGAAGCGATTCTCTTACCAAAATGTCTTAGCGTTTCTCTATAGGTCATCAGTAAAAGGCTTCCTCCTTTTTCTTTCTAAAAATGTGGAGCCCTGCTCTATACAATGCGTGTGGAATTTGTCAACGCTTACCCCTGGTGCCTGTGCCTTTAATAAACCCTCGGTGCCTGCTACATAACCTTCTTAAATACTCGGTCACCGTGAAATATGTTTCGTGCTTTTGTAATTATAACCGCGTTGCTTCTTCTTCTCGCTGCGATGGAGAGCTCAGGTCACAGCGTTTTCCGTGAGGAAATGTGTTACGAGTTTGAAGAACGCGCAAACCTCGCTGTATTCACTACCCACGCACAGCCACCAAAGGAGGTAAGTGATTAAAAACTGTGTTTTCTCTTCTGAATTCGGGTTAGATTGTTAACAGCTGGCAATTGTGTTAAGAGAGAGAGAGATAAATTTATTTACAGAAAGGCAGAGAGGTCGCCCTGAGCTATAACTTGGTCTGGCCTGCTACTCTACTCTGGGGAAAAGGGACGGGGAGGGAAAGGGCTGATGAATGATGATGGTAGAAGGAATAGATGCGTATATACAAATTCACAGAGTTGTGGTATCTCTAAAGGCGTGCGTCCAACCCAGTGGCTTGGAGAAAAGCTACAGCGGCTCTTGTTACCAGGGCTGCGCTGGTTGCATTACGCCAAGGACCTAAAAGAAACTCGTCCGATAGTGGTCTCTCATGGATGTTTGCTATGGAAAAGACAAGTTGCTGTCATTCTTGCGCGTACGCGGGACACACGCAAAATATATGTTCAAGTGTTTCTGGCACCTCACAGCATTCACAGTTTGGGCTAGTATCACTGGCACCTATCATATTTCTATAACGGTTGGTGAATGCGACACCAAGGCGAATCCGGTGCACCATGCTCGTGTGGTTTCTATTGAACTTGTGAGGCATACGAAATCTCATTTCTTGGTCCCATTTGTGTAATCGCTTGTGTCGTCGATCTGGTTGGGCCCAGTGTTCCAACGTAGAGTTGTGGTTTACGCGACGAAGTAGGGCGTTTGTGTCTGTTCGTGAGAACGGAATGCGTACTTCACAAGCATTATCTAAAGCAGTTTTTGCTTCAGCTTCTGCCTGTTCGTTCCCTATCACGCCACAGTGTGATGGTATCCACTGAAAGGTGACATTGTGGCCATTTCTTGTTGCGTGGTCGAGATACTCTGTAATTTCTATAGCCATAGAATAATACGGGCCCCGTCTGAGGACACAGTCAATCGTTTGCAGAGCTGGCTTGCAATCGCAGAATATCGTCCATGCGTGAGGACGCTTCTCGGAGAGAAATCGAAGTGCTTCCCGGATAGCAACAAGTTCTGCGGCAGTTGATGTTGAGCTATGGTCTAGTTTAAACCGGCGAGCGATGATCATATGTGGAATGACGAAGGCTGCAGTGGAGGCATATAGTGTGACAGATCCATCGGTATACACATGTACAGTATCTCCGTACTCTGTAGAAATGTGCAACAGGGTGAGTTGCCTGAGGCCAATAGATGCAACGAAAGACTTTTTAGTAATTCCAGGGATCTGCAATGTAACGACAGGTTTAGGCAGAACCCACGGGGGTGTTCTCGGAATACAGTCGGGCGAGAATCTCGACGGCAAAACACTCTGATGCCGCGATATAGTCATTGAAAAGCTGGAACCTGGGTGTGTGGTAGGAAGCGATGACAGAGGATGGTGCCTGTGTCGGGTCAACACGCGGAGGTACATTCGAAGAGGCTCGCAGAGCAAGTACACCCGAATAGGACAAGCACGAGCTTCCGCTATTGTTCCATTGGTTGACGTGCATCGTGGGAGGCCCAAACATGTGCGCAATGCCTGAGCTTGAATGCTCTCCAGCGCGCGCACACAACTAAGTCCCATCCTTGAGAGCGCTGGCATGCTGTACCGTATATACCCTACGAATAGTGCTCGGTACAATTGGAGTAATGACGACTCCGAGGGGCCCCATCTTGTTGCTGCCACGACGCGAAGGACGTGAACAAAACTCTTCAGCTTTGACTTCAGTGCGGCGACGTGTCTTGACCAAGATAATCCCCGGTCTATGACTAAGCCAAGGAATCTGTAGTGTGTAACCGTAGGTATCGCTACGCCGTCAACAATGATCGGATACCTGGTCATTCGTTTTCGCGTGAACGTAATCACAGAACATTTTTCAGTTGAGAGTCGGAGGCCCTGACGCCGAAGATACTTAGCTGTGATTGTCACTGCACGTTGAAGCCTAGCACGCATTTGGGGACGGGTGGCTCCAGATGCCCATATGCATATGTCGTCGGCATATGTGCTAATCTTTACCGTGCTAGGAAGTTCGGATGCAAGGCCAATCAATGCAACATTGAAAAGAGTTGGACTGAGAACTCCCCCTTGTGGAACACCTCGATGTATATGGTACTGTCCGGTGTCGCCATCACTTGTCGACATATACACCGTGCGGCCACTGAGGTAGCTAACAATCCATGTATATAGTCGGCCACCGATGTCTAAATCTTCCAGTGCATCAAGGATTGCATAATGGAGTACATTGTCGTATGCACCCTTAATATCCAGAAAGACAGCTCCAACTAACCGACGTCGACTTCTTTGCTGTTCAACAGTGGAGACCAAGTCGATAACTCCGTCAATCGAAGAACGGCCTCTTCTAAATCCGTGCATAAAATCAGGAAAGCAATTATTTCTCTCTAGAAACCATTCCAGTCTTGACAAAACCATTCTTTCCATTACTTTTCCGACGCAACTGGCTAAGGCAATCGGTCTGTAGGAGGAAAGCTCGTTGGGGCACTTTCCCGGTTTAAGCAGCGCTACAACGCGACTGCATTTCCAACCATCTGGAACATTTCCTTTCTCCCACGTCGTATTATAAAAAGATAGGAGAAGACGTCGTGATTCGGTGCCAAGATGGCAGAGTGCAGCGTACGTGATTCCATCTGGTCCTGGGGCCGAGGAGCGTCGAGAAACTGAAAGCGCAGCGTCAAGCTCTTGCATCGTAAACGGTACTTCGAGCCGCTCATCAGGTGACGGGGGTGCGATGGTGACAAGGGATGAAGTCACTGCATTAGATGCGTCCACAATCAGTTTACAGTAGTCCTCTGCTACCTCCAATTCGGTCCGGCGTTGATGTAGAGCCACCGCATGGAATGGGTGTCTTTGTTGTGGAGTTGCCTGGAGACTTCGTATGACCCGCCATATCTTAGATAGAGGCTGTCTTGGATCTAGGGATCCACAGAAAGCCCTCCAACGCTGTCTGTCAAGCTTCTCCAGATGTCGAAGAACATGTCGTTGAGCTCGGCGACTGCTCGAAAGATCGGACGGTGACTTTGTTCTTCTGTATCGCCGTTCTGCGCGGCGACGGATCGCACGAAGGGCCTCATATTGTATGTCGACCGACGACCTGTGCCTCGGTATGCTGACTTCTCTAGTTTTGTCCCGCAGGGTAGAGGCAATGATGTCCTCTATTTCGGATGGAGATGTCATACTCTGACAGGCGGTGTCGACAGAGGTCTTAAATGCAATCCAGTCTGTTTGACGAATGCAACGTGAGGCTGAACGGCGAAACCAGCTAAAGTGAACGTAAGTGGGGAGGTGGTCGCTACCATGAGTCTCTAGATCCGTCGACCAGGATGCTGAAGACAGAAGGCTCCTTGATACAAACGTTAGGTCAAGACAACTGCTGTAGGACGTGCCACGAATAAATGTAGGAGACCCGTCATTGAGCACATTTAGTCCCCGACTACACATAAAGTCAGCCAGATATTTGCCACGAGAATTCATCGAAGTGCCACCCCACAGGGGATGGTGCACGTTAAAGTCACCAATCACAATATGAGGGCCTTGCGATGCTTGCAGCAGAGACGTCATGTGCGAGCAATCGATCCTCGCTCTTGGGTGGATATATCCTCCAATCACTGTAACCGTGCGACATCTGTATTTTATGGTGAGGCATACGTAATCATTAGTAGTATGCGATGGGACGTCATGTCTGAAATACACCAGGTCGTGACGTATACAAACTAATACTTTGCTCGAGGTTTGGTCGTTACGAGACCACATCTGGACATAACCAGAAATACGGAAAGAAGAATCCATATTAGGTTCACAGATAACAATAACTGGAAATTGGTATTTAAATACCCGCTGTCGGAAATCCGACAAACGACCACGCAGACCGCGAGCATTCCATTGCATAACAAACGATTGACGCATTCGTTCTTCAAACATTATCGCCATACTTGCTTAGTGAAGAACCACTAGCAGTGGTTCCAAGACTTCAAGTAGCTGCACGGCAGCCTTGGCAGCCGGGGTATTTAGGCCGGAAAGAATCCTGCGCATGGGGCCCATCAAATTTTTCACCATACTCGTGACGTCAATGTCATCCATCTTTTCATTTTCTTCAGTACGTGTAGGAGCGGTGCATAAGGGCGTTCCCACAGGCCTTGATGGTAAGGAGGGCCACTGAGTCTCCGATGTGGCTAGTGCCGATGATGGGTCGCCTTGCACTTTTGCGGCATACAAAGGCTTTGAGGCACGTGCTTCTTCATTCCTGAGACGAAGAGGGGGTGGATGTTTCACTTGAGCTGTCGTCCCTCCAACGCGAGGAGGGCTGCGATCCCGTTGATGTCGGTTTCGTGAACGACGTCTGCGGTGGCGGATAGCCCTTGCCGCTTCCCTGTGCGTGGAACGATCTCTACCCATCTTCTTCAGAAAACCCATTTCCTTCCTGATCTTTGGGCACTCTTTTGACGTTGCGTCATGAGCACCAGAACAATTTGGACATTTCGCAGCAACGTTGCAATTGCTGTCTCCGTGAGGTCCACCACATCGTTTGCATGTTATTGCACCCTTGCAAACTGCACTGACATGCCCAAGTTTCATGCACCTGTGACACTGTAAAAGCCTCGGCACGTAAGGACGTACCGGATGTCTCACATATCCAACCTTGACGTGTGTTGGCAAAGTTTCCGATTGGAACACTAATTTCACACATCGGGAACGTCCAAAACGGTGAAAGCTGAGCACAGGAGCTGACGATGATAGTAGTTTGGCCAGGTCAGTGTCTGTAATGTCAATGTCCACATCGTAGATGACGCCTGTCGTCGCTTCCTTGCCGTATGTGGGGAATGCGCGAACAGGGATGCTTCCCAACTGAGTGATGTTTTTCAGTGTCTCCAGTATGGTCGGTGTATTGACTTCCACCGAGAGGATGTTCTTTCGAGCGTTTATACGTATTTCTTCTACTTGACCATGGGCAGTTCGTTCAAAATATTCCGACAGGCTCTGCCTGTTCAGTGAGTTGAGGTTGTCTGTTGTCGTTGTTGGTACATATGCAATAGTGTATGATTGCTTGCCACTTGCCTTTTTCGTCGCTAAAACCAAGGACGTAAACTGCAAAGAAAAGAAATAAAGAATATCACGATACCTTAGCTTTTCTTCGAGTTCGAAGAATAGGCATCGGCTCATCCGCCCCACTCCATGTATGTATGTTGACTACAGCACCTGTAGTAAGGCTGACTTCATGATCACCATTTTGTTCGACATGTGAAGCCACTTCGACTATTTGTTTTTAAAGGAAAACGTGATGATAGTGAAAACAAGAATCGGTGCTCGTAATGAATGAACTCTCTGAAGGGCTCTTTCCAGTCACCGACCAGCTCCGCTCGTGTGTGTGCAGCTTCAAAATTTGCCGGCATTTGCTCTGGCAAACATTTCAATGGTAAGAGCTTTTTAGTGAATACGCGCTTCGATCTTCAGGCATTGGTTTCACACCAACCGTCGTTGGTAACGAAAAAAAGAAAGGCTAGAAGGTGCGATTTCTTTTAATGTTTGGGTGATGCTATGCCCACTACGGGGTGCTTTGCTGGCGGAAACGGCTGGGTGGACGATGATGCGGCACCAACTGGGGAACGACAATTTGAGCATTGGTGAAACTTATCTTCTTTTAGCCCGTCTTAGCATGGAGATTAAAGTTGGTGCAAGGTTAGGTTAAAAACAAGTTGGGGTTAAATCGGTTATGAACAAATATTACGGAAGCTACCGGATTGGATGCGCGAATTATAAAGGTTGAAACCAGACTCAGAATTCCGGGGGAGTGTTCCGTGTAGCAAACGACTGTACGGCTGAAATGACAAGGCTCACGTGTTATGTGGCAGCGTCGCCGTGCGGCAACTGCGCGCCATGCACCCAGCCATTTCCGGCAGGGGGCGCACTCCGTAGTTGGCATAGCATCATCGAAATATTAAAACCACTCCTCGCACCTTCCTGCCTTTCTTTTTCTTTCCCAACTACCATTGGTGTGACGCGAATGCCTCAAGAGCGAAGCCCGCGTTCACTAAAAAGCTCATACTACTGAAATGTCTGTCAGAGCAAATGCCCGCAAATTCGAAAGCTTCGCGTACATGAGCGCAGCTGGCCGGTCACTGGAAAAAGCACTTATGAACAAAAAGCTTTTAATTCTCCCCTGGTCCGTGCCATTTCGCGTGCAATATTTATGGTCCAGAAAGGGTCTGCGAAAATATTTCCCGAGCATGAAAGTATTTTATCGAGAATAAATGCGCTAATTACTTTCCAGTGACAATACACGTTTGTCTATATACATTACGGGCAAGTAAATAATTACCGCACTTTCGAGAACTAGAAAGAACATAGTGGCGATGAATGTCAGCGTTAATGCGTTCAGCATTCAAGCATTGTAGCGACACCCCGTATCTGTGAGTACACCCCTATTTACAAACTATCGGGGTCATTAGCAGATTTCTGCCGCATCATAGTCTTCACGCATCATCATGTGTCATCATAGCGTCCCGCATCTCCGTTGGCTCGAGTGAGGAGCTGAACACGCTCTCACTCTCGACCGGGCTGGTAGCCGCCGCCTCCCACTCCTTCGATCGCTCCTTCAAACAAATATAGGGATGGCGGCAGGGCTGGTTGGGCGCCGTCAAGTCTTCCTACAATGGTGACCTAGGGAAATGCACCTTCCGCTGCTCTTCCAGCCCCTTCAACCGTTTGGGCCTCTTAAAGGGTCCCTGAAACGTTTCGGACAAATTTGGCAGGCGCGTACGATACAGCTACGGTAGATGACTCGCACCACAATTTGTGGGAAGCGTGTCATATTAAGAGGAAGCTTTAGCTCGGGCCAAACTCCGACGCAGACTATTTAAATACATGTAAAACGCAAAAACGCTTTTCTAATAACCCCTGGACCCATATTAGTGAATGTTTTTGCATTTGAAAAATGTAAATTCAAGTGACTGTGGGACATGAAATTTCGAATTAGGGCCTGAATTTTCATTGAATGAATTTTCAAAAATTCGAAAGTCTGAAAAAAATAGAGGCACGAAGCTTCCAAATTAATAGCTTTCGGTCAAAACAGATATCGCGGTTCTGTAAACGACATCTAGTAGATTATTCAAAGCAAACAAATTGGAAATGTCAATTCGTATATTACGTGAATTTGTTACCGTGTAATAGGTGTCTGCAAAAGCTGTATTTACACATTACTAAAATTTTTTTTTAAATTCATGTATAACAAACCAATTTTGTCCGCTTTAGATTAACTATGAGATGCATTTCACAGAATTGTGATATCATCTTTCACTGCTGAGTTATGGAGTTGTAAACTTGATAGTTTCGTCTTCTGAAAATTTGCAATTTTTGCCAATCTTGTGTGAAAAATTAATGATGACAATCAAAAATTCAAAACCAACAGTCATTAAATTTTAAGTTTTTCTTTATATGCAACAAACCTCGTCAAGCTTGGTGCTGTGGTTGCCTAGAAAAAACTAACTCTCCTTTTACATGGATTTAGATAGGAGCACGCGAGCTAAAGCTTCCTCTTAAGAGAGCTACAGACGATTACGAGTTACCCTCCTCCATAGCCATGCATTTTCTCCTCAACTCGTTAGCCAAGTTATCGGGGCTGAGCTCCGCCTTCACTGGCTCTGCGTCATGATGGGACGTCGTGTCGTCTACTTCCGGTTGTCTTGGCGCAAGCGCGCGAAGCCTCTCCAAGCTCTCCGCCAATCACCTGGCAGTCCATTTCAAGAGAGAGCTATCGAAGCAGCGTGCTTTGCGAGTGTGCTGTCGCAACGCCGAGCATGCCCGGTATGCAACTTGGGCGTTCCGACGGATGGGTGGAGGTGTAAACTAAAGCCCCTCCACAGGCACCGGGCGGCCGTGGTAAGGCGCCAGCGGCGCATCAGCGAATTGCTAGAGTTACTGTATATGCTAATTACGGTAGGGGAGCATGTACAGTAACTCTACGAAGTGCTGGCGAACAGCGCTGCGAACGGCAGAATACAGAGCACTGGCATGTGAAGCAGACGACGGGACCAAGGCGCTCAGGGTGCGCCAAGTCATTTCGCACTACAGGATTTAAGGCCTGACGTGCCGGAAAACGCATTATTGTGTGACTCTCTTGAGGAAGGCCACCATTTGCGCGAGCCAGGCCACATTCATGACACCATGTAATATATAAAGCAGAAAATTTGTGCAAATTGCGATTGAAATACAAACTGGCAACAGAGCTCCCCGCGGTAAGCGAAAAAAATCAGCACAAGCATTTATATTTCAGTTATTATTTTGCTGCGCTCGTTAGCATTGTCGCGTACTTAATCATGTAAATAGGGAAAGCGCAAAAATATATGAAATATATGCCACTAGGAATGTATTCGTGGGGCGGGTCTGTGTGTGCCACTGAGTATCTGCCCCAGGGGTTAACGGGCGTCTGCCGCTCTTCGATAAACCTTTGACGTCAAGATCGGTCATTGCAAGTATCACAACGCCACACCTACACGGTGACACTCATGTAATGCAATTTTAAAGCGAAAGCTTTACTGGCCGCGAACTTGCGATTACGCCGTGGCAGTGCTCCGAGGAGGCACATAACGTCACACCGCGTTCCTCGTCGTTGCGCTCGCCTCCGGCTTCGCCAGCTGCGTCGCATGCCTGATAACATGTCGGAAGATTGAAAAGGAGAGCTCGCGTGCGCCGCAACCACAGTTGAGGCGGTAGTATGGACGGTGACATTTCTGATAAGCAGGAGGAGGAGGCCTGGAATCGACATCGGAACGAGATGAAGTCTATTTCAAGTGACAATCGGCGACGACGTTATGGTTTTTTTTTTTCGGCTCTCAAAAAGCATCTTCTTGCCAAATATGACCCTTGAACATCACGTTTGTGCTCTTTAAGGGCTCTGCATGAATATATCTAGTTAAAAGGCTTTCGCCGCTACGGAAGTGATCCACCAAGACTGTTCTGATTTTCTCGTCACTCAGGCATTGGTGAAGTATTTGTCACAAGACTGCAACGATTACCAGAGCGACTACAGTGGTCACGAGCGGTAACACGAAAGTTTGTGCGTGTATGAGTCGGTCCCAGTGGCACTGTATACGTCCAGTCAAGTTCGTGCATTAATGGTGGTATCGAACCCCTGACGCCGCAGGCACAGCTACACGATATTCAAACCAAACGCATGCTTCTCTCACGCCGACGCCAACTGCAATCTGGCACCTCTACGACGAATGCTTCTAGAACGGAATTGCCTGTATAACAAGGTACTCGATCGTCTGCGCTGTAGCTTCCATTCGGCTACGCTGTAGAATTAATTAATTTCTCTTGAATCACAAGCGGAAGTGTGTCAGTTAATCCCAATGTCACCTCACGGCAGATAATGCTTTGGGACGCTGTGCTACCCTGCCTTCGTAGTGAGCTCTCATTCACCAGTCATTTCCTCGTAGGAAAACGCTACGCAGACTCTACGAGACACTGTACCGGCTTCGGATTCGGTCCAGGCTGTACCGTTTTTTCCTGGAGTAATATTTTCACAATATATTCACTGGCGCGGACAATCTGTCTCGTGTGGCACATAGAAACGAAGCGAAGTGTGACCCGACTACCTCGCTAATTGGGAGATGGCGAGAGGCAGCGCGTGGGTAAACCTTTGATAAACCTTTGATAAACCTTTGATAAAACCACTTTCTGATTATGAGACACGCCCTAGTGGAAGACTCCGAAAATTTTGGCCACTTAGGGATTTTTAACGGGCACCTGACTCTAAGTACACTGCTGTTTTCGCATTTCCCCCCATTGAAATGTTGCCGCCGTGGCCGCGATTCGATCCCGCGACCTCGTGCTCAGCAGCCCAACACTATAAGCAATTAGTAACCATGGCGGGTGTTTCAATTGCTGAGCACTGTACGTAATATTGCCCATAGATCGCCCATATCCCGTGTTTTCACCATACCATCTCGTGAGGACGCAATGAAAAACGATTGACGTGAATGTCCTAACCAGCTTCAGTCATGTTTCATTAACTGTTTGTGCAACCGAAAATGCAGCGTCTTTGACCAGATTTCGTTTCACTTCGTATTTTATTGCGCTAACGAAAAACAGAAAAACGGCGGCAAATATTAAATGGACAGGAGGAGGAGAAGGAATAAACGTTCAGTTTCGAAGCAATATTCTTGGGTAAGGCACAGTTCTACTCTAGGTGGGAGGTCTCCTCATTCCTGGAACCCTCTGGCATTCGCTATCTACTGTTCGTTCGCCAAGGGAATCGGCGTGTCTTTTATTGATTGTGATGCCCCTTGTGGTCGTGAAGTGAACGACCTAACAGCTGCGCTGTGTGTGGGTGTGGCAGCATCACTTGTCGCTATATTTTGTGTTATCACCTGGCTAGTGTCCTCTTCCAGCGAGGCCAGAGCGGCGTAACGGTTGTACACAGGAAGATATGTCGGTCGTGCGGGCAGGCCTTCTGATAAGCGAGGTCTTTTGGCCGCTGCTCGAGCTACATTTTCATCCGATGGAAGGCCAGGGGCTTCCGTCGTCCTCGTGGCCGAGGTGTGCGCCATGACTGCAGGGCTGCTGTGCTCCATGCTAGTGGTATCTATCCTCAGGGTACTGTCTTCGCACGCCACACTCGTCTTTGAGAAGGAGACGCCCCCGCCATGGATTGCGATTGCATCGGTGATGTTCCGCTCCCTCGACACAGCGGACGGCAGCTTGCATGCTCCGCGTAAACGCGGCGACTGCGGCATTCTTACTCGCGAAGCCGCCCACGGACTCGGGCTGGACGCTGCAGCAGGAGGGTGTAGAAGCCAACGAACCTTGTAAATAGGCGTCAGTAGTTATTATGAACCGCCAAAGCGGTCCGTAAACAACAGGGTTCCAGTAGCAGGGAAAAAAACCAACAAACGAGGCGAACCTCCACAGCTACGGAAAAACACATCCTAGCAGAACAAGCGCTGGGAACGCCCCCCCATTAGCAACTTTTTATGTGTCTATTTCGTTACGGTCGCGTGATTTTTCGCTGAGACCACGTAATTCCTTATATGGTACTAGCCAGGCTAGCAGTGTGTCTTTCCGAAAACGTATTGGCTACGTTTTAATTTCAATTTACCATGCAAAATATTTTCAACCGCTTCTAATTGCATCTTTCCAACTGCAGCTAAAAGGCAAAGGTGATCACTGCAGGAACACAAACGAGTGCGGGGAGGATCTCTGTTGCATGCGGCAACAGCACGTCACAACTTGCCAACCGTTTTCAGGATATGCTGCAAAGTGCACCAATAGCCAGGTCAAAGGCGGATGCTACTCTGAGGCCTGCCCTTGCGCCGCTGGAGAACGTAAGCACTTATTTTTCTTTGTCATTTCTAGTTGATGAGCATAGCACACAAGGCCACGTGGAAACGTCAATTATGTGCAGCGCTACGACCTGCGAAATTAGTCCCATTTGCTTGAATGGGATTACCTCACGTGTATTATTCGAGCACGGCAGAAAATTAGGTGTGTTGCGGAAATTAGGAAATTTGCAGGCGAAGTTGGAATCAGCTACCGCAAGACAGGGGTAATTGGAGATCGCAGGGAGAGGGCTTCGTCATGCAGGGGACAAAAAAAGACAGAGTGCTGCTGTTGCTTATGATGATGATGATGATGATGATGATGATGATGATGATGATGATGACGACGATGACGATGATGATGATGATGATGATGATGATGATGATGATGATGATGATGATGATGATGATGATGATGATGATGATGATGATGATGATGATGATGATGATGATGATGATGATGATGATGATGATGATGATGATGACCGACGACGACGACGACGACGACGGAATGCAACAGTCGAAAATCGCTGTTCCTAGCTCACCAAGGTAACCCTATGCGACAGCGTTACCACGTGGGGCGTCCCGGCTCGGACCGCCACGAACCGCAACCTGTTTTCCGGCGAGTGTGCTTTGCCACTTCAGTGAATGAAAGCACACAGAACGCGATGCGCTAGCGTTTTGATTCACCACGTGAGTCTACTTAACCGTCTCCATATACTCTTTCCTGGCACATTAGTAGGATTCGCCTTCTTCGTGCATTACCACCGCATACATGGATGCGTATTTCTGGAAAAGCGATCCGCCGCTTGCCGCATTCATGTGAGCGCGGCTCGACGACACTCTTAGAAAAATTGACGCAATTGGAGGCTTATCTTGTCGCACAACAATAATCATCATCTGTCTTGCCCGTATTTCCTTTCTTAACGCTGCTAGCCCGGTACTTCCAAGTCACGAACGGCCTGCGCGTTATCGGCGGGACATATATCATTCTCACAAGGAAAGTAGCGAGCGCTGAGTTCTCAAGAAAGGACACGCAGGCAAGGCAGACGACGATTACTGTTGTGGGACAAGATAAGCCCAAAAGAGTGCAAACATTTATTTTAAGAGAGATATCCGATGCTAATGCGCTCGGAAGGGAAATCACAATATTGCGCCAGTAGGAGGTAGATCGAGAGAGGCAAACCGACTCGTACGGTACATGTCAACACTGGCGTATCGCATCGGGTGTGCTCTCATCCACTCAAGCGGCAAAAGGCACTCGCCAGAAGCGCGTTCCGGCTTGTTTCGGACGAACGGGAATGTGTGACGCGTAAACGCGCAGCCGCGTAGTATTACCGCGATGCGCTGGGATTGTCTCATCCATTGCAAACACTGCTACTCATAGACCATTGCGAAATAAACAAGTGGGACAGCATCCCAAAGTATTTTAAACCACCACATTAAAAAAAAATATTTCGAAGTGGCGGCAAGATGTCAAGCACAATTAACTATTCTCCATCTATCAACCTTTTGTCAACATGCTGAAGGAGTTTGGAGCAGTGCTGTGTAGTAGTTGTTTCATTCCCGCCCTACCCCTGTTTCCTTCATTTCAAAGGGGCGAAGTTTACACGTCAGCTAAACGTACTACTGTAGGGCTAGTATAGAATGCCGCTTCTGGCAGAACAGGCCAGCGCTGGCATGGCCGTGGCAGCTGGCGTTTGGAATGCGGGGGCATTCCTGCGACAGCTTCGCTGTCCACTCCAATCAATGCTGGGTGACTGTCACCTATCAGTGCCGCCGAGAACGGCGACAAATTCTGACTACCTCTCACGCGGCTCGCCCAGGCCGCCCAAGAAGCTACGAGAAATCGTCGTCGTTCCCGGCCGCGTCTCATCCCGCTCTCAATCGGCAATTCTGATGTACCTAATTTGTAAAACAAATTAAAAACAAAAGGGAGGAAATGCCCACTCCACCAAGGTATCGCAGGCTTAAAAGCAAGCTTTAGCTCTGGGACAACTGCGAATTATTCGAACACAAGCAAAACGCAGAAATGGTTCTCTGAGACAAGCTGTGGAGTAACATGAACGACATTAGTTGCGTTTGAAATGTAGATGTCTTTTAATTGGGTTTTACCAGCCAGAACCTTATTCTGAATACAAGGAAAGCCGTATTGAAATACTCCGGATTAATTGTGACCACATAGGGTTCTTTAACGTGAACTTAATGCACGGGAAACGGGTTATTTTTTCCCCAGCGTCTGCGCGTTGTTACTATAAAGTTAAGGCGGGCGGATGGTCGCCACTTGAAGAGACGCTTTGGAATGAAGACGATCACAATAAAGTTTTCTCGCGTTCTTCATTGAAATCTATGAGCAGTTCGCATACCCGTCCAATAAATCCAATCACGGCAAACCCTCACTTCCCATAGGTGAACACATCTGGCTCAAGTGCTGACGCGTGAGGCAAACGCCAAAGTCTACGAACCGCATATTACATTTCACGATGGTTTACATTATCAGTTTCTAGATATTAACATTTTTCCTCACATTTAAACCATTTTGCTGTACTACCGACATCGCGGCTCGCGCGTTTTACGTTAACTACGTTCAAGCGCAAATAGTCAAACTTGCGAACATTGTACTGTTCACTTGTAGGGTTACTTGGGGATTTAGATCATTCGTGTTCCGTGTCCCCAAACTTATAGGTTCTTGCGAAGTACGGGCACACTCCTTCGGAATAGTTGCCCTCAACATATTTGCATGAAAATAGAGCACACCACAGTAAAGTAAAGTTCATGCATTCGTTCCTGCGGCATCGCAACGTACGGCGAACCCCGCGTAATGACCGCGCAGTAGTTTCAAAGCTGACGCGGTACGGCATATCCGTGATTAAGAAAATCTTCATATACGCCGTAAGCTGTGATACTCCTCAATTCAGGGCGATGATGTACCGCAAACACTTTGGAATACCATTCTTTGATCTGATCTTGGACCGCGGAAGCTCGTCCCGTGTGGACCACATTTTAAACGTTACTGCACAGATGCCGCGCGAATCTGGCGAATGCCTGTATCTAAATTTGTTTCACTTAACAATTCATGTCAGCTTTACACTTTCTAGTTGCGTTCTACTTGTATGCAGTATAGTAATAGAATGTAATATTGGCATAAGAGATTTGTTTCTCATGTCTATAACAGAAAGGAAGCAGAAGCTAAAGGCCGTGTTGCCTGACAAAGGCTCCTGTTCCTACAGCAATTCGGCTGGCAGGCCGTACGCAGCATACAAATCTTATGTATATACGGAAATCTACTGCAGTGTCAGGATACAAAATAATACTCTTATAAATAAAAAGAAAACAAGCATAACTTCAAGACATGCACTTAAGGTACATTTTGAGGTATTTGTTTCAAATACTAATATTTAGGTTTACTAACGCTGTGACTCATTCCCACTTCGAAAAAAGCATGAATTGTTTTTTTTTCATAGCATTGATATGGGCGCTCCAAGCGAACTTTCACCATCGGCATCGCCATGAGGTTCCGTATATATTTAGGTATATGTCTTCTATAGACACTGCCATGGTATAGACAAGCGGTATGTGCGGGTTATATTGCCACTCCAGTCTATCACTAAGGTTAGCCATATCAGGTCTTAGATTGGTGACAGAACTATTCCACGGAATAACGAGAATAGCAGCCCACAAACAAATGTGATCAAAGAAAACACCCACGGCGCATGCCTTTTTCCTCAAATCTCCTCAGACTCAAAGATTAAAAGCGCGAAACCGTAGCAGAGTTCAGACCTGAAAAATGATGAAAATTTATTGGCATGTTGTGCACTGCCTCCTACATCCGTCCAGGAAAGGTGTTTGAAGACTGCCCGACACAGGAAAATGGTGATCAAATCGCTATTAAAGATGTTGAGATTAATAAACATAAATAAAATTGTCTGATCGCAAAATTCAAACAGAGGACCCCTAGCGAAAGTAGTCGTTTTTACTTAGGCAGCTTACGTTCGCTTAATTCATACTGTCACTGCATCGGCAAGTGTTACACTTCTTGCAATATTCGAACATTTTGCTATAGCTATCATTGTTTCGCCCTTATGGTGAACTTGTGATATTTCGTTTTGTCAGATTTGTTTAATTATTTTTTTTTCTTCTGTGTGAAACATCTGCAAGATTTGTTTTTTTTACTGCATATTTTTCTTGCACACTTTTTTAGACCACACTGATGACATTCCGCCTAATTTCGACTAAAGTGAACGGTAATATAGACGCGAAATAAGTTTCCACGTGATTACACGGGACCCTTAGGGCGAGAACGAGGAAGTTCGTGGTTGCGCGCGCGCTCTCCAAGGACCAGCCATCGCTAAAGGCAGACGTTTTTTTGTCAATTTGTCAGTGGTAAACTGTTTTAGTTGTAATAGTTGGGTGAGATTTCTGGTGGAGGTGCGGGGGGTGTATGGTCGATGTTAATATCTCCGGAGCATACCCCAGACCTAAGCACGGCGAGCAGTTCAGCCGAGCTTACCCCTGCGCACGTACGTGCCAGCCGACGTCTCCAGGGACTCCAGCCACAGCATGGTCTGCTACCCGAACGAACTAGAATGACGAACCAACCACCTCCTGCCACTCCTGCAGCATCGCACGTTGTCGTCAATCACATCCGGACGCCGAATCTGTTCCATGGAAGTGCTTCAGAGGACGCCGACGACTGGCTTGACCACTTTGACCAGGTTGCCAACCACAACGACTGGAACCAGGAGCGTAATCTACGCTACGTGTACTTCGCTCTTGAGGATTCCGCGAGAACATGGTTTGAGAACCACGAGGCGACACTGACGTCATGGGAAGAATTTCGTAGGCAGTTCCTCAATGCCTTCGCCAGGGTGGACAGGAAGGAGAGGGCGGAGTTAGCGTTGGAGGCAAGAATTCAAGGCCCGAATGAGCGAGTGAAGTACGTAGAAGACATGAAGCGGCTTTTCAGACGTGCGGACCCTTCTATGACTGAAACAAAGAAGGTGCGCCATCTCATGTGCGGCGTCAAAGAGGAAATCTTTGCTGGCCTCATTCGAAATCCGTCGACGACACTTGCAGAGTTCCATGACGAATCCACTACTATGGAAAAGGCCCTTCAACAGCGGGCCAAGCAAAACAACAGCGACGCCACGATTTCAAGGGAGCTCTCTGCCGTTACCCTCGGTAAAGACGTTGGCGCCTTGCGAGAACTCATCAGGGCTGTCGTCAAGGAGGAACTGCAGAAGATGCAGACGACCACTGCCCCTGTGGGACAACTTTCCATTGCGGAAATGGTGCGCGCCGAGGTCCGACAGGCCGTCCATATTCCTGGACAGTACGAGGCACCACAGCAGAGACCGCACGCCGAAATGAGTTACGCTGAAGCAGTACGCCGTCAGCCACCCTCAAGTGCGTGCAGCCTGGTACCCCCTACTCAACAAATAGACGTAAGCTTCAGGCCGCCTCGCAGGCCACCGCACATCGCCGAAGCAAGGACTAGGAAGAGCGACGTCTGGCGCACCACAGACTACAAGCCCCTTTGTTTTCATTGTGGCGAAGCCGGACACATCTACAGAATTGTCCTTATCGTCATGTGGGGCTCCTTGGATTCTCGCCGAATGCACCTCGTCCACGAACTGGCGAGCGGCCGCCGAAAATAGAGAGTTTCGTCGCGAATCGTCGCAATGTTGATCAGCGATGGCAGGTGCCCCGTTTGTCGTCTCCTGCTCGTTACCGGTCACTATCACCAAGCCAAACCTTTACTCGCTTCCCGACCCGCCGCTCGCCTAGCCCGGCGGGTCGGGAGAACTGAGTTCAACGACCTCCGGAGGTGAGGCGCTGACGACGACCGTATGCAAGATCCTCCACTACGACGACAACGATGAAAACAGAACGACGCAGACGTACAGACGGAGTCAAACACCTTACGAGAGGTAGTAACGTCGAACATTCCCGTCACCATAGACGACGAAGAAATAACGGCGTTAATCGACACTGGAGCGGACACCTCAGTTGTGAGCATGGACCTTGCCTGCAAGCTGAAGAAAGTTTCTACCGAGTGGACTGGGTCGCAGATTCGCACTGCAGGAGGCCATCTGCTAACTCCGGTAGGAAGATGCACAGCGCGAGTGAGCATTCGTGGGTTTACGTACCTCGGAGATTTCGTTATCCTCCCAAGCTGTTCGAGTGACTTAATTCTGGGAATGGACTTTCTGCAGGATAATGGAGCTGTGATTAACATACAAAAGTCGCGGGTAACGTTTTCGACAGCGCAGGCCTTAACAGGGAGCAGCACTGACGACAGTTATCTCAACGCCTTGAGGATTGTTGACGAGAACATCACGGTGCCGCCAAGGAGCAACGTAGTGACCCTCGTCACCTGCGACGCATTCGACGGCTATGAGGGTATTGCCGAGGCAAATATCCCGCTGCTGCTCGAAAGACACATCTGCATCGCCCGGGGCCTTGTTCGAATACAGCATAAGTGCTCGCAAGTTTAGTTGACAAACTGCAGCCATGAGTATCAACACGTCTCTCAAGGTACAGCTGTGGCATTCCTGAACGACATTGCTGACGACTTCTGCGACGTCAGCACGTTACAAGTGACTTCACCGGATGCGACAACTCACGCCAGCCTGAATACCCGCGTCCACTTAATGCTGACTTAGCAGATGTACAGAAGGATCAGCTGCTGGGCCTACTGACAGAATTCTCCGGCTGTTTTTCCACGGAATCCAAAGCCCAGCGCACTTCCGTTACGCAACACCGGATCGTTACAGAGGAGTCGGCGAGGCCTGTTCGTCAGCATCCGTATCGCGTGTCACCTATGGAGCGGGAGGCGACTAAGCGTCAAGAAATGCTAAATGATGACGTCATCCAGCCGTCGACATGTCCGTGGGCATCGCCTGTCGTACTAGTAAAAAAGAAAGACAACACACTCCGCTTCTGCGTTGACTACAGACGGCTTAACCGAGTCACCAAACGCGACGTTTATCCCCTGCCACGGATCGATGACGCTTTGGACCGTCTGCGTCACGCTCAGTTCTTTAGTTCGTTAGAACTAAAGTCAGGCTACTGGCAAATCGAAGTGGACGAGCGTGACCGTGAAAGTACCGCCTTCGTGACTCCCGATGGGCTGTACTAATTTAAAGTGCTGCCTTTCGGTCTCTGTTCCGCTCCTGCTACGTTCCAACGAATGATGGACACTGTACTCGTTGGACTAAAGTGGCAGACGTGTCTAGTGTACCTAGACTACGTTGTTGTCTTTTCCAGCACGTTCGATGAACATCTTGCCCGGCTACGAAGTGTCCTTACCGCAATACGCAAGGCCAACCTCACCATCAAGCCTGATAAAATGTTACTTTGGCTTCCAGGAACTCAAGTTTCTAGGCCACGTGGTCAGCTCCCAAGGAGTGCGACCAGACCCAGAAAAACTCGCTGCCGTTGCCGAGTTTCCTCGTACTAAAGACAAAAAGGCTGTTCAGCGGTTCCTGGGCCTCTGCGCTTACTACCGTCGTTTCGTTGAATGCTTCTCAAGGATTGCTGAACCGCTCACGAGACTGACGCGACAAGATGTGCTCTTTGCGTGGATGGAAGACCAAGAGCAGGCCTTCACCGAATTGCGCAAACGCCTTCAATCCGCTCCAGTGCTGGCGCATTTTGATGACACCGCGGCGACTGAAATACGCACCGACGCCAGCAACGTAGGACTCGGAGCCATTCTGGCTAAATGGCAAGATGGCGCAGAACGTGTAATTGCGTACGCGAATCGTAGTCTGACAAAAGCAGAAGCAAATTATTCAACTACCGAAAAAGAATGCTTAGCAGTCATGTGGGCCATCAGCAAGTTCCTACCCTACTTATACGACCGGCCATTTCCAGCAATCAGTGATCACCACTCGCTCTGCTGGCTTGCCAATCTACGAGACCTGTCAGGTCGCCTTGCTCGTTGGAGCCTCCGCCTCCAGGAATACGACATAACTGTTGTCTAGAGATCCGGCCATAAGCATAGCGACACTGACTGCTTGTCACGTTCTCCTATTCCCTTGACATCCTCTGACTTGGAGCTAGATTTGCCGTTTCTTGATGTCGTCGACGTGGTGCGCATGACTGGCTATCAACGTGCAGGCTCTTAGCTGCTTCCAGTCATCCGATATCTCGAGGGAGCTGACGTTGTGGTCCCATTCCCACTTTCACGAGGATTGACGTCGTACTGCCTGAGAAACGATGTCCTGTACAAGAAAAATTTCGAGAACAACCAGGGTTCCTTCTCGTCTTTCCGACGGCACTGCACGAGGAAGTTTTACAGGCGTGTCACGACGATACCTGTGCCGGCCACTTAGGCTTCGCGAGGACATTAGCGCGCATATGGCAAAAATACTATTGGTCACACCTATTTTCGTCGGTTCAGCGCTATGTGCGAACGTGCCGTGACTGTCAGAGGCGTAAAGTTCCACCCGTCAAGCCTGCCGGCCTTCTTCAGCTTTTGGATACCCTCCGGCGCCGTTCCAGCAAGTGGAAATGGACCTTCTTGGGCCGTTCCCCGCGTCATCCTTGCAAAATAAGTGGATAATCGTGGCAACTGACCATTTAACTCGCTATGCGAAGACGAAAGCTGTGCCGCGGGGAACTGCTGCTGAAGTCGCCAGCTTCTTCGTCCACAACATCGTGCTTCGCCACGGTGCACCCGCTGTACTCATTACTGACCGCGGTGCAGCGTTTACAGCGGAGTTATTGCAACAAGTCGTCACACTGACGCACACCAATCACCGAAAGACCACAGCCTATCATCCCCAAACTAAAAGCTTAACAGAGTGCCTAAACAGAACATTAGCCGACATGCTCTCCATGTACATTGATGTAGAACACAAAACATGGCATGAAATTCTGCCATACGTCACGTTTGCTTACAATACCGCTGTGCAGGAGACCACCGAGTTTACACCATTCGAGCTTGTTTACGGACGTCACGTTACAACCCCTTTAGACGCCATGCTCCCGGTAGTCCACGGAACCACAAGGAATGACACCACTGAAGATTTCGTCGAGAAAGCCGAGGAAGCTCGCCAGCTTGCTCGGAATCGCATCCGCACCCAGCAGAATACCGACGCTTACCGTTACAACCGGACCCGACAGAATGTCCAGTACTTACCAGGCGACCACGTGTGGATGTGGACACCTATCCGACACCGTGGGCTCTCAGAGAAATTGCGCCGCTATTTCGGCCCCTATGAAATTGTACGCCGCCTCAGTGATGTCAACTACGAGGTGGTGCCTCAAAGCTCTGATCCTGGTTTGAACCGACGCCGTCCCCGTGCTGAAGTCATCCTCGTAGTGCGGATGAAGCCGTACCACGCACGCGAGGGCTAAGCAACCCTCGCAAACCGCTTCAGCATTGTGTACATTCCTGTATGTTTTTGTTTGGCTTTTCATGTTGGCACTCTTGCCCATAGGGCGCGCCCGCTGCTCTTGAAGCGACCGGGCCGGTCGCTTTTGAGAGGGGAGCAATGACGCGAAATAAGTTTGCACGTGATGACACGGGACCCTCAAGGCGAGAACGACGAAGTTCGTGGTTGCGCGCGCTCTCCGAGGACCAGCCATCGCTAAAGGCACACTTTTTTTTTTTTGCCAATCTGTCGGTGGTAAACTGTTTTAGTTGTAATAGCTGGGTAACGATATGAGAGTGGACTTCGGAGCGTCTGCTTCTCATTATATAGAAGCAGCCATTCGTGCTCCTCTGCAACACTGCCTAGGCATCATCTACCCTTCAGTATATCTCGGGATTTCATTCTATAGTAGCGTCGATCGGCTATTTACTGGGAACAATAAAGGAACGTGTCGTCAGTGGCGCAATATTTAGCCGAGATCTACGTGTAGCTTAAACGTAGTGAACAACTGCAGCGATCTAACGAACTAAAATGGTGCAGTACAAAACAGGAATAGGGGTTTCTATAATCTTTCTTGTGTAAGCACTCTCCCACTTCTGCCAATTCATCAGTCATGATCATTAATAGAATCACAAAAAATTTTGTGTGAAGTGCACCAACCGAATGGTCTCTGCTAGCGATTCCCAATTATCTCGGTCTTTGGTCAGCCGATTCAAGACTACGACTGCAAATCGGCTCATCTCATCCTACCAGTTCACTCTGTTCGACCCCTTCTACTGCACTTTTTTTCCCTGGGAATCCATTCTGCAATTTAAATGTACGTATCTGACAAAACGCAATCTTTACCTACTTTCCTTTTCAGGGATGAAAGTGAGCTACAGGTCATATCTTGTACATGGATATCGCGTACGCTACAACGCATTTCGATTCGTCTAGTAATGTGGTTCACATAATCCCGGACATTTGTCCGCCAATATAAAATGTACTCCTCGAAAGGCTGTCTGCCTATAGCGTGGGCAGAGTAGCTTTTTCCTTTTCAAAAACATACGCAGCTATTATAACCACTTCCTGTTGCCCATGCCACACCCTTTACGTGGATGTTAGCGTGCAAGCGCTTCTTAGACACCGCTTAACTACATGTTTTCTTTGCGTCCCACTCTAGAGGCATGCAAACACGGTGTGTGCGTCTAACACAAGCACTGTTTCAAATTTAGCACAAGTCCGCTGGTGCAGGTGAGTCCAGTTTTTCTGTATGTGTACGTATTTTTGCTGAGCCCGCGTCACTGATAAGTCAATTTATTGTTCAGCTTATAACAGCCTCCTCGCTTTCGACAGCGTAACTTACTTGCTTTGAGCGCTTTTTGTTTGTCTACGACGTCCTCAGCCCGACGTTACACTTTTTCCGTGAAATTGCGAAGCGGAGATTTTTATTATCACAATTTCCCGACAACCGGCACTTCCTGGACAGTAATGGAGACTTCAACAGAGGTAAAAAAAACTGCTATACAAGAAATTAATTGCCCATTGAAAGAATGGCCTACAGTGCTGAGAATGCCCAAAAACATATGTTGTACCAACTTAGGTTCTAATTTCTTTGAATATTTAGTCGGTGAATTTTTAACGAATAATCGAACTATAGACGTCCTCCGCCATACCAATATCGAAAACATAATTCACGAATAAAAAGTTACGAACCAGTGCTGAAATGGGACTTCTGTGCAACTACCTGGTCAGTGTTCCGGTGCCCTTATTCGTTGACTTAAGTTGAGTTTCTGTTAAGAGCTGGGTGCACACTGATCTGATAACTTGGACGTTGTAGGTTAAATTACTAAGAGCCACAATTTTCCGTGCTTTGTCGCACAAAATTTCAGCGATCCAGTCGGCTCATGCTCACCGTAAGGAATTCTGAAATTTACACCTATAAGCGCATTGCAACGTGATCTGACGTTGCAATGTGTGACGAGACAAATATTAGGAAAGCTACGGAACTTCGCTGAGAGTAGAGCCAAATGACTGTTTTCCTTGATGATCATTGTCATTGCACAAGCGGTAACTGTTATTAGTGGAAATGCAGGGTAAAAAGACGCTTATCGTCTATAACTGTTATTGGTGGAAGTGCGGTGTACTCGACCACGCCACAGGGTTCCGCAACCGTGGAGCTACAGTAAGCTACAAATTAAATCATGCACTCTTTGTCTCTGCCTAAACATACTCATGGCAATTACATGAGTTGTATTCGAATTCTGTTTGCAAGATGCATGATCATGAATCTGCGCATAACATAATCATATTTTAAGGGACTCACAAATGGGAAAACACAATGACTAGCCTCCTTCAGTTTCGTCTAAGTTTTAAAAAAAATAACCGATTACAATTACTACATTATTCAAAATTTTAATTGAATGCAGCGACCAATTACGGCCCCACGAAAGTGATTCAGCAATTACCAAAAAGTGACCAGTTACTTTTATGTTACTTTCCTAAAAAATTTATTATCATTGCACAAATACAGTAAATAGAGCGAGCTGTTCCAGCCTTATCAGTGCGTTCTCTGCAACTCTTGACATGTTGCTTATATTCTCTAACCACTGGTTTCCAAAAGCATCATCGATCAACTTCCCTCGTTCTCTTGTGAAGGCAACGGGCAGCATATTGAACACTTGCTCGATGTGCGCACTGGGAGCAAGGGCGGTGCTGTCAGATACAAAAGACAATATGCATAATATGGTGGTTGCTCAATGCGGCGATGCTCGCGTCTGGGTCATGTATGAAACGCAACGCTAGTAAAGCGCTTCCAATGGGACGAGCGAATAACTGAAAAATCGCCCATTACTGCTTTGCTGACATCAGTGTCTAAATTAGGGATCGCTATTGGCCCATACAACCACCGTTTCAATTCGTCGGCCGATATCTGGAAGAGCTCGACCCTGACGGCGCCCTCCAGTCGTTGGCCATTTAACTCGAACGAAGAATTCTAATGGGCACCAGCAGATGTTGAAGTTTTCCGAATAGGCAACCACATCTGTGATGCAATGTTTAAGTTAAAATAAAGATGCATATTATTCAGCCCTATACATACAATGGCAAAAGTATTTGCATATCAGAGGCTCTATAACGTAAAAGTATTCCAATATGTTTTTATTCCAATCTCCTGACGTCAAATTTGCGTAACCGCCGACGCAAGCATAGGGCGATGACCCGCAGAGTTGTCTGAAGAGACTAATAGAAAGCTCCCCTCATTTATACAAGGTCACTTTTGTTGGCTTTAAAAACGAACAGCATTGCCTACACTGAGTGGCTTCTCTTATCTAATCGGCGGACAAAAGGCGAGGAGCACACTCTAGTGGAGAGAGGTGGACGGGGCCGAGCCAGTGCACTGAATATCGATAACCGAATGAAGAGGGCGGTGCCGGGGTCGGCGCTTGGTACGCTTTCCCTCACTTATCTAGCGGTGGCTGGCCGAAAATCGCGGCAGCATGCCACGGAAGGTTAAGAATGCTGCTAAAACGAACCCTCAGGAGAGAAGAGTTGGCAGAGCTCTTCTTTGCTCTTCTCCACGTTACACCGCCACGCAAAAAAGTTTTATTGTACGCAAATAAGCCCATGCTCTCTGGCAGGTGTGAGAAGACAGTGCCTGAGCCATCGGCGGCAGCCATCTTTTATTCCTTTTCGAACGGGACAGCCTGCGGCTATTCAGAAAAAAAATTGTTTTTTCGGCATAATAATGCATCTTTACCGCGTACATGTCACTTTGACGCGTTCAGTTTTCGCGGTTTTGTGACGTCGCGTGACAGAGAGGAGAAGTGGGTGCAGCCCTAAAGCTTCTCGCCAATAGCCGAGGTCTAATGGCGAAAACGAGAAAAGGCGTCGCATCGGAAACAACTATTTTTCTTTTGTTCGGTCCAATCATGTATAGTTAGTGCGTACACGTCATATCAGATGGGGAGCTATCGCTGTTTTTGTGACGTCGCGTGACAGACAGGCGAAGTAAGGGTGGTCCAAAAAAGTTTGTGACCAATCGCGGAGGGCTGATTGCAGAATTTAAATAGAAAAGTTTAGAATACCTTTACATTGGAGGGCGCTCCTGTTATGTACGCGATAGGAAGAAACATCTACTTTTAACATACGTAAATTTCTGTCTCTATATCAGAGTTCTCAAAGACTGCACTGTGCAAAGAATTTCGCAGCAATTGTTAAGGCCGCTTAAAAGCTCCTGCAAGAAAGGTGTTTGAATCTGCAAGCCGGCTGTCAGGTAATCAAGCCGTCGTTGCAAGAGGTTTATTGTGGGAAACAAGTAAATCGGGGTGCGTAATTTGGTCAGTTTGGATGGTGTTACTTTGAGACGGCAGGCATTCTGCTGTTCGCAAGTTCCTTCCGGGCCATGGCTTGGAAGCTATTAGCCGTGATTAGGTTCCAGTCATGCAGGCGTCACGGCTTCAAGTTCTAGATGTTGCAAGAGTTGCATTCGAGGATACCAAAATGGGGTACCTGGCTCACTCCGTCGATCACCTAATCCGTGCCGAGGACATTGTCGAAACGAGCAGGTGCTCATCGAGAACGAAAAGTACGGGTTACATTTGCATGAATTACAGGTTACATGAATAGAGAATGTCACATCTCAACAGTCGACCATGACATAATCGAAGCACAACAGAGCAGCCTAGAAAGGGCCGTTTCAATGCCTTATGCCCTCCCTAAATCCCTACGCCAAGGGAATCAACGGGGATACCTTCCTCCAATCGGAGCGTCTCAAGTGACCCAAAACTTCGCCATCAGGGCGAGTGTTCATGCCATAACACAGGTACATTTGCTGACTGACCGCTAATGGGGAAGTACCTACAGGTGCGCACAGTTGACTGCCTCAGAGATAGGATGTTGTGATGGCTTGGCTTGCAGCAATCACCTTCGAAATGCTGAGAGAGAAAAAAATCATCTTTATTGAGCATAAGTGTGGCTTGATATACAGAGTGTTTTCCGCTTCACGAGAACCATGCGCCGTCATAGCTGCGACCGTCCTCTCAACCAACATAATCGGGTCCAAGAGACAGGAGCTGGTCAGCCGCGACTCCCACTGCCATTTGGGGTTGGGACATAATTCTGAAACATCACACAATGCCAGAGAGCAGCAAAGTGAACGCCTCAACATGGCTCCGCACTGCGTTGAAGTATCTTGGATGCCGCTTTACATCCACAAGTCTGCAAAGAAAACACGTGCATGCAAACAAAAATCACCAGAACGCATGACTGAATACAGCGCTGCGTTTAGCATTCAATCAATATAGCGACACAGCACGTTGCCACAGTCCAAACGAGTTATGCACGAGGTTTGTAATGCAGCGGAAGTCCTCTTTCACGCTTCCCATGAACTTTCGGTGCCATCTAGTGCCGATACGACAAAGCCTGCGCGTCACCCCCGAAATGCATGGCGCGCCGGTGCGTACGAACGCGTCATGCGGCAACCAGGCTCCTCCCTCACACTTCCTTCTTGACACGCTGCGCCATCTACTGGTGCTACCTTAGAAGTCCGCGCGTTCACTCCGAGACGACAAGCGTGGCGCGCCGGTGCCGGTAAACTGTGAGAATACTTACCTCGCATGCGGCATTTTCAGTGTGACATACTCAGTGAGCCATGTTGGCCAGAGACTCATTGAAGAGCGGCACATCTGCAGTGCATTCATGGCGCAGCTCTATAGGGAGTCCGCGTGAAAGGCGTTCAGTGAAAAGCGGCACATTCCCAATGCATTTGTGGTGCAGCCTGCTGAAGCGTCGGATTGCTGTCCTTGAGCAACGTTCGTGAAGTGGGTTCCGTTACGCTCAGCGTATTAAAAAACTAAGGGATCTGTTTCGTAATTGTATAGTGGTACATTCCCAGTTACACATACACAGCTACTCAATTTGGCGTCCCAGACGTTGATTGAAGAGAGGCACACACCTCCTGGCACATACCCCGACACCCAAGTTGGCATCAAAGAGGTTCATTAAAGACCAGCACAGACCGACTGGCACGTAGCCAATGATCCAAGTGGGCGTCAAATAGTTTCTCCAAACAGCGGAACCTACTCGGTCCGGCATCCAGTGACCTATGTTGGCGCAAAAGAGGTTCGTTGAAAACCGGCACAAGAGTACGCATCGCCGCATAATAAGTGACCCAAGTTCTTCCAACGGTTGGTTTCCAACCCTGTTTCCTCGGTACTGCCGCCCAATATCGTGCCCATTGGACTAGAGGCCAGGTGGGCGGAGAAACATGTTTAAACAATCGTTCATAGATAGTTGGCCACAGAAAAGTGCGTGAAATACCTTTATAATGCGAATGCATTACTAAGTAAGGCCACTGCAACGACAAGGACATGCACACTGCAACATCGGTCATGATGTCTCGAATGGTCCACTGATTTTTACTTTCGTCAACAAATGCTTAATCCATGCTAGTTCTCATGGGAAGACATCTACCGTCACGTGAAACGGATGGACAAGGTTCATGGTGGTGCTACTATCTCGTAGTAGCTAAAGCCCCTTAAACTTCGTAAAGTATCGACACTCTCCTCCTCCGCCTTCCCTCCTCCTCGTTCATCCTCTCTTTCACGCTCCATCCTCGACCGTGGCGCCACCTACACTGCTCGAGAGTAGTAACTGCGCCAACATGCGCTCCACGCCACTCCGTAGATGCTTCTCGAGTAAAAATGGCCCTGGTGCACGGCGCGAGGGCCCACGTGATGCTATTAGGCCAACAGGGACGCGGCGTCGGCCAGAGCGCGCGAGGAGGAGGCGGCATTCTTCAAAGCATGGCACTACTTTACGAAGTTTAGGGGGCTTTAGTAATACCCCGCATGGTTTTCCATTCGTGTGTGCGTATATATATCATCATCAGCAGCCTGGCTGCGCCCACTGCAGGGCAAAGGCCTCCCCCATACTTCTCAAACTATCCCGGTCATGTGCTAATTGTGGCCATGTTGAACCTGCAAACTTCGTAATCTCATCCGTCCACCTATCTTTCTGCCACCCCCTGCGACGCTTCCTTTCTCTTGGAATCCAGTCTGTAACCCTTAATGACCATCGATTATATTCCCTCCTCATTACATGACCTGCCCATGCCCATTTTTTTTTCTTCATTTCAACTAAGATGTCATTAACACGCGTTTGCTCCCTCACCCAATCTGCTCTCTTCTTATCCCCTTGAAAGGACACTAAAGTGAAAGATGATTTCTTCTACATCAGTAAATTGCCGTTCTACAACACGACGACGACGAAGTGCCTTCTTCTTAGAACGCTTCTATCTGTGTTCTCTGGTTTTCGACGAATTCTTCGGAATTTCCTGGTGCCTCGGCTCCCGGTTTTGTGGCCATGGACGCGGAGCCTTCCAGAGGCCCTCCTGGCCAGCGGTCATCAAGGCCGTCCCTCACGAGGAAGAGAGGAAGCGTGCTCAGTGACACCGAAGACACTGAGCTATACTCGATGTCGGATGAAGACTCATCGGATGATAGCTTCATCACTGTCCGCAGAAAGAGGGCCAAAAGGAGGACTGTCAACGCGAACCCATCAACGCAAGCGAGCACGGCGACGTTGAAGTCCCGGCCTGAACGCTGGCCTCACGCCATCGTGTTCGTACCCGAAGAGCCCTCAAACAACCTCCGACTGCTAAACAGGCAAGAACTATCTGTTTTCTTGGAAGGGGTCGTGCCGAATGAAATTAAGGATATTCGGATAAATGCACGCAAAAATGTCCTCGCAATCGATGTTACCAACGGGAGTGCGCTCGAAAAACTGAAGCAAATCTCGGTGCTAGGGCGCATCAAAGTGCGTTCATATATCCCGATGGATGACGCATCCACAGCAGGTGTCATTTATGACATCGATGTCGCCATTCCCAACGCGGACTTGCCTATCCTCGTCAAACCAGCAAGTGAGGGTGTTGTCATCACGCGTGTGAGCCGCCTTGGAACATCGCGCTGCGTCAAACTGATCTTCAAAGGAGATTGCTTACCAACACACGTCAAAGTCGGTCACTTCCGACACCCTGTTCGGCCCTTCATACCAAAGCCTCTTCAATGCCATCAGTGCTTCAGGCTTGGACATGTCAAGGGTGTCTGCCCAAACTCGATACTATGTCCCCGTTGTGCTGAACCTCATGCGGAGGAGACGTGCCGGGCTACTGTCCTAAAGTGCGGCAACTGTAATGGTTCCCATGCTGCCTTGTCTAGGGACTGCCCTCGCATCAAGAAAGAGGTCGCTGTTCTCAAGCAAATGGTTCGGGACAATTCAACACACAAGGAGGCTGCTGCAACGATCCGGCGTCGGCGTCGGCGTCACCGAACCGCCTCAAAAAAGGCAGAGCCGCGAAAGGAGAGGGCCGCTTCCATTGTAGCACCCACTTTCTCCAATCAGGCCAAAAAGGGGCTCAACAGCACAAGGAAGTCGCCTGAAAGGAATTTGTCTCAAGAAGAATGGCCTGCGCTTCCAAGCCAGCAATCTCCCACAGAACTACAGATTGTCAAGCCCGCTCGGGAGCGTGCTCCTGCTGCTGATGCCACGCCTAAAGCAGATCGTCAAGTCCTTTCAATGCTGCGTCCCCTCATAGATGCCATTCGAGTGATTCTGTCGAACCTTGGAACTACGTCTGCTCAAAATGCACTGAAAGTACTGGACGCCTTAAACCCAGTGCTTGAGTGCCTCGAATAGAGACATGGCCAGCCATCGCCCATCGTTTCGAGAGGAAGTCAAGGCAGCGTCAATCATACAATGGAACGCAAGAGGACTAAAATCACGCCTTTCGGATTTTCGTCAGTATATATATACTCATTTGTTCCCAGTCATTGTCATATGTGAGCCTAATGTGTCAAAACCAGTCAGATTATCGGGATACGAAGCTGTTATATCCGCAACAACTCATGCATGCAGCAAAGTCATCGTTTTTCTTCGTCAAGAACTGACATATGTTCGCCAGCCGATTCCGCCTCATGATAAAAATCAATACGTTTGCCTAACAATCAAAACGGGCAAACTCATGTTTACACTTGTTGGCGTTTATGTATCGCCTTCAAGTGTTTTTGATCCCAAACGATTAACGAACATCTTGTCTGTGTGCCCTGCCCCATATGTCATCATCGGAGATTTTAATGCGCACCATATAGCGTGGGGAAGCGCAAGAACAAATGCAAGAGGGCAAAGACTTGCAAACTTCGCCTGTAACCACGGCCTTTCACTCCTGAATGACGGCAGCCCAACGTTTATACGAGGCGTGAATTATGGCAGCTGTCTTGACCTAGCTTTCGTCTCCAGCAGTTTCACAAGATATGTTAAATGGTTTTCGGATATCGAGACACACGGGAGTGATCATATTCCCACATACCTTGTCATCAAAGGAATGTCCAGTCCCACTCCACGGAACACCATTCGATTAATTGACTGGACCACTTTTACTTCCACCATGGAGGATGCTTGTCGAGAGGGCTTGTCCTCTGGATTAGAGGAAGCAATCAAGTCTGCAATGCTACACGCCGCGCGCACGGTCACGGTTTCGTCGAAGCACACGGAATTGGATATAGAGTTGGAGCGACTTCGTGCACTCCGTCGTCGTGCGGAGCGGCGTTACCGGCGTACAAAATCCATCGAAGACCTTAGGACAGCCAGACGACTACAAAAGAAACTTCAACGTCGCATGGATAGATTGGCATCTCGACGTTGGGCAAGATTTTGCCAGTCACTAGACCCCCGAAAGCCACTTTCCCACATCTGGAGAACCATACGTGGTCTACGTTCCTTCCCTGAACAACGCTTCCCATTCAAAGCACTGGCGCTCTTCCAGGGGCGGCTAGAGGCTGATGTTGCAGAAGACTTTTGTGCAAGGATCGCTGGCCAAGCAACCGGTCCAGGCTTTCGAGCCCCCAGTCGCATCCCTGTTTCACGTGACGGCCGCATGGATCTTCCTTTCATAATGGAGGAACTAGAAGCGGCTCTTGCTCTATGCAGGCGTTCTTCTTCCGCGGGACCAGATGGAATATCCTACCGCGCCTTGAACAACCTGAGTGATGGCGCACGGAGAGAACTGTTACATCTCTACAACTTATCTTGGCAGGATGGCATGGTTCCCGAAGAATGGAAGATAAGCCGCTTGGTCCCTCTCCTGAAGCAAGGCAAGTCCCCACTTGAACCCACCTCATACCGCCCAATAGCGCTGGCCAGCTGTGTGGGAAAGATAATGGAAAAGATGATCCTTGCACGCTTGGAGTGGTACCTGGAGCACTACAACATGTTACCGAATTGCATGGCTGGTTTTCGTCGAGATCGCTCTTCAGTAGACAGTGTTGTTGATCTCGCTACGTACGTCCAGCTTCAAAAGTCACGCAAAAGATTATGTGCAGCTTTGTTCTTGGATGTCAAGGGGGCATACGATAACGTATCTCACGAGGCTATCCTCGATGCTCTTGAGATGGTTGGTCTAGGTGGTCGAGTTTTCCAATGGATCTCTCATTACCTTTTTATGAGATCTTTCTTTGTCTGTACCGGTGATGGTAAACCCGCACTACACTACACGTACCGAGGTGTTCCTCAAGGCGGTGTACTAAGCCCTACCCTATTCAACCTCACACTCATTGGTCTCGTTGATCATCTGCCAGCAGCGATCAAGATATCAATGTACGCCGACGACATATGTATATGGACCTCAGGTGTGACACGTCCTCAGATACGTGCAAGACTTCAAAAAGCTGCTACTCTAATAGCTAATACCTCCGCAACCAAGGTCTTGAAATCTCGTCAGACAAATGTGCACTGATGGCGTTCACTCGCAAACCAATGACACCCTACGCCATATCAATAAATGGCCAGTTAATTTCTTATGAGAAGACTCACAAATTTCTTGGCATAATCATTGATAGAGATCTCTCATGGAGCCCCCACGTGACCTACTTGAAGAAGCGTCTGACAGCAATCTCCCAACTTTTCAAGTTTCTGGGAGGAAAGACTTGGGGAATGTCAGTGCATGCAATGTTGGAATTGTACAGGGCTCTTTTTCTGGGCTTCTTGAGATACAGTTTGCCCGTACTGACCAACACCTGCCAGACAAATCTCCGTGCTCTACAGGCTATTCAAGCTCGGGCTCTCAGGGTTTGTCTTGGTTTGCCAAAATGCACATCGATAGCAGCGACTATTGCGATTGCTCGGGACCAACCTATACAAACACACATTGCGGTTGAAGTGTTGAGAGTGCACATTAGGCACGTTGCCCGTGCCTGTTCCCACCATCTGGCAACACTACCGTCAGAAAGGCCGCAGGCAGCATTTTGTACTACGATTTCGGAGTATTCCACCTGCCTCCCGTCAGGCTTCACCCCCGCAACTAAGCCATCGATTCCTCCCTGGTGTTTGGCTCGACCCGCAGTGCACCTCACCGTACCAGGCATCAGGAAAAAATCTGAGCTGTCATCACCTGCTCTTAAGCAACTAACTCTGCTCCTTTTGCACGAGAAGTACGCCGAACACGTACATATTTATACTGATGGATCGGCAACTCTCCAGTGTTCCTCTGGAGCCGTGGTCTTCCCAGCGAAAGCCACCACCATCAGTTTCAAGACATGTCACCCAACGACACCGATGGCCGCGGAACTTGCAGCCCTTCGCGCTGCACTTCGTCTCGTCAGCCAAGACCAACCTCGAAGGTGGTCAATATTCAGTGACTCGAAGGCTGCACTGCAATCTTTGCTATCGGCCCTGCAGCGCGGACCACACGAACAACTGGTATTTGAGATTAGAGAACTCATTCATACCTTAACTGAGAAAGGACACCACGTGACATTTCAGTGGCTTCCAAGTCACTGCGGAGTCATAGGGAATGAACACGCTGACAACGCTGCTCGGTCGGCTCTTCAAGGGGACGAAGAGGAGCCGATACCGTTATCAAGGACAGATGCCGCTCGAAAACTTCGAATGATCAGCCGTGACATCACGTTCTCCTTGTGGAACGCTGGAAGTTTTCACGACTACCGACTCCACAATCTTGACTACTCTCTACGCCTTTGTATTCCAGCTGGACTCTGCCGTCGCGAAGCTACCCTGCTTTGTCGACTATGGCTAGGGGTGGCTTTCACCAAGTCTTTCGCTTACCGAATTGGATGGGCCGACGACGCCACGTGTGAGGACTGTGGTAACGAGGAGACTTTTCACCACCTTCTTTGTGACTGTCCTCGATATAATTTACAGAGACAATCACTCGCAACCGCGATAGCGCGCTTTGACCAAAGACCTCTCACAGAGGAACTTATTTTACAATACCGCCATCACAAGCCATCGCAGCAGAGGGCGACGAGGGCACTGTTGCGGTTTTTGAGGGCGACAGGATTGGACAGGCGGCTGTAGCCTGAACAAATGTTGATAGTGTGGCAAGTGTCACTGTGCTGTGCGATGACAGTATTCGGTGCCAGTGACCGATGGTGACTGTGTGTCTAGGCTCCTTCCTTTCCTTATCTCTACTTTGTTACCACTTTACCTCCCCCTCCCCTCTCTCCCCAGTGTAGGGTAGCCAACCGGATCTTTTTCTCTGGTTAACCTCCCTGCCTTTCCCCTTTCCTCTCTCTCTCTCTCTCTCTCTACTACACCAAAAACACCACTCTTACAACGATAAGACGTTTGGTAAGCCAGAAAAAGTGCAAGAACGAAATACGGGTGGCGACGCCTACTTAAGTTCCCGCACCTGGGGGCTGTGCCGTCTTGGATTTTGATAGCATCTTCTAGGGCCTACTAATTATATATCGCGGTACAGATTGATTACATTGCATTCTAAAGGAACCAAATAATAAACATGGCAAGTTTGGCGAACCTTTATTCAGCCAACGCGGCCCAAATGCGAAAACATACTTTGGAGTCCCTGACGTCACGCTGACGTACCGGCGCTGGGGTTTCGGCGTGAAATTCAAATACTGATACTTGAACCTTCACTTTCTCATCTAATAAAAAAAACTATTATTTTGAAATGGCTGCCTACAGGGTTTTCAAGTAATGCTTGATTCAGGTGCGCCACAAATGCAAGGTGCGCCACAAATATGCTTGAGTTGTGCCCCTTTCAGGTGAACGCCTTTCACGCCAACTCTTTAGTGAGCTGCGCCATGAAAGAGCTGAGTACGTGTCTGTATTCATTGGTCACCAAGGACCAAATTTGGTCGCTGAGTATGTGCAACGGCGTGTGCGGCAAGCGAGTGAACGATTCTGAGCGTTCGCAGTCGCTGGAGTGCCACGCTTCTCGTCTCGAAGGCCACCCGTGGACTTCTGGACAGTGCCACTAGATGTGTGTCCAGAAAGAAGCAAAGAGGCCAGTTGCCGCATGACGCGTTTCAATGCGTTTTAACGCACCGTCTCGCCATGCATTTCGGATGCCACGCGCCGGCTTAGTCGCGATGGCACTAGATGGCGCTGAGACTTAGGGAAGCGCGAAAGCGGAATCCTGCTGCAGTGCGCGCCTCATACATTACTCGTTTCTACCGTGGCTTTACCTTGCGTCGCTATATCAATTCAGCGATAAGTCCATTACTTGGGACAGTCATCCTGGGATGTGTTCTGCCGAATGTTTCTTTCAGTTGGCATTGGAGGAACTGACTAAAATCAAAAAGGCGGGTCTCTTATCGAATTGAAATTGCAACAGTTTCGCAAAAACTTTCGTCTCTCTTTCTAGATTGTTTATGTTCTCTGTGGCGACAATTACATTACGCGGTTGTTATGCTTGAAAAGGTTGAAACAAACCCGAAGTTCATATTGCGCAACATTTACGACGATTCTACAGCAGTGTCTTCAATGAAGGCCTCACGATGTTGTAGAAGTGTACTACATGTACATTTATTGAAAATACTTCCCCCTACAATTAGGCTGTCGTGGCTGCGACAGTTTCTGATAAACAAGCCCAGTCTTATTGATTTGACCACCGATCGTATAGTTTTAATAATGTGTACTATATAAAGATGTAGTTTAATGTCCAACGTTAGTGTAGCTTTACACTGCCCCTTTCGTGAGATGTCAGAAGCAGCGTGCTTTTCATGTCGTCAAAACTCTTCAATTTGTCTTGCAGGTGTGGTCACGGAAAACTGGCTCTGGCGTCTTCACGATTACACTGAAAACGTCCAACACTGGCGTATCTCGTCTTACGACCTTTTAATTTCAACAGACAGCGCGACATCCTCAACGCATACTTTCTTTTGCTTATTTTCCTCTATATATGACCGAACAGCCTGCCAGAACAAACCATTTCATCCCCTCGCAATGTAAATAAACTTCACTTTTGCACTGCCAATGACACGTTCACTTGAACCTCTAAATTTAAAAAAAAAAAACTAAATACCACCATCTTACGTGTCGAACTGTCGAACCTCCGTCTGATTATGAGGCACGCCTCCGTGAGGACTCTAGATAAATTTTGACCACCTGGCGTTCTTTAACGTGCAGCCAATGCATATTACTCGGGCGTGTTTATTTCGCCCCCATCGACATACGGCCGCCGCGGCCGGTATTTGAACCCGCGTCCTCGTGCTTAGCAGCGCAATGGCAACGCCACCGAGTAATCACTGCGGTTCGCCTCTCGAAATCAAACAGCTTTGCAAATAGGTGTTTCTATATCGGGCAAAAATGAACGCGCAGAAATCTACATTACACTCGGGTTATAAACTGCGTATTCATAACTTAATTATTACCACAGTTTTTTTCTTACTAGTTATAAATACTTAAAAATTGCCATATTATGCATTTCGACTCTATGCGCAAACATTTAGACGCGGAGTTGTAGAAGAAACGAACAGTGTTCTTTCATTGTTTGCTAAGCCCCGCACAGCGCAATATCCACCCTCTAGGGCTTAAGTTGTTCTGAAACAATAATCGCCAACTATGTTGAATGCATTTCCTTTGCTTAACTCTTTGTTCCGGGTATTTTCTGGTCACATATCACGCGCTTATCAGCGTGACCTAACGTTCCCGACAGTAAATCAGCGTGCACCGCATGTTAAAAACCGGAAGGTCATGCGACATAAATTACGATTGTTATATTGGGACGATATTATCTCCAAATGCTGTTGAAGAATATTTAAACTGTGCGCAGGTTCATCTATACAAAGGAAGTACCCTTAGAAAGAAGCCATATCTGTTCAGGGAATCAGTGCAAAAGAAAATTCACCGACCTCTGCACTGGAGCTAATGGCAGCGCTAGTGACGCACTTCATGTGCATGCCGATGTCAGGAAGTGTTGCAGTTCTGCGGCAATGTTCCATGAATCACTTTGCCAAACGAGCTTTCTCTAAATGATCGTACGCTGCTTGTACGTCACATTTGACCACGACGTGATCATATAGTCCCAACTGGGGACCGACGACATCTTCGAAGCCGTAGAGAGTGGAAAGGACGCGAATGTCAATGAAAGCAGCAGTAATCAAAAGCAGGCACACGAAGCAGGAATGTTGACAGCAAGGCACGTGAGAGCAGGACATGGCCATGCGCAGATTCAGCTTTCATCCCTGCCATGTCTCGCCGCTGAGCATGCCGTAAACATCGGCGCAATAATTTTTTACTGCATTTGCACATTCCTTCAGATGAAGTGTTTCCAAAGAATAGCCACTCATTTAACATACTCTCCCTTTAACTCCCGCTAATAAAAATGTTTTTCTTCTTGAGCGTGGTTCACCTACTTTTTTTGTAAGCGGTACGGTGTGCGCTCCTTACGACGAAATGACCTGTATAACGACCAATTCTGGAGGTCCCAAGCACTTCTTTATAAAGGCATTCGACTGTACTTATTCTATTCATCCTAAGACAAAAAAAAACGCAGTTGCGGTCAAAAGAGAGACCAAAAACTTCCTCTTCCCTCTCTTCGGTGACACATGAGGCCGCCCCTGTGCTTCCCTGCATGGAAAAGACATGGCGAGAGTGGCTAATTAAAGAAGCGTTGTTTCTGCAACCCTAGAGGGGTGCCTCCGCCAGTCGTTATGGGAGGAAGTGCTTGCGGCCGAGGCGCGGAAGCATGGACTTGTGTCGCCACCTCTCGGCAGCTGAAGAAGGCGTGGAGAGCAGCGGTGCCCCCTCAAAAATCAGAGCGCCGTGGTAAAAGCGGTTCATTTCAAAATTCCATTTTGTCTGCCATTTTTTTTCTTTTTAATGCAGCGAATAGGTTTGGCTATTTCTATTAATTTTTTCACCAGGTGAGCCTACGTTTTGTGTGCTTATTGCACTATAAAACAATCAGACTAAGCGTCATTTTCAAATCAGCTCTCCTGCACGCTTAGCGATTCTCCCGGCAATGCCGCTTTCGGAGCTTTCTTCAATTTACGACAGGCGGCGACACAGCTCCTTGCTTCGCCCTCCTGAGCAGTGGCCAGTTTCATCTCTAGTTGTGTTTTTCTAACGTTACCTATTCTGTTATTTTGAGCAAGAACAAACGGCTACCATTATTGCATGGTAATTAAATCTCATTTCGTGTCCTCAATTCAATTTCAATGAATCTCGCTTGGGCGATGCGGGAAGTGCAGACGAAGACGACTTCACGTTTCTTTTTTACAAATTAGGGAAGTAAGATTGCGAAGTGTTGTACAGAACCAACGGCGCCATCAAATGTAGCGTTGCTGATATACTCGAGCGAAAACAACACAGCGATAACCTCTAAATATTTTTCGAAGTTTCTGAAATAAAAACGCCAGCCTCAGTATGTCCTCCGGAGAGCCCTCGTACATTACAATCCGCAGTGCCTCCAATGCTTGTAAATTAATTAAAATTTAATTAAATTAGGAGGCTTTACGTGCCAAAACTACTTTCTGATTATAAGGCACGCCGTAGTGGGAGACTCCGGAACTTTAGACCACCTGAGGTTCTTTAACGTGCAACTAAATATAAGTAAACGGGTGTTTTCGCATTTCACCTCCATCGAAATGCGGCCGCCGTGGCCAGAATTCGATCGCGCGACATCGTGCTTAGCAGCCCAACACCACAATGTTTTTGAAAGTGAACTAGCATGCAACCACATAAAATCTCCATCCTGAATAGGAAACCTGCGGAAGTTTATGGGAGTGGTTTATTTATAACCGTGTTCGGGGTAGGAATGGAAACCGTGGTACGCTAACTTGAATAGAACTACTGTGCCATGAGAGCCGACGAAAAATTGCCTGTAAAGTCCTCTTGTAATTCCGCGAAATGCCGTGAAAATTCATGATACAGCCTAAGCATTACAACTCACCCCACTGTGTTACGTCTTGATCACTGTAATAAGGGGGGGAACACCTTTCACGATGCGAAAGTTACATTGTCCGTGTACCTGGAGATGCTGCTTTGCGCAGATAACCGTAATATTCAAATATTTTCAGGTTCGCAACGCGCTAGTATTTATTAATAACGGGCTTGAAAGCTGGTTGTACGCTTGAACAGATTTCGGGCGTCAGCAGGATATGCCGTCGCCGCTTTTGAAGATTTTCTCAAATCTGATGGTAAACTTTGGTTCGAAACAAGTTTATGCCATTGCGTAACCTTGTGCTATAAGGCTATCGGCGCTTTCACCGTCTTTCGCCGTAAATTCAGGCAATATTCGCATAGCAAGGCCCACTTCCTGTAATCAGTTTTCGACATTGTAAACCATTCGTTAAGCCGTCCCTTCCGTTCAACCACATAGTGATCTTTTGGGGGTACTTGTCACTACCGCTTTGCAAGTACGCTACAAAATATTTATTTGTGCTCTTACAGCGGCGAGGTAATAGTCCTTGTCTTTTCACTGCCGTGCTTAGCATGCCAGCGCCTTCTATCTCCGCGATCTAGTCACTCCCGAGTCCCGTGCAACGTGATGCGGCTACAGTGCTTCAAGTCTGCGAAGTAAGTTTGCCCTTAACTTGGATAAAAATAATTGCCTAGATTGTCCTAGATTTTTTGCACAATGTAACTCTTTGCCAGTTCGTGAGTATGGCTTCTGCAAATATAAATATGTTTTTCTATTAGGAATATAGACTACAAACTCGTTGTTCAAGTTAATTTCTAACCTCGGCAAAATATTCAAATATTCAAGTCGCTGCACTCGAATCCTATATGATGTCGCAGTGCGAGTCGTTATGGTAAAAATAATGCATTCAGCCTAATTATCATTGACAGAAGACGTCAGCACGTATTGCCTTGCTGTTAACCGTAGCTGTTTTCCACGTAGGGTGAAGTGCGAATATTACTTGGAGCATTATTTCAATTGTTAGAAAGTTGAGCTCCGGACTTCCCTTACAGAATCTTACAAGGTCAGAAAAGTGTGTCATTTCACGACTCCAATGAAAAGAATGTGAAATAGCTCTTGTTTTCTTTTTTTTTTTTGTCATGTGCACTCAGTAGCACCACCTCACTTACGCGCGCGCTTACACGTCGTTCGCAGTGAAGCACGTGATTCGCAAAGAAGCACAATTTTCATCAATATAAAAAATATAAAAAATAAAGTATATAATTTTTTCAATATAAAAAAGTAATGCGCAACGCACGACGCAATTTGAATTAGTGCTTGATTTTCGCGCGACGTTAAGAGCGGCGTAACTTGGCAGCAGGCTTGTGCATCCGAGCAAGAAATACTCGCGTTTAAGAGAGTACACTCTGCAATACTAGGTACTATTTTCCAAATTTCAACTGGTGATCGTCAGCAGTTACGAGGCCTACAAGTGTGCAATTTCTCGCAGAAATGGCGTGCTTCCTTGGCTGTGCGCTCCCCCCCCCCTTTCGACACGTACGGTTCAGGAATGGATGAAGAGACATGGGAAGTGAGACAGAGGCCTATGCAACCCCATTGAGAGCGGCAGAACGTGTCCGTATCCGTATCTTGGGTTCGTTAACATGCATCCAATGCGGCAATGCGGCGGGGGTACACGCGAGTTTCTTTTTTTTTTTACAATTTTTTCACCATTGAAGTGCTGCCGCCGCGGCCGGAATTTGATCCCGTGCCCTCAGGCTTTGCATCAGCCACCAAAGCCCTTATACCACCACGGCGGGTCTCCTCATGTGTTCGTTTGATTTTACATGGAATAGGTGGTAGAACATCTGTCTTTTGTCGGTCATTTTGATATCATGGCGATTTTACAGTGAAATTTGTAAAACACTTCGCGAAGCAGCCTCTTTTTTTTTTTGTTTAGATGGAAATGAGATATAAAATATATGGTTCTTTTCTTCTTTTTTACAGGCATTCCTTAAAGTGTAAGGAGCGAGTATGAATGCACAATTAAACCCTCAGCCCGTCATTAGCTGTAACCTAAGTTAAGGATGTTACCTTTCTAATGTGGGAATGTAGAATGCAGGAAGTTTACTTCAGCAAATGCATATAATAAACAGTAAAAATCCGAGGCCACGTAAGCAATTATTTTGAGTTGTGAATGCGAAAGCACTAATGTCCAGTTGAACGCCGCTCAGCGGTCGTTCGAGTTATGAACTCATGACCGGTAAACGAACGGGTGGACACGCTTGGCGCGTTTTCATCTGGCCTTATCGAGGCGCAGTTAGAAAGCAGGCGAAAACTTGCGTGGACGAGGAACGCGCGGATAAGACGGGGTTCCGACAGTGAGAGGGAGAGGGGTTTGGCATCGCGCCAGATGCCCTCTCCCCTCACTCAACACCTGGCGCACTACTACTACAGCAGGAGTTCCCTTGCGGCCGCTCTGCTCCGTCGAGGGGCGCTCGTGAAGTGGCGTTGCAGTTAATGAGAATTTAGTTGCTACTACAGATACGAAGGGGGGGGGGAGGGGGGACGCCAGCTTTCTCGCTCACTGAGCCTTTTGATGCTTTCGCGACCATAATGATCCAGTTCGCATAAGCACTTGGCTTGTGTGCGACGTTGGACAGCTTCGGTTTAGGTGCGCGTCAACATACATCAGCATGATTCTTAATGCAACATATGTCGTAATCAAAGGGAGTCACAGATGGGTTGAGGAAGTTTGCTTTTTGTTAAACAGAAGTAGCATTATTAGCCCCTTTCACTCTATTAAAACAAAATGCGTGTAAAAGGCCCGAGTTCTTTCACATAATTAGTTCCAATTTCGCAATGTTAAGGTCTCTATGCGTATAAGCTGGCGTTGTTTTGTGTTATTGATTTTAAAGTTACTGGACAAGTAGCATTTGCGCGCAGCAACAAATATGAACTGCCTAGGAATATTCAGCATACCAGAGCGATTCGTGCTGTCGTAAGAATCCTCTCCCTAATTCTGTTTACTATATGCGTGAACTGCTTTCCTTTGTGGGATGAACCTTATCGAACAACTTATAGATTCTGAACCATAGACGGACGCAGCTTAGTGGTCATACACCATCTGCAGCACGCACATTACGTTTCACATACCCAAATGCAGCTGCATCTCTGATACGGCCTACCCGATTTCTTGCCCTAAGGTAGTTTGCACTTCTAAGACACCGAACTGCGTCCATTTGCAGCATTGCGCTGCAGTTAGGTGGATGTTTCTTCGTGCTTTTTCTTTTTTTATACCAGAAGAGGTCAATAGTTCGTCGCATCCGAGTACGTCAGTACTTTGGAATACAAGAAAAAAAATCAGGGAGACAAAAAAAAAAGAGGTCGCCTGAAAGGTCAAAATGCACCAGCGAACTGCCCATAGAACGGTCCGCTTAATTTCTCTTACGCCAAGGCACACCAGACCGGAGCAGTTTCTTACGCAAGCGAGCACTCCGACAAAACATCGTTGTAACCCACGCAAAGCCGTACAAACGCAATTCAACACCGTACAACGATCTCCCCAGCGAACGAGAGCCCGACAGGTAACAGCCACGGGGCATACTGATAGCCGCCCGGGATTACTGCAGCAGCTGCTGCCGCCGCCGCAGTCTTCCCCCGACGCCGACAGCGGTATGTGTACGCTCTCCGGCTCACGCGGGGTCGTAGCCTCTGCGGTGCCCAGGCGGCGTGACTGGAGGGTGTGGCGGATGTTGTTCGGGGCAACCGATAGGCGACCGCACGGCTGTCCGCTGTGTTCGCCGAGTCGACCCCTGCGCCAGTGATCAGGCCCTCTCGCTGTCGCTTGCCTGCGCCTCGTGCTGTTCCTGATCTTGTTCCTATAGCGACGTGCATTACTCGCCTTCGAAGTCAACAACAACAACAAAAAAGACACGACCATCACCGCGTTGCCTTGCATACTTGCGCATCGGCAGTGCATGGTCTTTGCCAGGAAATGACGGCTATAGATCCCAGTGTTAGCTGTTTTCAGTGCAATATTGCCAGACCGCGACCCTGAATACTTCAATTTTAGCCGAAATCAAACAAGTTATGATGATGAGGCTGGTTTTAACCCTGATTATTAACTAGCTCGTATTTCTTTTTGTGATGTTTGCCTTTATGTGTTTTTGTTGTGCCGTGACGTTTTTCTTATGGTATTTAAAGTAAATCCTGCAATTTCCTCCAGCGGCGGCTAGTCAACGGTAAAAACGTGAAAGGCCAAAATATCCCCCCCCCCCCCGCTAGTTTCCAAAGCTGTATCGCACTTTAATATATAGTTCTGCCCTAAAAGATGTCACAAACGGACACAAGAAACAGAAACAAGCTCTTCACTCTGCCTTGTGAAGCTGCGACAAGTGGTGCTTCAAATCCGCCTTGTGATAAAACGACGACGTGATACTGAACATATAGCCGAAGCCCCTTGTGGAATTCTAGCACGAAAAGTGGATGGCTTTTTGCCTTTTGTTTAATTTCATGCATTAGGAAAAGTGACTGACGGACTAGTTAAATATGAAATTGAAAACTGACATTCATGTGACCGCCTCCCCCAAAGCGATCTCGCGGTTTGGCTGTGTCTTAAATTAGCCATTCGGTGAAACCAGAAGCACTTACTTTGAAGGTATTCAAAGCAGCTTAACAAATCGCTGAACTCCAGAAAGGCAGTTGTTCATCTGAATAAAGACTCACTAAATTTAGTGGTTTTCTGGCTAAGTTAACAGGAGAGCTACATCTTAGCATTAAGGGGGAGGGGGGGGGGGAGCACCTTCATTCCTTTGCCTTTCGCTCTTTCTCTTTCTCTCTCTCTATTTTTCGCTGCGTAAGGTTTAACTGGCACTGAACGCCTACATTATCTATGTCATGGTCGCGCTAACAATATATCGTTGGTTATAAACTTAGCTAGTGTTTGGCTTAAACGCTAGCTAGGAATACACGTAATGCTACTGCCTAAACGCTATTCAAGTTGCCAATGGGTTAGCGTTCCACATCGTCACAGTTGCTTTTGGCCGTGTAAGCGCTCAAGACGGCTGACGTCTTCTGGGAGAGGGGAATGTTGAGCGGCATTCTTCAGTACCACATCCTATTTTCTACCTGCTTTCTAATGCGCTCTTCGCAAAACTAGCCATCTTTTTATCGAAAAGCTTACATTTTTTATCACATTAGGTCGGAAGCCTCAGGGCTCACTGAACCGCCATCTGAGACTATCTTCATTTTCATTTCGTGCTCACTAAATAGTGTGCGATTGGAAATTACAATGCTGCCCGTAAGACTTGGATGAACGAAAGAAGTGAGACACATGTTTTCCTTTCGTTGATATGATTTTCGGTGTTGAACCCGACTACTTCAAGCTTCCATCCTGGACAGCTCCAGCGACTGTTTCACTCAAAGCATTTTTAACGGTAACGACCACGTATTGGAGTTGGTAATGTCAGTGCGGTTATCTTGAAATTAACGATCGTCTTTTGAACTAAAAACCAGCATGCCAACATAGCATTCAACTTAATTACAAGTAACATTATTGGCGTAGTAGTTTTTTTCTGTAGATAACTGTTCATGAGGATGCAGAGGCCATAAACAATAGCCGCATAAAATAGAAGTAATTTCTTGCTTAGTGGGACTCCAACCACAACATGAAACGCGTAAGATGTCCCATTGCTACCGCCTACTAACACAAGTAATATTACCAAGCCCGGTTATAAGCAGTGCCTATTAGGAACAGGTTGTTAGTTCGTGAAGTCTGCAAACAATAAGGTTTAATTTTTTTTAGGTTGGTCCTGCCGATTTAACTGCTCCCGGCAGTTTTCACGTATCACAGGTGCGGCAGGATATTTTGAATACGCAAAGTATATCTTTTCGTTTCCTTCTTTCTCATATTTTTCAATTCTTCTTTTCCACCATTCGAGATTAGCGTACTTCTTTTTTTTTTTCACCCCGCTGACGTTTGCCTTTGTTCTACTTTGTTCTATTCTTTTTTTCACGTTGCTCGTTTTCCCATACATCAAGTGGTGACAGGGGAAACGGTACGTTAGGTACGCTATGCCCACTTCTGCAAAGATAATTGTTGGGCCTTGTTCTTGCAACAGCGTCGTGCTAGCGGAGGGCTAAGATGAGAAGCGGCGTTGACTGTATTATACTTTCCACAGGTGGCTTTCTTTTTGCACGTAGCGGCTTTTTTATTCCTTTTCTTTTCTTTTTCTTTTGTCTTGCGCACTCGTATGAAACGTTGAAGCGGCTTGCAACTTGCCTATTTCTGTTTTAGCTAAGCGCACATTCACTGAGCGTAGTATAGAACCATCTGGCGCTAAATGCTGTGCAAGTAACGCTTCTTCGGAAACGCTCAGTCTTGGCCATGTGGCGGGCGAAGGAAATTAGCTTACACGCATGCTGCTGGTACTCCGTCGTGTCTCTTAAGTTCATCATTAGCTGTCCCTCATCCGGCTTGAAAACCGTTGTCCGAGGAAGCAAAGACGTCACTAACTATATGTACTGTGAGATGTACTCCCTCGTAATTTTTGCGAGGAGGCAGATTACACGTTTCGTTCGCCGCATCCATACACTGTAAGGTTTTTACAACGACGACGCTCTTAGTCAATCTTTGTTCCTGGAAAGACAAAAAAAAAATAGTTTTTCAATACGGTTCAATGGCTTTCTGTTATTAGCGGTTTACTCCTGAGCAGACATATTTCGCTCTTAAACCATCCTATCAGAAAAAAGGAAAAAGAGAAAGAAAGAAGGAAAGACTGGGGCTATGGCAGATGCCGTAGACGAGAAGTCCGCAATAGTTTGAGGCACCAAGATCCTCACCCTCCAATGTTCAACGTGTCAATTTGGCTACGCTGAGTTTGATAGCTCGAAGATGTGATTTAAGCGCGGTAAGCTGGAGGCATCGTCCATACTAGAGTTCTTGATACGCTGTAGTGAGTTTGCAATTGTAGGTAGGTCAGAAAAACCAATTAGTGTTTACTTAAACTGCTATGGTACCAAGGATGGTGCTCAAACGTCATTCATTTCATTGTTTCTTTAGCGCAAAAAATTTATGTATATTATAGTGAAGAATATTATTGCTACTTGCACAAGTAGAGTGCGCCGCTCATGAAAGAAGAAGATAATGATTGAGAAGCTCGAAGTTTTTGCGCCTATACATACATGCATATATATATATATATATATATATATATATATATATATATATATATATATATATATATATATATATATATATATATATATATATATATATATATATATATATATATATACACCTGTCGATGTAGATGTGTATGTCTGTGCATACGCCTATAGAAAGTGTAATAAATACAGCCAACGCCGCTTCTCATCTTAGCCATCCGCTGGCACGAAGCCGTTACAAAAGCATGGCCCAACAATTGTCTTCGCAGAAGTGCGCATAGCGTACCAAACGTACCGCTTCCCCTGTCACCACTTGATGTATGGGAAGTCGAGCAATGTGAAAACAGAATAGAACAAAGGCAAACGTTGAGGGTGTGAAAAAATCAAGAAGTACGCTCAGCTCGAATGTGGAAAAGAAAGAACTGAAAAATGAGAAAGAAGGCAACGAAACGATTACTTTCTATATATCTTGTAGCAGCTGGCGCACGCACGCACGCACGCGCGCACACAAACACGCACACACACACACACACACACACACACACACACACACACACACACACACACACACACATGTGTGTGTGTGTGTATATATATATATATATATATATATATATGCGTGTGTGTGTGTGCTTTTTTTTACTTCGATGAAAGCTGGTTCCGCGGCCAAAACGTCATTAAAGACCCTTGTTTTTTTTAGTAAACACTTGACAGGACGGAATAAGAAAAAACAGAACAAGCACTAATCATTTGCTCTTTTCTTTTTTACTTCCTCCTAGGAAGTCTTCATTTGCACGACGCACTAATAGTCCCGTTCATTCTTTTTTTTTTGCCTTCAAGCTTCAGGTTCCTTACTATCTTTTTTCACTGTCGGATATTGTGAATCAACGTGTCCCTGAAATCTATAAATCACCATCATCATCAGGAGCAGCCTGTTTTATGTCCCCTGCAGGACGAAGGCCTCTCCCTGCGATCTCCAATTACCCCTGTTCTACGCCAACCGATTCCAATTAGCGACCGCGAATTTCCCAATTTCTTCACCCCACCTAGTCTTCTGCCGTCCTCGACTGCGCTTCCCTTCTCTTGGCACCCATTCTGTAACCCTAATGGTCCAACGGTTACTAACCGGCGCATTACATGACCTGCCCAGCTCCATTTTCTTTCTCTTTATGTCAATTAGAATATTGACTATACCGGTTTGCTCTCTGATTCAAACCGCAGTCTTTCTGTCTCTTAACATTATGCTCAGCATTCTTCTTTCTATCTATCTTTGTGTGGTCTTCAACTTGTTCTCAAGCTTCTTTGTCAGTCTCTAAGTTTCTGCCCCATATGTCAGCGCAGGTAAAATGCATTGATTGTACATCTTCCTTTTCAATGATAATGGTAAGCTTCCAGTTAGGAGCTGATAGTGTCTGCCGTATACGATCCAACCAATTTTTATTCCTTTATGAATTTCTTTCTCATGATCACGGTTCCCTGTGATAATTTGACCTAGGTAAACAGGCTGACTGGCAATTTGAACTCTTGCTCCCTTGAGTGGCTGTTCATCATTATCTTTATCTTCTGCATATTAATTTTATAGCCCACTCTACTGAATCAAATGCATTTTCGTAATCTATTAAAGCCATATAGAAAGGCTTATTTTACTCTCCAGATTTCTCGATAACCTGGTTGATGACATGGATGTGATCCATCGTAGACTATCCCTTCCAGAATCCAACCTGTTCCTTTGGTTGACTAAAGTCCAGTATTGCCCTAATTCTATTGAAGATTGTTTTGGTGAATATTTCATAAAATACTGGGAGTAAGCTAATGGGCTTATAATTTTTCAGTTCTTTAACGTCTCCCTTCTTGAGTATTAGTATAATGTTTGCATTTTTCCAGTTTTCTGGGACCCTTGCAGTCGATAGACACTTCATATAATGAGCCGCCAGTTTTCCAAGCGTTATATCTCCTTTATCTTTGATTAAATCGAGTGCTATTCCATCTTCTCCTGCGGCTCTTTCTCGTTTCAGGTTTTGCAAGGCCCTTATGACCTCATTATGACCTCCTGTTCATTACTGTTTCTAATCGAGGTATCCTGACTGTGTAATGTACAGTATATATATATATATATATATATATATATATATATATATATATATATATATATATATATATATATATATATATATATATATATATAAACGAGAAGAAAGGTTTCTATCCGAGGGGCCCGATATTTATTAGTCATATCATGAGAAGCCAACAAGCACTGACACCAAAGACAACATAGAGGAAATTACTTGTGGTATATATATATATATATATATATATATATATATATATATATATATATATATATATATATATATATATATATATTCTGATGTGTGTAAACATAAAAAGAAACGTTCGTGTGATTAGATTTATGGGCTTGTTAACTCTGCGATGCTGAAACACAATTGCACATGGACGGAAATTACAAGACCTTGTCCACCTTTATTTCTGGCCATGTATATATATATATATATATATATATATATATATATATATATATATATATATATATATATATATATATACATGGCCAGAAATAAAGGTGGACAAGGTCTTGTAATTTCCGTCCATGTGCAATTGTGTTTCAGCATCGCAGAGTTAACAAGCCCATAAATCTAATCACACGAACGTTTTTTTTTTTTTTATGTTTACATACATCAGAATTTGGCTGCCGCCGAATGAAGTCGAACATACGACATTGTTCTCAGAAGCACAGTGCTGTGGCTGATGAGCGTGCAACAGGGTTATAGTAGGCGCGACCATTGGCATTTATACTTGTTTTTATGCAGCATAAGTAATCTAGCACAATAACGTGCACTAGGAATGATCATTTTAAAAATAACTTATGAGGCAGTCACCTCTCGTGCACTTGGAATAATGCCAGAAATGACGGCGCAGCTACCATTTTCAATACCGCGTTTACATCGTTATTCAAGACATCACTGAAAACTTCTCACTTAATAAATTAGGCCCATTTTCACAGAAAGTTCTTACGCTAGATTTTTTCTTAAGAGAAATTTCTACCCAATTATAACCCTGGAATATTATTAGTGAAGGCGGCTTTGCTATGGGGGGGGGGGGGGGGGAGGGGAGGGGTCAAAGCTGACTTACAAGAAACAGCTTTCCGAATTAACCTCCCGGCTTTTCTAGTGAAGTTCTTGATTGCCGTATATGCGGCTGCCTTTGTTTCGAAGTTCAGAACGCAATCTTGATTTTCATAATTAAAGCAAGCACGCAGGCGCGGTGCTCCCCGCACACTCCATTTCAACCACATCACGACACCCCGAAGGCCACACCGCGGCACATTTCAACGCTGCCACAGGGGCAGCGAGAGTGCGACGTCAAATCGACCGTTCCAGAGAGGCCACCAGTGGCTACGGCTAAATACCGGTAGCTCGCGTGGCTTTACCTGCTGACCGCACCCATCGCACGTGGAGGCGACCAATCTTACACTCCTATAATCCAGAGCACCTTCATGTCAGCGGCAGCTTAAACACACATTAGTGGCCTATAAAAGGCGGGCACGGCGAGATATTAGGAACGGGCGGAAGCCCGCGGAGCCCCTTGCGTGTGCGTTTCACCAGGGCACACCCGCCACATACAGAGCGATGTGTGCTTGTGTTTGTGTGCGTGCAGGTTGCCGTCGGGCGGCCACACCCGTCCAAGAGCGAGCCGCACCCAACGTATTATATGCATCCAGTTAACGCAAAGTGAAGCAGTCAAAGAGACGCAGCCGAAACGGTACGCCCCGTGCGAAGAGCCGTGGCCCTTAGTTGAAGGTGCGGCCCCTACGGGGATGCTGCGGCTCTTCTAGCGTTTGCAAGGTGCGTCCGAGTTTGTTTTGTTTTGGTTTTGTTGTTGTTCTTTTCGCTGCTGCTCTTCATCGCTGCGGCTTCTCATCGGTGCAGGGCGCGACAGAAGAAGGCTTACTAAATGCAATAGATAGCTAACCACATAATTAAACAAAATAGGGAGGAGGCTAATGGCGGAGTAGAAAGGAATTTTGGTACAAAACGGCTTGGCAGGCGACTCCGCGGCCTCTAGCGCAGTTTTGGCGCTTCTGTGCAGTGTGGTAGTGTTGGTGACGAGGACAAAGAAGCGTTTATTCACGAACGTTGCCGGTGTCTCCTCTTACACGGACGCGGCAGCAATACGTTAAGTCTAACGGACGACCCACGCAACTAATCGGGATAAGTTTGTGGCTACCAGCGCAAAGCAGCGCATGGGCGTCCTTGATGCTTTCGGCGGGGAACGCTTAAACACAGGTAATAATGCAACACTAGACACTTGAAATTAATCATATTTCAATTATTCGTACAACCATCTTTATCATCGTCACCAGTAACATCCTCAAGTCCGCCACGTGATAAAACGTTTCTCGAGGGTCATCATTTACTCATCTCTGGCGTCGACAACGACAACCTTGGACTCGAACTGACCTCTGACACTGCACAACTCCAATCCTCCTACAACTACTTGTGCTTTCCCATTATCATGTGCTGTTGCGAATACAGTTTCCTCGTCTCCTACTTCGCGGTTCTATGTCATACCATCCCGGCAGTATTAGCGGACCTGACGATCACTTTGAGAGGATATATTACTTTTGTTTTTATTATGTTCGGTTACACTGTGGGAAACGTAATAAGAGCCTTTGGGGTCGAAGATAACATCGAACAATAAATAACATCGAACGCAAACACACACTGACACCCGAGCTGCGTAAAGTAGGAGCAACTTGTGTATTATAAGTTACTATCATGTATTTCTATCGTTCCATTAAAATCTGTCAGCACCGCCATATTAGCAACTAAGTTGTCCAAACCGCGATGCAGGCACGGTTCCAGTTCGAATGAAGTAAAGTGACGTGCACGCGCATGCAAATCCCACACACAGCTGCCACCTTCAGACCATGGAGTCTCGGAGGCCGTGCTAGAAGTCTATACCGACGTAAAATGAAATGCCGTCGGAGATCCGCACGCTCCGTGAATTAGGCAAGAAGAAAGCACGGTCATGCCTGCTTCCAGTTTGAGCGACCCGTGTCGTTGCCAAATAAACTAAGCGATACAAAATTATTTCGCCTTTTTCGAAGTTACTTTAGGAAACGCCGCCGACGGCACACTACTACGCGGACTTTTAAGCAGCGCCTGCGCGCACGGTCTCCTACAAAGTTATGCACCACGTCCAGGTGGCGCTAGGGATCCTGACGTGAAATGCCTTTCTTTTTTATTTATTTTTTATTTTTTGGATGGCCATATGATCAGTTATACGGTACTCTTGATGAGCTAAAGCCCGGCTTGTATATACGCTTTCCCCGGCTCCTTTTTAGGTGTATTTCACGGATGGGCATCAGCAGCCTGCTTTTCATCAGGCCAGGATTGCCCTAATTGATTCTTTCTGTGCTATATACATGAACTACAATACAAAATTCTGTGTGTACCAGAGAGGGCGTATGATTTGCCGTAACACCCCAAAGAAACACTATAGGGATACGTGTGATACGCCGTAGTGCGGGGCTGCTGTTTAATTCTAAACAACTGTGGCTATATGCAGCGTGCATCAAATAACTCAGGTCCTGTCCTCATTGTATCCTCCATTATAATGTTAACGAACGATGTTGGGAATCGAAACCCCGGCCTATTCCTCAGCAGGAGTATTTCATAGCCATCGATTCACTGAGTTGGGTCACTGCTCAACAGCCATGACAATATAGGTGGCTTCTTAGTAAGCAACCGTGACCACGAGACACGAGTTAGAAAAACAAGAAAAGGAAACATGATCAGCCAGTCTCGACAAAAAAGGCGGCAAGTTTTACTGGCACCAGAAAAGTGCCGGCAGATTGGCGGTCTCTTATTTGTCATGTTTGTATTTCCTTTTTCTTTCCTCTTTACCCATTGTTTTGACCATACCTACAATTTATTCCATAGTTATTTGATTTTGTTTCTTGCTGGTTCTTCTTAACATGGCTTTTATTCCATATTCATATAACGTCGCCCATCCTGCTGGGACCTTTCCTAGGGCCTGCGATATTGTATGATTAAAAAAAAATAAATAAATAAATATCACAGTTTAGCTATGACGAAGCGACGAATACGATAGCAGCACGTTCGGATATTACACGAAGTAGCTGTAGCTGGTAGCTGTAGTGGCAGTATGAAAACGTAAATTGGCTAAGTATAAAGGGGTTGTTGGGCTAAGGGCCCTTTGTTTGAAACCTGCCATCTGAGAATTGCGTTTATGTTTATTCATCAAATCCAACGTCTTTCTTGGTGACTTTACCACCACTTTTCCGTATAGGGTATGTTTCAAACTATTTTCCTGGGCCGATCCCAGAGGTAGTGCACAGTCAAGTCAATAAAATTGCCTCATTTTTTTTAGTTTCGAGCTCTGTTATTGCTTCGCAATGTTCAATTCTGAAAATATTTCAGTTAAAACGTATGCACTGTCAGTGTTTTGTGTTATGACATTTGATTGCGGGCTGCCATTCTCTAATTTCTGAGAAATAATATTGTCAAAGATTTAAGACCACGTATTAGCAACTTCAGCCATAGAATGTTGTGGCACTATAACCCCCCCCCCCCATACTGTGTGCATGTCAATTAACATACATATGCCTAAATACATGCGGAACCTCAGGGCGAAGTCGATGAGGACGACGAAAATTCGCTTAGAATGACCATATAATTGCTACCGGAATAAAATAAGAAAAACTCCAGTCAGAGCGAAACCACGCTTCACGAACAGTCAGTTATCTCTTCAATCTTCGTTTTTAATCTTTCTTGTCAGAGGCTGTTTGTTCAAATCAGATGGAGGCGGCGCAAGTCTTCTTACACTACAGTAAGATTGCCTTTGCCCCTTCAGCACCTTGAAAAAAAAAAACAAATCTGTTCTGCGATTGTACGACAATCTGCACAACGCCTGCCCGGACGCTGTTCAAGTGCCGCCTCCTATGCAAACTTCCTTGGCGCAACAATTGCAAAATCATTGTTCTAGACGAATCGCCAAACCTTGCGGGGGAAGCAAGGAACTGACTTCACTGTGCACACGGGAGCGAATGATTGATCCTATCATACTTGTGATTAATTATACGGCCCCCTTGTAGCTTGGTTGGCCGAATGCGTAACCCTGGTAGCACAGATTCAAAGCGCCACATGTACTTCAGTTCCGCCACATGTACACGGGACTTTGGCTATATCTTCTTTCGATAGCTCGATTAAAATTAAAATAACAAATACTGCCTTTTATATCGCGAAGATGACGCGTAAAACAAATGACGTACACCACGCTTCGGCACGCTGCTTGCATTTCCGATTAAGTGGATGGGCAGAAAGCAAGAACGGGATGAAATTTGTGCGCCAGGTCCGGTAGCACGCTGCTGGAGGAGGCGATAATGATACTGGCACGAGTCGAGCGGGGTTATTTATCACGCTAACGGCGGTTGGCTAAAGGCGAGAGAACGGCGTTTTGCGTAAGAAGACAGCCGTCGGTTAACTTACTCTGTGCAACGTTCGCGCGCTTCTTATGCAGCGCTAAATGCGAAATAAACGAAAAGAAAACGCCAGTAAGGTAAAAAGTAATTTCGAGGGTGCTTGTACATCCGGGACCAAAGTGCTTATGGTTGTAAACGCTATCTCGCTACTCTCAGCGTCCCACACCGATCATTTAAAACACGCTTCAATAATGCAACACGGGCTTTCTTTTTCCCTCCCTAAAGCAGACTTGTTCCGGCACAGCACGTTCTAATTCGCGCGTTAGCTAAACGTGTGCTAATAGAAAGTATCTGAATAAGCTGCGTTTCAGCCAGCGGCACATTCGTAGATACTCGCGAGAGCTTATTCCTTTGATGGGGGGCTTGTATCCGTGGGGTATGCATTCTAATAGATCTACGCGCTGCAAATCCAAGCGTGTTACCACGACAATACTTTTTTTTGAAATTGAAATTGATTTAATAATATTAGATTACAGGTTATAAAGAGCAATAACATACAGAAGGAGGTCCCATAGTCGATGACTGGATCGGGACCTCCTTGCGCTTCAAGAAGGTAAATGTAGCCAGGTGTCGAGAGATTATTTTGTCTCGCAACTTCTTTTTTCCTTTCCGAATTTGTCGTCGTTAATTTTCAAGGCATTACGATTCCAAGTTTCACTCCGTGAGGTGTCACCCTCACTCTAAAACCTCTACTCTATTTAGAGTCTTTTGTCCCACAACAATAACCGCCATCGTTCCCTTAGGCACCGTGAAGCCGTTTACTTACACAGAGGCTAATTGGCAAGTGTCGAGCATCGAGCAGTCCAGAAAACCAGGCAAGCACAAGCTCCAGGCTCGTGGCCAACACCAACACAGTACCTGTGAACGTCACCACAGCGCCTATTTTTTCTAGATGAAATGCTGTGTGGCCGGTGCTTTCCTACATGAGAAAGGTCATGTACACACGCACACGTCGCTACAGGAAAGCACCGGGCAACCATCGCTAGACAAACCTAAATCCCGCCGGAGCTATGCGTTGTTACCGTGACGCGAAATTGCGCACCCCAAAGGAAGTTGGGTTGCGAATGTAAACCGAGTTTATATTCGCAGCAGCCACTTTGCCGCTCAAACAGAAAAAGAAGCACCTCACAAAACCATACATCTTAAAGCGAAAGCTTTACAGGCGGCGAACTTGCGATTTCACCGTGGCCGTGCTCTGGGGAGGCACATGACGTCACACCGCGTTCCTCTTCGTTGCGTTCGCCTCCGCTCGCTTCGCCAGCTGCGTCGCTTGCCTGATAACATGTCGGAAGAATGACAAGGAGAGCTCGCGTGCGCCGCAACCACATTTGAGGCGGCAGTATGGGCGGCGACAATTCTGATAAGCAGGAGGAGGCCTGGAATCGGAACGAGATGAAGAGGAAAACGAATCGCCCAGGAAACAGACGAACAGCGCGCCGAACCACTGGCTAAACGCCGCAACATAGCTAGGCAACCAGACTAACCTGAACTTGCAATCAAGATTACACCAAGGCTAACCATGCTATGCCTTAGCTTTCGCTACGTATAGCTGGCATAGCCGAGCTAAGACACTACCAATTTTTTAACGTGCCGCATATGGTAACTACTCCCCCAGTGTAATGACGGCTTCGTGACTATGGTGTTCTATAGATTAGCACATGGTCGCAGCCTTGGTTCCCGACCCCGCTTGCTGCAAGACAACAAAGGGCAAGACACAAGAACGCTCAGGTACTTAGATTTAGGTGTGCGTTAATGAATTCGTAATTTGTAGGTGGTCAAAATCAATGTGCAGTTTCGGAACGTTAAACCCCTCAATTTAAGTTGATGTAGTTGTTCCAGTAACTAACCAGTAGCTAAAAGACTGCACTTCGACTAAACGCACAAACCCAGTCCAGCGTAACTAATATAAGAAACTGCCGGTGTGGTTCACTCACGAGAATAAATGTGTATATTTAACTCGGGTAGCCCAGTTTGTCACTATTATCTCAATTAACCCTTAAAATTTTTGCAGCCTTAGTATACCGCATATAAAAGCCTTGTGTGGAACACGAGATCGTTCAAAAAAACTCATAGCTGTTCAGGACAGGGCATGCCTGTTCTAGAAAGCAGCCAGTGTAAATTTTGGCCTAATAGAAAGGAAGCGTTCCATTCCTTCAAGTTGTGCATTTGTGTTTCTTTAACAGGAAGAACATTGCCAAATGGCTTAGGCGTGCTCAAATTTCTAAAGAGTTGTCTTACATAAAACGAGGACACATCGTTGATTGTGCTGAGAGAGAGAGAGAGAGAGAGAGCGATGTAGAAGACAGGAAAGGCAGGGAGGTTAACCAGACATGCGTCCGGTTTGCTACCCTGCACTGGGTGAAAAGGTATAGGGATGAAAAAAGAGAGAGGAGATAGAGAGAGCACAGTTTCACGTACTTTTAAACGTTCGCACCGAGTCCACACGCGGTAGCCGAGACCTGCCGACTTGAGGTACCACAACAACGCTTTCGTGGCTCGCTGTGCCATCGACGCGTATGGGCGTGGTCCAAGGATTCCCATTTTCAAAAAGGGTCTAGAGTCCAGACGAAATATGTAGCGACGCAAGTAACGCCAGTCAAGCTCAAATTCAGCCAAAGGTCGACCGTAGAGGCTTCAGCGTGGACAGTTGTGGTGAAGTTGCCCGCAATTACAAATACCCACGGGTTCAGAGTCGAGATTAAATTAAGCGTACGCAAACGCACGCACACGCAGACACACGTCTGTTTGCACACGTTTCACACACACGTTTGTTTGCGAAGGCGTCCGCGCGGACACGTTATGTAAAAGGCACTCGCGGGAGGCAAAACACAAATGCGAAATAAACAGAACACTCAAAAAGAGATTATTTCCGCCGACCCGGGAGCCGGTCTCTCGACAACCGATAATTTGCGGTGTACGCCTTAGCCGGATAAACACGCCTCCGTCGCCACCGCACTAGCCACAGCGGCCTGCTCGAAAAACGCCGAAACACCCAGAAAACCTCGACGGGCTACTAAACATTACCGGAGACTTGGAAACTGCCTGGCACAGAGTCGGATGAGTAAGGAAAATAACACTTCTCTCCCGTGACGCTAAAGAAAAACAAAAAAAGAAAAGTGACCGTCATGGAAGAAAAGAGGAACCGGACGACCCTCTTTGAAGACACTAAACGCTCAATGTCGTCAGCGTTTAGGTTTGCAAGCTGCCGTTACGGCATTGCTCTTATCTTTCTTCCATATATACATATTTTTTCTCCGCTTACACTTTCATAAAGATCATAAGAAGAAGAAAAAACCTTTAGAAGCCATTACCAGTTCCGGACTGGGAGGCACCCCAAACCCATGTCGTACATGCCTTCCGGGCGTGCTCGTCGTAGTAAAGGCTGCCGGTCTTGGTCCGTCTCCGCAAGATGCCTCGTGCGAGCTCGCCGCTTGCAAGATGGCACGCTTGCATGTGACCGCCTCCGGGGGAGGCGGCGCTTGATGTCGTTTCGGCAATGGTCCCTCATACCGGAAATGGCAGTTCACGTCGGCGCCGCCATGTCGCGTGCGACGCAAGCAAGGAAGCAAGAAGCTACGTCCGCCTCATTACATTTCGCTGTCACTCGATCAGAAAAAGCAAAAAAAGAACAAGTGGTACTATTTTAAAACAAACAGAAACCGACAGTCACGTCAGGTAACATCAAAGCATGTTTCTCTATCTCTCTCTTTCTAGATGTATGAATGCGTTCGATATGCGTTCTTTTCTTTTTCTTTCCTTTTTTTTCTACGGAAAAAGCACAAATCGTACCGACAAGATTTATTGACAAGTATTATCAAGCTGTCTCCAGCCTGACAGCGGAAGCATGCCGACCTAGCCGCCGCTTCTGAGTTAGAAACGTGCAGCCCACTACAAAAATTGTGTTGATCGAGGTTTCCAAAACGAACATAAAAGAAAAACACTACAGTGATCATATAGTTAATATAATCAACTCCATAGGAAAAAGCTCCCCATAGCCCCCGTGCATTGAAATCGGTAACCGCAAGGGCGTCGCCACGTTGATAGCTTAAGAGGAAGCTTTAGCTCGAGTGCTCCTATCTAAATACATGTAAAAGGAGAATTCGTTTTTCTCGGCAACCACTGCACCAAATTTGACGAGGTTTGTTGCATTTAAAAGAAGAACTTATAATCTAGTGACTGTTGGTTTCTAATTTTTGAGTTAGGTCGTCAATCTTTTATTAAAAATTGGCGAAAATCAAAAATTTTCAACAAACGAAACTATCAAGTTTACAACTCTGTAACTCAACCACTAGGAATGATAATACAATTCTGTGAATTGCATCTAAAAGTAAATCCATAGCGGACAAAATTGATATGTTACACATGAATATAAAATAATGTAATCATAGGGAAATACAACTTTTGTAAAACCGTTGTAACCAACGTAACAAATTCATGTAAGATGTAAGATGACATATTGAATTTGTCCGCCTTGAATGATCTAATGGTTGCCGTTTACAGAACCGCGATATCAGTTCTTGATGCATAGCTATCAACTTGTAAACTTCGTGCTTCTATTTTTTTCAAACGGTCAAATATTTGAAAATCTTTTTAAGAAAATTCAAGCCCTAAATCGAAATTCTGCTTCCAACAGTGACTAGAATTTAGCTTTCTCTTTCAAATGCAACAAATTTCATCCAAATCGGTCCAGGGGTTATCTCATAAAAACGTTTTTGCGTTTTACATATATTTGAATAGGCCGCGTCGGAGTTGGGCCCGAGCTAAAGCTTCCTCTTAAGCAGATGCGCAGGTGCGTTCGACGAGATTGGATTCAGATGAGGCGCGCAATCAATGCGATCTCGAGTCTCCCTCAGTTTAGTGTCGCCATTAAGTTCAGGCGCCTGGAAACGCAGCCTTTCACGCGCCGCAAGTGTTACATTAAGATTTCATACATAGCCATCTCATCTTTCCAAAAAAAAATCCGGAGTGAACTTTAAAATTGTGCACATGTGGATACGCGCTACGTCTTAACGGTTGTTTTTATATCATATCGTGAATATCTTTAGTGTTACGATATTGAAAGGTAGCAACACTGCGGCGCTTTTGTGGTTGCCACTTTTTTTTGTCCAGCTTTTCCTCAAGAGTTGGGATACTAACTCTTTGACAGTGGAACAAAAAGTGAACCAACCAAGAAAAACACATAAAGATAAACAGTCGATTATCGGCGCTTCTTTTATCCTTTTCTCTCCTCCTTGTATCCCCGTTTGCATGCCGGCACCTTCAGTAACACTATACCCAGAATGCTAATATGGTACCGATATATGAAAATTTGGCCCTTGGCAGTAGCCCATCCCCCACCCCCCTCCCCTCCACTAATGGTTTATACACATATCCCGTCAGGGTAGCTTGACAATAGATTACACTTGCTCGCGAGAGTCTGGCAATCTTCTACTTTATTCTTTCTTTTTCAACGAACATATCTGCCCCCCCCCCCCTTGTTTTCTTCTCTACAATCGGAAATCAGTACGTGAGGTCAGAGGGGCGGTCGCGGGAGGGAGCTGGCCCCTCCTCAATTTTTTTGAGGAACTCGGTCCCCTCTCGTCAGCTCCACAGAGTACGGCGCCCATTCGACAGGCGCTGGTGGTGCTTGTGAGGGAGGCAATTCTAACTCTTGAATTTTTCAGTTAATGTTTTCATCGCGATTAATCAGTTGATGGGGGAGGAGTGAAACGTCAGTAAAATCGTTGTTATTTTTCCTGCGTGCTTCTGTTATTTGACCGGTTTCACTGGCGAAGCCTGCGATTCACCGCTTCACTGGTATATATCAATATATGAGGTGTGTGCGTGCGTGTGTATTAGTCTGGACACGCTATCACTCTAAAATTTTTAACATCTTTAAGGGTGTAAATGAGTTGTCCCATGGGTGACACCCTTCTTGGCCGTATTGCTACACCCCAAGCAATGGGTGCTAACACCCCACAAAGGAAAAGGTGTTAAAATGATAACACCTTGCCTATGGGTGGTTAATAAAAAGCACCCTTTAATACATGGGTGTGAAACAAACGACACCCTTCCTATATGGGTACACCACAGACACCATCCTTTCAATATTCGTGTAGCATGGACACCACCTTTCCAAAAAAGGTGTTATCCCTGCAATAAAAATTAAATTGTGGGGTTTCACGTGCCAGAATCACTTTCTGATTATGAGGCGCGCCGTAGTGGGGGTCTCCGGAAATTTGGACCATCTGGGGTTCTTTAACGTGCACCTAAATCTAAGTACACTGGTGTTTTCACATTTCGCCCACATCGAAATGTGGCTGATGGCTGATGGCTGATGCGGCCTGACGCCGTGCCTTTAACAACCGACACGCGAAGCAATTTTTATTCGTAGCCAGCGGTTGGTTTATTAATTCGTGCATGCACCCGCAATGCTGATTTATATGACCAGCATATAGAAAACAAAAGACTGTCCTTCAGTTCTCAGGTCTCTTTAATAATGGGCTAGCTGCATGGCGGGTTTTGCATTTCGCGGTGAATGTAGATTATTAACACGTTTTGGATCGCTGCTACCTTGTTTCGGCCAGAATAAATAAAGTCTAGAAAACAGTAATCTTCGGGAATAGAATGGTGGCGCCATCTCTCAGTGTAACCGCGAAATAAGACGCCCACCTTATCGGGACTCGCCGGAGTCGCTGCAAACAACGCGCGCTTCTGATTTATTGAACAGAGCGGTGGCGCCATGTCGTGGTAGAGTGTTCAACTAATCCGCGCGCACACACTAGCATCGATTCAGGTAGTACACGTTGATTCTAACGACACGTACTTCTGATGCGTTCCAGAGGATGAGGGCATCGTAAAGCAGGCAAGAATGTACCGGGAAATACAACTATGTTCCGCACGACATTTCAGCTCAAGTCATGATGCCTGGTCCGCTTCGAGGAAATTTGATAAGTACTAATAAAGCAACGGGTGTTTTTATTATTGTTATTAATTATTCGATTACACAACTTAGTTTCTCGAGCAAGTAATGTCCACCTCTTCCAGAGGAGGGACTAGAATGGTGCTGTCTTCCGCAAGCATATTTTGCCTTATTTTTAAGTTGCTTGAAGTCTTCGCAGAAACGCCTGGTATACAGCAACATAAGTAAAAACAGCCGACAGTAAAATTGAGCCGACTTTCGCCTGTAGAGGCGTCAGCATAGACACCGATGGTGAAGCTTCTCGCAATTATTAATAGAAACTGGGGTGGAATGTGGAGCGTAAATTGAGATACGCAAGCTGGGTGCTCGTGGTAAAAGCTGGCTCGCTTCTATGAAATTTTGATAAGTAGTCATCGTGACACTGCATATACGTCCAAATAAATATTAATTTGTTCGACCCCGAGTACCTTTCAATAAAGTTGTTTTGCTTCTTCTTCCTCCTAACCGCTTTAGTTTCACCTTTTTTACAGTAACACACTTCAAAGCAACCCGCATGCAATGTAACGGCTTCCCAGATTACTCAATGATCTTGGCTAACGAGTGTGACGTCGAGCTAGTTGGCTCATATTAGAAGGCTCTTGAACAGCTCAAAATATGAAAAAGCCAAGACAAGGCACCACACAAGTGCTCTGTGATGTCTCTCTTGTCTCCGTGCCGGTTGAGTGCGTCGTTACCCCGCCTTCTAATCTGAGCTAACCTTAAGAATGTAATAAATATAAACACTAGATCAGTTTAGAGGCTTCGAACATTCCTTGAAAACTCTATTTATGTTAATTTCGCGCCAACAGGTTGATTGCAGGAACAAAGAATGGTCAGCTTCATTTGTTTTCGTTTGGCGTCGAAATCGTAGCGCCGGTGCAAATAAAAAAAATTTGCGGGCTTCTGAAAGGTGTGTGCGTGTGCGTGTGCGTGTGTGTGTGTGTGTGTGCGTGTGTGTGTGTGTGTGTGTGTGTGTGTGTGTGTGTGTGTGTGTGTGTGTGTGTGTGTGTGTGTGTGTGTGTGTGTGTGTGTGTGTGTGTGCGTGCGCGTGCGCGCGCGCGCGTGTGCGTGCGTGCGTGCGTGCGTGCGTGTGCGTGTGCGCATGCGTGTGCGCGTGCGTGTGTGCGTGTGTCCTTTCTTTCACCTATTGGGCACTCATGTGCATTCATAACACCCCATAATGGGTGGGTGGTACACGTGGAAGATCTACACGTGGTGCTGCAACCTTTCCGCATTGCATTCGACAGGCCCTTTATAAGAAGACTGCTCCTAAACCAATTAGCGACTTCGCTTATACTGAAATCTCTCCTAACAGGTATACGGATGTTAAGGACACGTTTCAAAAGTGACGAAAGTTTCTTTTTTTCTTTTTTGCGAGACAAGGCCCGTCCTGATAGAGGACTTCTAAGGAAATCACACAGCTTGCGCATAGAAACATCTTTGCTTCGTAAGGAATTACGAGTCACAATTACATGAATCTGGCACGAACGAGTTATGGCACTGTCACGGGCCAACGCGAATCTATGTTGCGTTTCTGCCCATTTACGAAGCACGATAGGAATATTAAAAATGTTGCTGGGCTTGGGCAGTTCAGGAGTTTCAATAAAACATCGCCCAGGTTATGAGACAAATTTTCTCTATAGATTCCAACATCATAGGTGTCGTCGTGACACATTTGGTGTGTGGCATGGTGTATAGTGTTGTGCCATACCACGTGCCTATCATCGAGGCGATGGAAGCTGCCATACTACGTCCACCACGTGCATATCAGCGAGGCGACGGGAGCTCCCACTTCTCTCCGACGAATCAAGAATTCGACGAGGGGGACATCAGCACCTGCACGACTGGTTCCTGCCGACGAGGAGTCGCCACACGGGACTTAAGAAAGAATCGGGCCATTGTGAAAAAGAGAGTCGCCTCCAGCCGCCCAGTCGGTCTGATGCGCTCTTACAGCTACATGTACGCAATCATCCACTATCTGTAAATATTGTATAAAGCTTTTCGTTGACGTAATAGCTCTGCGGAAACTCGCAAGGTGAAGAGAAGTAATTATCAAAAGGAAAACGAGACATCCACCCGTTCGTAGCAATTGCCACGAAGGCAACCCATACGGGTTCCTCGAAAGAAGAAGCCTCGTAGTTGAAGAAAAATTCGTCCTTGTCCCGTTCCTGAGACCGTTCCCGAGGAGTGGAAGCATGCGGAGGTAGTGATGATTCCTAAACCGGGCAAGAAACTGCAAATTGAGAACCTCCGACCGATCTCGCTCACATCGTGCCTGGGAAAACTGTACGAACGAGTGGTGACGCTGAGACTACAACAGTACATGGAGGACAACGAACTGTATCCCCACAGCATGTTTGGATTCAGAGCAAAATTATCGACCCAAGACGTACTGCTTCAAATCAAAGAAGAAGTACTCGGGAACGTCCCCAGGAGTGGGGAGAATATAATAATGGCATTGGATATCAAGGGGGCTTTTGACAATGTAAGCCACGAAGCTATCCTCACGGGCATGAACGACCTGAACTGCGGGAGGAGAGTCTACGGCTACGTCAAAGCCTTCCTTTCAAACAGAACGGCAACGATTGGCCTCGGAGGGCTCCGATCAGAGAAGTTCCTTACTCCAAACAAAGGGACGCCTCAAGGGTCGGTCATCTCCCCCACGCTTTTCAACATAGCAATGATTGGCTTGGCAAAACAGTTAAATGAAATCGACGGCATACACCATGCCATGTATGCCGACGACATCACCATCTGGGTTAACACAGGCTCGCTCAGACAGAAAGAAGAGAAGTTACAAGAGGCAGCCACCTGCGTAGAGGACTATGTCAGAGCAAGAGGGCTAGCCTGCTCCACTGAGAAGTCCGAGCTGCTGAGAGTTTGGAGAGGAAAGCAAAACCGCACAGTCCCCACCAGCGACGAGTTAAAGCTCCACGTCTACCTCGAGGGGAAGCCGATACCGGAAAAGACGCTCATCAGAATCCTGGGGATGTGGATACAGTCAAACCAACGCTGCACCCACACCCTCGCCCTACTCAAGGCATCCACCCTACAAGTGGCCCGCATGATCACGCGCATCTCACACAGACGCCACGGCATGCGAGAGGAGGACACACTCAAGCTGGTCAGAAGCTTGGTCGTCAGCCGAGTGGCATACACCCTTCCATACTACAATCCCATCAAGAGTGAGGTACAACAGGCGGACGCGATTCTACGCAAAGCCTACAAAACCGCACTCCACCTTCCCCACAACACCTCAACCGAAAAGCTCCTAGCCTTAGGACTACATAACACCTTCGACGAATTGAAAGAGGCGCAACTAGTCTCCCAACAACGCAGACTACAGCAGACCCCATCTGGCAGGGAGCTCCTGAAGAAACTAGGCTGCGCCGATCAACTTCAAGAGATACAGAGGACCGAAACAATTCCAGACGAGTATCGCAACACACTGAAAGTAGCACCCATACCCCGGAACATGGATCCCAACCTACACAAAGCACGCAGAGAAGCGAGGGCTGAATACCTACAAAAGACACTGGCACCCCAAGAAACGACAGTATACGTGGACGCATCCACGTACGCCAGAGCAGCGGGGCAGAGCAACAGCAACGCGGTAGCAACGGTGATTGATTCGACCCTACGCGAGATCACCAGCGCATCACTACAAGGCTGTACGATAGTCGAGGCTGAAGAAGCGGCCGTCGCTCTAGCGGCAGCGGAGGGATATCGGTCTAAACGGTCTCTAACAATCCTTACAGACTCGCAAACAGCGTGCCGCAACTACCTACGCGGCAGAATAGGGCACGGAGCGCTCCGCATACTCCGCTCCGGAGACCCCATAACAGAACGACAAACAAAAGAAGAACCAATTAGGCATACGATAGTATGGACGCCGGGACACACGGGAGTGGCAGGGAACCAAGAGGCGGACAGGATAGCTCGAGGGTACACTTATTACCGAGCATCCAACATAGGCGACCTCGAGGAGACCGAACCTGTACCCCAAGACTATTCGGCGATACTAAATTACTACAAGGGCTGCAGAAAGCGGTATCCACCACCGCACAACTCCCTTAGCAGAGAGGACTCTATCGCGTGGAGGCAGCTGCAAACGGGCTCGTACCCGAACCTAAACGTACTCAGCAAAATTTATCCCACACAATACAATGACAAATGCCCCTGGTGCCACGAAACACCCACGGTGTATCACATAACGTGGGCATGCCAGAAGATAGACGTGGTACCCGTTATACCAAACCAGAGTGCGGAGCAATGGGAGGGAGTGCTCTCCAGCGATCGCCAGGTCGACCAAGAAGGTCTGATTCGGCGAGCACAACCGGCAGCAGCATCCAGCGGAGCCCTGGACTAAGGGCAACCGACCGTTGTGCTAGAAGATGGACGATTCCATCTGAAGACCGCAGAAGACCAGTGAATCTAGAGCTGATAAAGTTTTTCACTCACTCACACTCCTTGTCCGGGACTCCAACCTGGGACCACCGCCTTTCCGGGGAAGCCGCTCTACCATCTGAGCTAACCTGGCGGCTAGCATACAGGTGGATGTCTCATTTTCTCTTTAATAATTACTTCTCTCCCCCTTGAGGGCTTCCGCAGAAATATTACGTCAAATTCTTGGCTTTGCTTCGAGTTGTTGTCAAATTCAACTTGTCATTCGGAGTTAAGTCTAGCTTAACTCCGAATGCATTTGTCGACTTGGATAAACAGTGGTTTAGGACCACATTAAAGCTGTATTTTGACACTCCGTACTTTCATTCCCCTCGATACGATCGCAAAAGCGCCGCCCACCTTAGGATTCGTCAATCGCGTGCTTGACGGTGGCCCACCATGCAAGCAATCTTCACGATACAGCCCGTTTAGTGTGTCTTCACCCCCTCGCCCCCCACCGCTTTCTCTCTCTATGTCCTATTTATTGTTCTTGTTATTTATTTATTTATTTATTTATTTATTTTAGAATGACGGTTCTACGGCTGACGCCAAATCTCCTGAAGCCTAAAACTCGTCGCACTTTTTAAATTCTTTTTAATTGCAGCAAAGAAAGCGATACCGTGTCATTTGCAATGGTGCTGCTAGTCCAGTTTCAGACAGTTCCTTCTCGCTGAACGAAACGACCACAAAGTTCCCAATAGCAGGGAGAAAAAAATGAAACGAGCGGGAATGCGAGCGGCGGAAACGGGAGGGGGTGGTTCCGCAGCAGTGCACCATTACGGCACCAGACTCTGACACAATTTCTGGGATTGCGCGCGCGTGCGCGCTCACTTAGTAGCAAAGAACAGTGCACGCGCGGGGTCGGTCATGTTCGCCATCAACGTGCGTCCGGCAGTGAATGAAACCACGGACGGAACAATGCGCTAATGACTTGAGGCGCACCAGTGAACATCGTCCGTCAGCATTACGTGCATTCTAAGTTCTTCGCTTTGCGAGGTTCTCTCCTTGTTTTAGCTTTGTTGCCTGCCTCTGCTTTTACGTACGGACCCGTATCGAGAACAATCAGAAATTGTACAATGCAGCCGCAACTCACTGATGCGCAGGAGCTATCAAATGACTCTAAAGGGTAAGCGGTATGAACGCTGCCACGCAGGCGAAGTTCTCTAATTGCTTCTTCTTAAAAGAAAATACACAAAGCATTCTCACAGAGCAGTCAATGTTAGGAGGTGCATGTAGGGATGTTACTCAGCTTAGCAACGATGCTTCATCACTATACGGGTTTTCTGCTTTGATTGAGATGCAGCCATCAAGGTTAACAAGTTTCATAAACAAACGCTCTTTCCTAAGCTTACGCACCATGTGCAAACTACCATAGCAACCTCTGTGCATCTACCATGTAGCTCGCTGCATATTATATATAGGCGTTTGCCATAAAATGAAGGAGAAATAAATGAAAGTGTCGCGGCGATTGGGCGATGCTCATTATGCGTCAAAAATAACGAACGTACGCCTGCGTTTACGCTCTCCCCGCCCTCCCCCACCCCATCTTCCATCGTCCTACGCCCTTCCGCATCTGGAACAGGAACCAAAAATGCGCATAGCAGCGTGCGTCTGATTTAAGTCCACAAGCCGTGGTAGCCTTCAGCGTTCTGCCGGTGCTCGCGAGGCAACAAAGCAGACTCTCTACTTTAAATGTTCTCTCGGAGAATAGCCACAGCAAGAATGCATCCGCCAGAAATTGAGACACACCCTCTCTCACTCCCTCCCGTCCCCTTCTTTCTCGAGCGTCTCTAATCCCTCATGTTTTGAGCCCGCCTTCCCGTGCGCTCCAGTGGCAGACGCGAATGCCACCGCCGCATCTGCTCGCGATGCGTCAAAGCACGCGGATAAATTCTAGAGCGGATAATGGCGCCGCCAGCGAAAGCGTAACGACCGAGCTGAGGCAGGGCGCAGATGGGTCGAAGACGCGCGCGCTATATGAGCTCGCCGCGAGGCGGGGAAGGGGACGCAGTATTACTGCGTCGATGCTTCGCAGGCAGCGTCCGAGACCGCGATCACGACGCGGGTCGGTCACCCACATCTTCCGAAAGCAACCCCACACTCCCCCTCCGAGTACTGGCTGCCGTCAGCTATGCCTTCCGCGCGGTCACGATGTGACCTTCCGAGCCACTCGGGTCGCCAGGCAGCGGTCTATTGCGCGAGCGAAAGGTCAAGGTCCCCTCCTATTAGAGAGAGTGCGTTGCACGCCGCCGAACAACGGTCGTCAAATGCCCCGCAGTTCTGATCTCCTACCGCCTGCGTTGTATGTCGCTTGCGCTTGCCTTGTTTTATTGTTATTCTGTTCTTTTGTTTGTTTGTTCTTTGTTCCTTCGTGTCCGTCGAACTTTCCCTCCTTGGATGGTTATGAAACCTTCCTGAAGCACATGTCAGGGTCAGTAACACCTGCACGCTGCTTAAACGACGCCGCCATAGACACGCTCCGGCCCTGGCAACGTTGTTGTTGTTTTTCCGTGCGCGCAACAGCTGTGAGGATTGAGTAAGCTGGCAAACAACTGGCGTGCAAGTCTGTCAAAATTAAAATTAAATTCTGCTGTTCTACGTGCCAAAAACCACGACTTGATTACGACACGCCGTACAAGGCAACTCCGAATTACTTTGACCACCTGGGACGTTCTTTCTTTTTCTTTTTCACGTGCACCCACTGTAGGGTACGCGGGTGGTTTTGTATTCCGCCCCTATCGTAAAGCCGTGGCCGCGACGGAATCCGCTACCTCGTGTTCAGCAACGCAAAGCCATAGCCACTGATAGACCGCGAGGAGTGGGCATGTTTGTTGTGGATGACGTAGGCGTGGTGCCACAAGAGGAGCACGTGGTAAAGACCTCTGAAATTAAATATCTTTTTTTCGTTTATAGTCAGCGCGCAGCCAGTAGTCAAACTTTTCTTTGTATTTCGCTGTTGGCACTTCATCTGCATAGTGCTGATTAAGTACATGAGCGGCCTAAATACAGCTTCTCTGTTTAACAGATAAACTGTAACCGAAAAAGAAAGGCAGAGAGCACGTACCACAGCCAAGTGTTTTATTAGTGAATGTGTACCAGACTAATTGAACAACGATTACGAGTAACATGCATAAATATAGTTTATTACTTGGAATCGGTGGTGTCTCCCAGCATATGGTGTACGGAGTGCCTATAAAAGACAAAAGAACCAGCATAGAGAACACCAAACGGCCAGTGGCATGTATTTTTACCTAAGTTAAAACAAAGGTACTCAGTGTCCTGCGCCTACATCTGGCCGTATACCACCGTGCGGTTTTTTTTTTTAGTTTTTAGAAAAGGTTCGCATTACCTAGCTCTGTACGTCTTGATGATGCACGCTAAAACAAACAACGTAATATACTGGTAATAAACAGTGTTTTCGATAACATATTACAGACGAATAATACCTGTAGGGAATTGTATTAGCGCTTCTTTCTTCACCAAATCAGCAATAAAGGATATATTCAAATTTTCGAAGTTGACAGTCGCGCCCCTACGTGTTTGTGTCACTTGAACTAAAAACTCATGTTGAAAAATATTACCTCAGCTTATAAAGCACGTGGCGCTACATCCTCAATTCGAGCTCTCTCGCCTCTGCATATGATTTTCTCTGAGGTGTACTCACTCATCCTAGCTGTTTTTAGCTCACATATTTAACACACGTATAAGACGGCTCTGTGAATACAGGCCTCAGAGCGTGTTCAGCACACTCCCAAGTCTTGCATCATCCCCCCTCCCCCTACTTAAGGAACTCTACAAACCCTTTTCAAGTACCAAGATTGAATCGAGCACCAGGCTTTGTTGTAAAACGTCACAATGTACTATACACCATGGGGACTTTTCCTGCTTGGAACACCAGCAAGTTTCTGCGCGAGCATACCAAGCTTTGTGGCCGTTACTGAAGTACTAAAGCGCCAAACAGACGACACAAGAAGAGACACGGACGAGCGCTTACTAACAACTGATGCTTTACTGACGGAAGCACAATATATATACGCAAATTAGGCGGCGCAACTCACGCATTGTCAAAAATCACATGGTAACCAGGCAAAAGGCGATAGAACGATTGTGAAGGTGACGTTCGTGACAATGACACGTAGTGTACAGGGCCAATTGACTATATATGATAATGGTTGCGCGGTGCACAAACACCGCCGTAAGGGAGTACCCACTAAAAACTAATAGATAAAGAATTTTCACCAAGCGCAGGCGGTGCAGCGACATGCTCAGTTCTAACTAAGGGCTTCTAAAAAGGACATTTCACTTTTATAGAGAATTTTTGTTGGTTCGCTCTCGCATTCAAGGCCCTTCCTTTTAATGTGGAAGGCTTCCTTCAGCTCACGGGCAACGCTGTCTCGACTTCTCTCCAGAACCATGGTATCTCTTAGGCGAGGCTTGCACCCGCACTCTTTGCAATGGATGGCTATATTGGAACCAGTTCCTTTTTATTGTGAGCGTTCGTATTCTTTCAGCCTTTCATTTAAACACCGCCCCATTTGTCCAATGTAAACCTTTTTGCATGAGAGCGGAATTTGATAAACTACCCCTTCCTTGCAACTGACAAGTAGATCCGTATGCTGGGTTCCGCAGGTCGCGCGTTCTGCATTTTTTGGTTGTTAACGCGGGTGCACAATGTAGCAAGTTTTGAAGGGGCTGAGAAAACAACCGGGACTTTGAATTTACTCGCAACCTTTTTCAGGTTGTGAGCTACGCGGTGAGAGTAGCCGTTCGCAGATTGTCTGTGCACATGCGGGCACCTTTTCCAATTGTATGCATGCATGCAAAACATCTCAGGACAATTACGGAAAGTAAAGACTATAGTCTTCGGGCTCCATTACGCGAGCAATCTCTCTGCCAGTGACCCGCAATTATGCGTTAGTTGCGCATGCCTTCCCCCTCGCACTGTGAGCCCCTGCGGCGCCGGAGATATTGTTTGTTTCAAAACTGAGGCGCCATAACATCGCGCAATGAATTAATGTCAGTTCTGGCTTTCCCACCAAGTACTGCAGGCAGCAACATCGAACAAAAAAAATGAAATCAACAAGCAAAGGCCACGCCCATCTCGAATGTTCGGGCACATCTCGGCCACACCCCAGCATCGCGCCATTATTACAACGCAAGGAACAAGAGATAGTCGACCTTCGGTCAGCAGCCGGACGGGGGTCGGCCGACCTTTCGAACCGGAGCGCCGAGACGGTCCAAGTGCAGAGCGTGACCCCAAAGACCCCGATTACGTGACCCCTCCGAGATCCCGGTGCACATTTCCTATGCGCCGGGTACACGTGCTTCTGCACAGGCGACGCGGCATGTCGTGGCTTTCTTTGGTCACGTGGCCGCACCGCCCCGTGTACGTTCCGCTTTTGAGGCATCCAGCGCGACGCCCCCGCAGCAGATTCCGGGTCCCAGAAGCGATGCGAAGCCGAGATACTGATAGAGAGACGTGCTGGAGCTCAAAGGTCTGCTTCCAACTCATCCAACATGCGTCACACGAGCGTCCGTAGTCGGCCGGCCGACCATCAGCATAATGCGTGATACTTAGTATCACAGGTTTGGAACAAGAACGCTGCTAGACGAACGCTATGAATATGGCCAGTGGCGAACACCGCAATAATAGTAGGAACTCAATCGCTTCGGCCGCATTTGCCTTAGACATAGACGCGCAAGCTGATCCCTCTCTTCGTAGGCTAAGTCACACAGCCTGGAATGGCAATCACAACATTTTCAAAGAAAATCGCTAGTATCCGATACTCGGGCAAATATGAATGCTGATCTTGCCCGTCACAGCTCAGGAACTGGTTCTGCATAGGGGGGTATAAATACATACGAGGTCTTTTTCTCGTTTCATTTCATTTCATTCATCTTTAAAGGCCCGAGGGCACTACATAAGGAGGGGCGACTTTTCGTTTAGAACAACGCATAATAGAAATACAAGCACAGTGAACACAAACATTGGAAACGTGGAGGACTAAACAGAATAAGTATTTTCTATAGAACTTACAAACACTTTATAAACTGCCTGTGACAGATGGCGTAATTATAACCATTGAAGTGGATTGACCGCAGAGGTGAACATTACATACACAAAAAATCGGAATCCCTAACAGAGTAAAGCAAACTTTAAATAGCTTGTACTTTGATGATGGCATATGTTACAATTTACGGAGTGTAGGTGTGAGTTTGCAAGGCATATGTACTTAGAACGAACTCTGAGGATGGCGTCGCGGCTTCGAGATAGGTGCCCTCTAACTTTTGGCGGAAGTGCTCTGTTTGTCTTCATACTTTTTTTGTACTAAAGCCGTGCTTCGTGCATTCAAGTAAAAAGCTAAGCGGAACGCCATGTATTTTTGTCGCGCACTACTTCGGTAGTGAAGACCTGGGAACTCGTATCATCCTTGCGAATTCGTTCCGAGTGGATACGTCTTGTGAAGTCCTCTGCTGCAATTTGCAACTCTCAACATGTGCCATGAAAAAATTTGCTGAAAACTGAATCACCGAAGTGTTGTTGATACTTCGTATACGCATTTCGATTTCTTCCGCAAATAATGTCGATTTTTCGAGTAGCCCTCTCAAGAAATATAATTGCGCTATCTGCAAGAGGCACATTTTGTTTAGATTGAATATATATATATATATAAGGTAAGTAAACGGAAATTTGTCAGGCGACCTTTCAAACGGAAAGAACTTGAGCGATGCTACAAGTTAAACAGAACAAGCGTTTACTTTCAACAGTTTTGACCTGTGTGTGGGTCAATCTTCAGCAGGGCTTACAAAAGTGTATATGTATAGTGGTCTTGAAATAATATAGCTGGGTTTGGTCGTCTGCTATACTTCAACTTATAGCAAAGCCCGATGTAGCAGCATCATACCACCCAGCGAAGCATGCCGAGCCGACGCATTTGTCCAAATGCGTGCCGTCCTTCACGCACGTGACTATCTTGTGTGTTTTGACGCCACGACACATGCAATTCTCCGCAAACGGAACCGAAACTGCTTTGTCGAAAATCAATGACTGTTATTTAGGGGCTTCTGATGCATGCCAGTATATTTTACTGGGCTTTCGAGGTCTGTGACATACACTTAACGCAAGAAATGAAATGTCATAAATGTTATGTCAGCAGTAGTACTTAAAAGGGTAAGTGTACTTGAGAGAGCATAACGAAATGACTATACAGGGACATGCATATTTCCCATTAGTGTACGAAAAAAGATCATGTGCTTACCGCTGCACTGTAATTGATCAAGTTTTGCAAAAAGAAAAGAATGAAATTTTAGAGTCTACGTCCTTCAGTGTAACACTTGGCACAGTTATTGTCTGGCATTTAAGAAAAGGCGCAAAGTTGCCTTTGTTTATGAAGATGCAAGCTACTAAAAGACATGCTTTTTGCCCTGAAGTTAAAACACACACAAGACGAAGAGACATAAAGACAACACGGGTGTCTTCCGTTTGTGTGTATTTTAACTTGCGGTAAAAAACATGTCTTTTAGCAAAACACCAACTAGACCAACAAGCAGGGGTGAGATCGGAGATGGTTGCTCGGCGCGTTCGTTCGGTTACCGCCGCGCGCGATTGGCCTACTCCGCGCCGACGTCGCCAGCCGCCGGGCGCGGCCACGTTTTTGGTGACGTCAAAATGACGACACGCTCCTGTCAATCATCCTCCCACCGAGCATTTCGTCTGCTAGGCCCCGAACCCGACGGGAGCTGGGAAGTTTGGAGCGATCATACGGCTTCGCATGGCGCGCCTGGTGGATTGGATTGGATCCAACCGGCGGCTGCGCCATGGCACGTTTGGATTCAATCCATAGTTTAATTCGAGAAAATGGCGCTTCCGTTGGGAACTTAGGTTGTTGCGCTGGCATTTCTAGAGGAAGGAGGAGAGCGGGTGGCGGTGCGAAACGCGTTTGAAGAAATGGCAGAAGGTGAATTCCGGCGTTGTTTTTGTTTCTCGAAACAAATAATTCGTTGGTTGTACAGCGAAATCGACGCCATCATCGGTGCCAGCGAGACACTGGAATGTTGTCGCTGCCTCTTGAAAAGAGCGCCACTCTTCCCGTCGTTTCTTTTTCTTTTTTTTTTTCTTGGTGTGTGCGACACCACCTAGGGAGGACGCAAAGAAACTAATAGTTATAAATAGCAGTAGTCACACGAACTTGTATATGAAAACGTGTTTGGGCTTGAGAAAAAAAATACATTTTTTTAGATAAAGATTTCTTACATTTGGAAGACGAGAAACCTGTCGTTTTTTAGTATACTGTCTGCAAGCAGACGACAAACGACGGAAGTGAACTTCCGGGGAGGTCACCGCTTCCTGATTGGCTGCTCTCTCCGCCCCGTTGTCACAGATTTTGCATACTGCCACTTTGTGACGTTGCAGCAACCGAAGAGAACGTGTATCGAACAAAATATCTCCGATCGCGCCCCAGTTCTGTTGCAAGCTACTGCCGCTACGGCGCAAGCATAAACTTGCGTCGCCGCGTGCCGGCGGCTGCCGGTCATGAAGGGTTGCCGCGAGCATAGAGTTTCTCACTATAACACCTATAGGGAAATCTGGCGCCACCGTCTATGGGAGTTTCTTAAGGGGGCACCGTGCCGTCATGGGAATGACGGTATATGTGTCTGCGAGGCTCGTGTTGGCTGGTGTTGTAAGAGGCTTCGTCTAAAACGTGGATATGGCTACACAAATAACGCGTTCTCAAAGTAAAATCCTCATAAAATGTTTCCATTCACGCAAATTACATCGTTACTCACCTACAATGCATGACCAAGCGAAGAAAAGCAAGAACAGACGACTAACTGTTTCAAAACGGGCGCGAACCTTGTCGTCTGTCCTCCAACTTTAGCGGCCCGCTGATACTTTTTACGTAACATATAGTCGTACACGCAATAACAGGTCCTCATAGTTAAACAAAACATGTTTTCGCGTAATAATAAAGCTAAAACAGCTTTTCACATGCTGTTTTAGTTGAAAATGAATCATTGTGACAGACTGAACGGTACTTGCCAAGCGCGTCTTCAAGGTTTGCTGTCTCTCCGAGAACGATGCCAATCCGAAGAGACAATATACCGGCATTCCCATGCATACCACAGCGCAGCAGCGCCAGATTTCCCTCTAAGTAATGTGCTGAGAAGCTCTATGGCCGCGAGTTCCAGAGGAGCATGCGATACGCGGCAACCCTCCAAGACCCTCTTCTTTGCGCAATTTCTGCAATGCAATGCGAATCCGCGCTGTGCCATACGTCAAAGTTCGCTCACCACCAGTTCAGTAATAATCACTTGAACCAAAACAACAGTTCTTCGACTACGCGGCTGCCGGTCGTGGGAGCCATGCCCACCCCATTGCCGACAAACACATTCTCACTAATTAGCTCTGTCTTTGATACGTAGGTACATAAATTTATCTCATTATATGCGCCATGCATTCGTAAAATGCAGGTTGTTGAGAGAAACGTCGTTGCTTATTCTTGTGCGCTACCTCTGCTGCTTTCCGATAGCTCATTTTTCATAACACTGTACCAAGAATCACAACGATGGCGGCAATGCCTCAGCTTCATCCAATCAGCGCAGATTGCACTTCGCGGGTGTGTACTCTAGCCAAAAAAAAAAAAAAAGAATCCGCGCGGAGCAGCGTGGCCTTTGTACACGTTGTCGGCACTTCCAACGCCTGAATGTACCCTTTATTGTGCAGGCACTTCGAGCTCCGCACATGATGATCACGCGGCATGATTCATTATGTGGTGATTATACCTGTACTATAAACAGTCAATTTGCATCACACGCTGCCTACGTTAGTCTGTTTTCTTTTTCATTTTTTTTCTTTTTTTTTAGAGCTGCTGTATGCCGCTTAGAACATGTCTTCGAATTGTGCTGGGAATGAGAAGGTCGCGTGTCACATTGACGGAAACTATCGGGATTGAATTCCAGAAACAAGAGATTATACTTTATTTTGGCTTTGAAAAGGGTCCAAAGGGACATGGAGCATCGCTTGGCGGTGTAAACCGTAGAGCACCGTGTGAACCGAGATGTTTACGTTCACGTGACCTCAAGCCCACACGGGGAGTGTTATTTTGCTTGGATAGATCTATGCATTGCTTAAAAATATATTTTATGTCCCTGTAGTTTTTCTTTGTTTCGCGTCAATTATCATTCTTTTTTTCTATATTCAAATAAGGCGTGTTGAAAAGTAACGCTGCCTTCGTGTGGAGCGGAGTGCTTCAGTGATGAGCCCTCAAGTAAACACTCTCTGCATTGTGACGTGCACCAATGCAGGTAGCGTGGTGGGAGCGGCGCGAAGGTCGCCATCTTATTCAGAAAGTGGAAAATGAGTTGCGCTGTTAAGGCTTGTTTGGGTCGTCATTACACCATCGTAAGTGTTTATTCTTTTTTTTTTTTCCACAACGCGCCTCCTCGACCGTCGCAGAAAATTTGTAATCTGTCTCTTTCTTTTCGCACCGCGAAAAGAAAGACACAGATTACACAGACAAACTGCAATAGTATGAAACACGTGATATTATAGGCGACTGATAAAAAACAGCTAATGACTCATGCCACTGCTACGTGCTCAAGAGAAAAATTTGGGTGGTTTTTTTTCACTCGTTTTTTTTTTTTTAACACAATGTGACCACTGCTACTGAAGCTCAATCCGCTTCCAGTTTCTCACCAATATTGGCATGACATTGTCAATGCGGTAGTAATCAATGTTGCATGCGCTCGCACACAGTTTTAAGAAGAGACTGCGCACATGACAAAAATTCTGTTATAGACATTTATGCTGGCTTTCCAAGAAAATCATTGCACGTTTATACACTTCAACTGGACACATCCAATGGTAGGCTTTCAAAAACGCTACAAAATGGATCGTTGAAAAACGTTAAGCAGTCACTTTAAGCAAGTATGTTGTTCTAGCAGACGATATATCGTCCCGTAAAATCTTTGCAAAACCGGCAAAATAACGAAGACACCTCGTACGCAGTGCGAATCTTGTATGTTACAGAATAATAAATGCGATGACAGTCATATATTGGCAACCTCTCGGAATTTCGGGAAATCACATTACGGATGACGCCGCCCCATCGGCCCACGGTGGCGCCCCTATTATGCCAATACCACTGTCGAGAACAGATGCAGCCACAGGTCTTCGCTCACTCGAACGCGAGCTTACGCAAACTCTGCGTAACACCAGTGAATTCACGAACGCACGTCTCCGCAGATTGGGTTCACGTCTGCAACTCCGTCTTCCACCAGGGTAACCACGAGCAGAAGCAACACTTCTGTGCCGCCTGTGGCTCGGCGTGGCATTCACGAACGCCTATTTCTTCAAGAAAAGAGCGCTACGAAGACGCGGACTAAAAGATGAACATGTACGACGGACAAGGCGTACAAAAAAAGACAAGGCCAACTTAATGTATTATTGAAGAAACGGGATTTTAAATAGATACAACCTAGAATGGCCCAACGTGACATCACGACCTCCCTATCTCGTTAGAAAAGCTATCTCTTTTTCGGTAAGCGTCACTGAAGGGCAGCTAATGCACGTGCCCTCGGCCTTTGCAATGTAGAAAGCTTCTAATATTTCCCGTTCTAGTCTATCTCTAGACCAAGCCGTCACAATTGCCGTCCGTGTCTTCGTGACACCAAGTTTCTGGCACGGTCTAGAGATAGACTAGAACGGGAGGTATTAGAAGCTTTCCACATCGCAAAGGCCGAGGGCATTTGCATTAGTTCCCCTTCAGTGACGCTTACTGAAGAAGGGATAGCTTTTCTAGTGAGATAGGGAGGTCGTGATGTCACGATGGGCCATTCTAGGTTGTATCTATTTAAAACCCCGTTTCTTCAAAAATACATTAAGTTGGAAGTAGCGCCTTGTCCGTTCTACATGTTCCTCTATTAGTCCGCGTCTTCGCAGCGCTCTTTTCTTCAAGTATGCAAAATCAACTCACGCACATCAAGCTTCTGCTGCCTATTCCTTCCGCTTGGAATGGCCGACAGCCCTACTTGCGTCACCTGCGGCTGCCAGGAGACGATCGAGCACCTGCTTTGTGACTGTCCCTGTTACAATGTGCCAAGAAAAGTACTCGAGGCCGCGCTCGAAAATCTGTACAATCGCCCTTTCAGACGAAATTGTTCTCGGACACTGGTCCAGATGGGTTTCGGCACCGAAGGCCTCAAGGGCTTTGCTGAAGTTTTTAAGGGTCTTTAAGGGCTCAAGGGCTTGACCGCCTTTGACTGTTGTAGCGCTTAGCATCGCGTTACTGTGTGAGTTTCTCTGGTTTCCTTTTCTCTCTTTTTATTCCCTTTACCCCTTTCCCAAGCACAGGGTATCCAGCCGGTACTTACACTGGCAAACCTCCCTGTCATTCCTTCCCTTTTCTCTCTCTCTCTCTCTCTGCTCGTCCCGGAGCTTTCTTCACCCGGTGGGAGATCATCTGATAACACTGCGCCGCGACCAGCTTCAATCAAGATTAACCGCAAAACTCGCATCTCTTTCACCCTTACATTAGTACAGCGCTGTTTATCCTCGCGCACATAACAACATCAAATATCTAGAAGACTCAGAACTGCTATGCCACAGGTCTGCTCGCTGGGCCCGAGAACGTACTTTTCGTTTCGGAACACCCAAACAAATAGCGTTACCTTGAAATAGCTCTATCCTTCTTCAGTAGGCACGACTAAGCATCTATGCGCACGACTACGTGTCTACGGAAGCCCCTCTCGGAAAAAGCGGCAGCGCTGATCGTGACGCCGGAAAGCGTTGGCAACGGTGCTGGGTAGGTGGCGCCATCTTTAGAGCGAGCGGTTTACTATAATGCTCGCAGCTTTCACGCGAGCGTCACACAGTGCGCTGCTTCGCATATTCTTATTTATTATTCTTTCTTTCCTTCTTTAAGAATGCGATTAGGACTACTGAGAAGTACAATAACTGTATTTTGTTTAAACAAGATCACTGGCACGACATTTGTTCTGTCGGCAGGGATACGTTTTGGCGGGAAGAGGGCAGGAGATTCTAGTGGCTGTATATGAAAGTTCTCTAGATTTTCAGTCCACAGAGTTCTCTAGGGGCAAATTCACTGAGGAGTTCTCACTAAATTACAGTTTTCAATAATGGTCCTTGGCTTCTCGTACGTGTAGAAAATACCGTATCACTATGAACCAGCCGCACCATGTATTTTCGACTATTTTCAGCAAGAAGTAGCTAGATGCAGGGATGTTGTTCATAAATTAATGAATTAAACAATTTAAGATTTTTTTTTATTTACTCGAAGACGAAAAATACTGATAGTGTACAATTTGCAAGCATGGCGTGCAATCTAATTATTTTCTTGTCAATCAAATATAAGATTTTCTGATGACTGCATATATATGCCTGATTATGTGCTGTTCTTCAATGAAACTTTTGACAGTTTGTTTGTGCTTTTGTCCACAACCTCTGTATCCCTGAAGAAAATGCCACAGCCAATTTCGCGATGTTACAAGAAGCCTATCTATATTTGCTCTTTTCTTGCACACTCTTAAAACAGTTGCAACCTTCGAGGTGTATATTTTCCACACAACAATATTCGTCATCTGTCTTGCTCTAGTTTCTTTTCTTGGGTTTCCTTTCTTATAGTCTCAATGTCTCAAGCTAAAATATTACCTTTGACTGATCATTAACATCAGAATCATATAAAAACCTGGATGCATCAAATAATTTGCCAACGTTCCATTATACAGAGTGAAGTTCGGCCATTTGGAGCACGAGCGCAAATTAGTCATGAAATTATACGATTGCACCGCCCAAAGTAACACACTGGTTATGGCCGTAGTGTAGCACTTGAGCCTCATCTCCATCTGCTTCAGTTCGTTAGCGTGGGCTTCAATATAAATACACGAGCGTTGTTGCATTACTTGTGCGCCATTGACGGAAATGTATACTCTATGACAGCCTGAGTATCCAGTACACAAGCTCCACTCATAAAAACGCAGTGCCCCCTTGCCCTTCAACTTTGCGAGAAAGCCAAGCCAGCTGGACTCCACTCACGGCTAGATTACTTTGCTAGAAAAATGGTAGACACATTCGAAAATAAAAGCCAATTGGTTTCAAGCTAAAATATTATCTCTGGTTCATCATTAATATCAGAATAACGCATACGATTTGCCCAGACGTGCAGGTTCCATCCTAAAGCCATCGCACCATGGTTTCATCCTATACAAAGGCACACCTGTACACAGAAAAACAGACGTTTTAAACACTCAAAAGCACTCGCCGTTACGCAAATAAGCGAACATAATTAGCTGGCGAATTTGTGGAAGCAGTTTGTGAATGGGACAGAGTACACGTAACCGTTTGTTCTGAGGTTTTCACCGACTATGAGATATTAGTTTCCGGCATAATCAACCATGAGCATTCTATAGCTCGATCGATGCAAATGGGAACTTAGACCTGTATTTATAAAAACACTGCTCGTAAGAGAAAATTTGAGCCAACGTTGATGCTAGACATATTGTTAGTGACTTAGCGACGACGCCGGCGAATCGCAAGGAGCACTTATGAATGAAAATCTTTTGCGAATTCGGCGCGTAGCTCATAAAGAAGCGACACTGAAAGGGATACACGTTGAACTGCTGGCTGCGAATGAATAGAATTGAGTTTGAGCAAAAGCAAAGTACGCACACTAACTCGAACTATCGAGCGACATTATTAGTATAGTGCCTATGTCGCCGCCCGTTATTTAATGAAGAACATCTGTACCTACGGGCAGGCGGTGGTTTATGTATGGTCCTTCCTCGCCGTTTGTGAAACCGGAAGCAGAATAAAGGTCCCTTGTGCAGAAAACTAGTCTTTTACGCAAGTGAACACCACAGCGGTTGCCTGTTACGCGCGCTACGAATTTCGTGGTTTATAGCGTGAAGAAGGGGGTTCAACCGAGGGGCCTGATTTTTAATAATCATATCATGAGAAGCCCCCAATCAAGTACACCGAGGTCAACATAGGGGAAATTACTGGTACTGAATAAATGAAAATAAAGAAATAATAAATTATTGGAAACGAAAGAGGATAAAAAACAACTTGCCGCAGGTGGCGAATGATCCCACGCATTGCATGCGTAATGCGAAGACGTGGGATCGTTCCTCACCTGCGGCAAGTTGTTTTTACAGCCACTTTCATAGCCATTAATTTATCATTTCTTTAATTCCTTAGTAAGTACACGTAATTTCCCCTATGTTGTCCTTGGCGTCATTGCTTGTTGGCTTCTCATGAAGTGGTTTAGCGTAGTTTGACAGGCCTGCACAGGAACCTCCGTCTATTTGGCATAGGGAAGACCAATCTTATAATCCCAGCAGTCGCCCTCCACTTGCTTCGGCCCATGGGAAAAAATATTGGTGTATCGCGCCACACGCAGCTTTTGTTTAGTATTTCTTTCACCATGATTACCTTGCTGTATAAACACCGTATTCCCCATAGCTACTCCATCCAATAACATCATATGACGCATAGGAAAAACGGCTTTTTCTGTGTGATTATACGTTTCTTATCGGATTATTAGACATCGGTTTTATGGGGCATATACAGTTTTTAATAGGGTAGTCCCGGGTCTGTGCCCCTTTCACTGATACAACGCCGTTCTCGTCATTGTTTTACAACGTTGTCCGTCCAGTAGGCGCGAAATTGCTGTGCTATGCGCGTTGTCGCCAGGCCCGAGAGGTGATTTTCACTAGACGTTGCAGAAATGGAAGAGATAAGTGCAGTGCCGTAACTGTCTCTCACAGGAGGACACCTCAACCTAGACGTTGCACAAAGGTCATGGACCAGCACCGCTATGCTTCTTCCAGATACGCGCACGACTGAATGCGTACCGACGCAAGCACGCATAGCGCTAATCATGACGCCGCCACAATTTGCCACAATGCTGAGGAGGTGGCGCCATCTATCGGCTACAACCTTCACTAAAGGGCGGTTAGCTTTCATCCCCACATTCAGCGCGCCTTCCCGTAACAGGTCATGCGGTTACCTACAAAACCACGCAGCAACAAGCGCAGTAATGTGTTGCAACAATACTCGATGCAAAAAGTGATTATGTTTGAAGAGCAGTGTGAGTGGGTCTTAACCCTCGGGCTAAGTTCTTGCCTTTCTGTTACTGAATCTCCAAATTCTTTCATTTCCAAAAATCCAAAGCATGCTCTTGCGACTGATACACTTAAGGAGTTTTCTCTAGTGCGTACTGGAATAAGGTTGAGTGGGCCGGACACCGTACGTCCTCCCCCTTACACGCCGCGGCACGAAAAATTGATCGAGGTCACGGTGAGCAAACTGGATTGGGGCGGAGACGTGCTCCGCGGTATATGCGACCTCCCAGACAACACTCCTCACAGATTTTACGACGTCCTCGCTACGTCTTGAAGAGCACATTCACGGGTTCGAACATCCTGAAAACATCTTTTGCAGGACTTATTAAAGATGTCTGATTGTCCAAGGAACGTCCACTACAGGACATATTGAGCACATTTAGTGTTATCTTAGAAGAAACCCTGAAATTTAAAATTTTACTATTCTTTCGGTTGATCAATGAAAAATTAGGTGCTATATTTCATGTGACGTCGTTACTACGCCATGGAGCTTGATATTAATTTTTTTTTCGTTGAGCTAAGCGCTGATCAACTGCTCTTGAACCCTCACCACTGTTTTTGATTGAACCATTTTTTGTAACTTGTATCGTTTTGAGTACTCGCGGGCGGTAGCATTTGTGGTTGGTAGTGAAAGAGTGAACCAGCAAGGTATCCCGCGATGTCAGCGACCAAGCCACCCCATTTTCCTCGTTTTCTTTCTTTTTTTTTTTTTTGCTGGCACCGTCGTGGCTGGCACATTGGCACTTTCGATTTGAAATGTCAAGCCAAGCCAGTCCAAGCCAAGTGCAGCATTGAAGAAAAATATGGCAGCGGACAGCGGGTAAGTCTCTCTCACATTTTTCAAGGTGGCAGAATGTGGAACGCAGATTTGTATGGGGAAGAAATAGACGCATCAGCGCATGTTTTTAATTATTGAACAACGTAGACAGATTATCAATTACATAGTGAATCAGACGGCTTCGCGCGACTTTGCCACGGAGCTCTTCGTTTCGTATGGAATGGGTTTTTTAACTAACGGTGTCGCTTCGTCTGTAGAATAAAATCACGAAAGCTGTTGTCCACAGGTTTGTGACCTTTTATGTCGGGTCGCGAGAGTGTACACTCTCAACGTGATGACTTCAGCGCTTCTGACCATCGCTTGTCCATCGTTCAACGTCGCTGTAACATCACTCTCAATCTCTCCGCGCTGTTTTTAAGAACAAGAGCATTCATTGTGCGAACGTCCAAGTAATACGACGTTTTAGCATTGGCCGGCGGCAAATATCGCGCGGTGTCGGCCTCTAAGCTAGACGCAGTTATACTTAATATTTTCCTAAATCATGTGACGGCTAAGAAGGTGAAGAGTATTCGTTATGGAAAAAATAAGCCTTCACTGGATTGATTTTGCCATAAAGAGCAACATTCGATAACCACCATAAAATTACTGCACGAAGCACCAGCTTTGGTGCTTCGTGTAGTAATCTTGTGCTTCAGTGCTTCCATGTATGTGGCATAAACTCTTGCGTTTATCATTTCTCTGTATCTGGATGTAAGTTGTTTTTGACAATGTGCTGTTTCTTATTTCTTTCAGTGACTCCTACGGGCTCTCTCGCTTCTGGCTTTGTCACTTGGCTTTGTCACGCTTCTTTCAACCTTTTTCATCACTGTGACATGCACCGTTAAGTAAAATTAATAAAATGGTCTTGTGTACGTCATTATGGGTTTACCTTTTCATTTCGCGTGGCCCTCTGCAACAGTGCTCAAAGTATGCTCTGTCAAGCACAAAGTGCATGCTGTAGTTTTAATCATGAATTTCCTACTTAGTGGATAGAAAACAGCTTACTTTAGGTAATAAGATGACTGATTTTTACTGGGTGCAGCGAATGCCTAGGTCTTTAAAATGTCCTCAACACGTACTGAAAAAAATCCTCGAATACTCTTCTGAGAACGTCCTGAGGATGTGCTGAGGCCGGACAACAGGTCTTGATAGGGATGTTTTGAGGCCCAAGTGGGGACGTCCTGAGGACGTCCAAACGTACTCAACCGTATGTCGCGAGGATGTCCTGCGGATGTCATTGTGTTGTCTGGGCTGCTTTTGTTGCGGCAGATCGATTGCGCGTGCATACGCTCTTAGATTGGTACTTTATTTTAACTGCAAATTTATGCTTACACCCTTTTGCCACGTATACATATTTGAGGCATGGAGTACACAACACGATGTTTTCAACTTTAACGCGACAGCGTTAAGGAGCTCGTGTCGCAGAAAGGTCGTGTCGTCGGCGTCGGTGTCGGCGGCGTTGGCCGTGAGCGAAAATTCCTGGAAGGCAATTTAGAAATAAAAACAACTTGCAAGATGGGCTAGGTGAGACTGAACCAGGGTCTCCGGAGTGTGAGACGGAGACGCTACCACTCAGCCTTGAGTTCGATGGTTCAAAGAGGGACAAAGCGCCTCTAGTGAATGCGGTGTTGCCTTAGAAACGTGCCGTAGAAAGTTATACTGTGGTGTATATCGGTAATTATGAGCACGTAAATTACAGAAGTCGCAGTTAAACGAGTAGCGAAGTACGTTTCCGCTACATTTCTTCTCCGGATGGATGGTTGGATGGATGTTATGAGCGTCCCCTTTGGAACGAGGCGGTGGGTTGCGCCACGCAGCTCAGCCTAATTTCCTACCTAGGTTAAACAATGAAAAAGAAAACACTATGAACTACCACGCCCAAATTTTCTGATCCCCTATTGCGAACTGTGCTTTTGTACGTCTCCGTCATTTGTCGTTTCGCTACTTTTTTTCCACCAATCCTCCTATCGCCTCTTACTTACAAGCCTGCACTTGGCGCACACGCAGAGCCATCTTGCGGCAAACACAGAAGACCCCCTCCTCGCTATGTAAGGCATCGCCCCGACAGGTGGCGCGCCACTCCCGCGCTTCTCCCCTTCGTCTCGTTTGAGCCATTGGGGCCGTGCGGGGACCGGTGCGAGGATGCCCCAATACCCTTGCGTTTGATAAGTTTTCTCGCTCTCTCCCCTTCCTACTTCAGCGTGGGTCACTCGAACCCTCGTGTTTAGGCGACGCGGCTCCTCTTTCCGCTCACACCGCGATTCCTAGGTGCAGCGTCCGATGCGGGACGCCTCTGACGTGATCACTGCGCTGTAGCGCGTCTGGTGGGAAAGCGTCTCCTGCAATGTGTGCCGTGCTTCTGGCGAGGAGTCATGCGTCAGCGTGGTGCTGCAGGAACAAATGATCAGAAAAAAGTTGTGCTGTGGACTCAGAAGTGTCATCATCATCATCATCAGCCTGGTTACGCCCACTGCAGGGCAAAGGCCTCTCCCATACTTCTCCAACAACCCCGGTCATGTACTAATTGTGGCCATGCCGTCCCTGCAAACTTCTTAATCTCATCCGCCCACCTAACTTTCTGCCCCCCCCCTGCTACGCTTCCCTTCCCTTGGGATCCAGTCCGTAACCCTTAATGACCATCGGTTATCTTCCCTCCTCATTACATGTCCTGCCCATGCCCACTTCTTTTTCTTGATTTCAACTAAGATGTCATTAACTCGCGTTTGTTCCCTCACCCAATCTGCTCTTTTCTTATCCCTTAACGTTACACCTATCATTCTTCTTTCCATAGCTCGTTGTGTCGTCCTCAATTTGAGTAGAACCTTTTTCGTAAGCCTCCAGGTTTCTGCCCCGTAGGTGAGTACTGGTAAGACACAGCTATTATATACTTTTCTCTTGAGGGATAACGGCAACCTGCTGTTCATGATTTGGGAATGCCTGCCAAACGCACTCCAGCCCATTCTTATTCTTCTGATTATTTCCGTCTCATGATCCGGATCCGCCGTCACTACCTGCCCTAAGTAGATGTATTCCCTTACGACTTCCAGTGCCTCGCTGCCTATTGTAAATTGCTGTTCTCTCCCGAGACTGTTAAGCATTACTTTAGTTTTCTGCATATTAATTTTTAGACCCACTCTTCTGCTTTGCCTCTCCAGGTCAGTGAGCATGCATTGCAATTGGTCCCCTGAGTTACTAAGCAAGGAAATATCATCAGCGAATCGCAAGTTACTAAGGTATTCTCCATTAACTTTTATCCCCAATTCTTCCCAATCCAGGTCTCTGAATACCTCCTGTAAACACGCTGTGAATAGCATAGGAGATATCGTATCTCCCTGCCTGACGCCTTTCTTTATTGGGATTTTGTTGCTTGCTTTATGGAGGACTACGGTGGCTGTGGAGCCGCTATAGATATCTTCCAGTATTTTTACATATGGCTCATCTACACCCTGATTCCGTAATGCCTCCATGACTGCTGAAGTTTCGACTGAATCAAACGCTTTCTCGTAATCAATGAAAGCTATATATAACGGTTGCTTATATTCTGCACATTTCTCTATCACTTGATTGATAGTGTGAATATGGTCTATTGTTGAGTAGCCTTTACGGAATCCTGCCTGGTCCTTTGGTTGACAGAAGTCTAAGGTGTTCCTGATTCTATTTGCAATTACCTTAGTAAATACTTCGTAGGCAACAGACAGTAAGTTGATCGGTCTATAATTTTTCAAGTCTTTGGCGTCCCCTTTCTTATGGATTAGGATTATGTTAGCGTTCTTCCAAGATTCCAGTACGCTCGAGGTCATGAGGCATTGCGTATACAGGGTGGCCAGTTTCTCTAGAACAATCTGTCCACCATCCTTCAACAAATCTGCTGTTACCTGATCCTCCCCAGCTGCCTTCCCCCTTTGCATATCTCCTAAGGCTTTCTTTACTTCTTCCGGCGTTACCTTCGGGATTTCGAATTCCTCTAGACTATTTTCTCTTCCATTATCGTCGTGGGTGCCACTGGTACTGTATAAATTTCTATAGAACTCCTCAGCCACTTCAACTATCTCATCCATATTAGTAATGATATTGCCGGCTTTGTCTCTTAACGCATACATCTGATTCTTGCCAATTCCTAGTTTCTTCGTCACTGTTTTTAGGCTTCCTCCGTTCCTGAGAGCATGTTCAATTCTATCCATATTATACTTCCTTATGTCAGCTGTCTTACGCTTGTTGATTAACTTCGAAAGTTCTGCCAGTTTTATTCTAGCTGTAGGGTTAGATGCTTTCATACATTGGCGTTTCTTGATCAGATCTTTCGTCTCCTGGGATAGTTTGCTGGTATCCTGCCTAACGGAGTTACCACCGACTTCCACTGCACACTCCTTAATGATGCCCACAAGATTGTCGTTCATTGCTTCAAAACTAAGGTCCTCTTCCTGAGTTTAAGCTGAATACCTGTTCTGTAGCTTGATCTGGAATTCCTCTATTTTCCCTCTTACCGCTAACTCACTGATCGGCTTCTTATGTACCAGTTTCTTCCGTTCCCTCCTCAGGTCTAACCTAATTCGAGTTCTTACCATCCTGTGGTCACTGCAGCGCACCTTGCCGAGCACGTCCACATCTTGTATGATGCCAGGGTTAGCGCAGAGTATGAGGTCTATTTCATTTCTAGTCTCGCCGTTCGGGCTCCTCCACGTCCACTTTCGGCTATCCCGCTTGCGGAAGAAGGTATTCATTATCCTCATATTATTCTGTTCCGCAAACTCTACTAATAACTCTCCCCTGCTATTCCTAGTGCCTATGCCATATTCCCCCACTGCCTTGTCTCCAGCCTGCTTCTTGCCTACCTTGGCATTAAAGTCGCCCATTACTATAGTGTATTTAGTTTTCACTCTACCCACCGCCGATTCCACGTCTTCATAGAAGCTTTCGACTTCCTGGTCATCATGACTGGATGTAGGGGCGTAGACCTGTACAATCTTCATTTTGTACCTTTTATTAAGTTTCACAACAAGACCTGCCACCCTTTCGTTAATGCTATAGAATTCCTGTATGTTACCAGCTATATTCTTATTAACCAGGAATCCGACTCCTAGTTCTCCTCTATCCGCTAAGCCCCGGTAGCACAGGACGTGCCCGCTATTTAGCACTGTATATGCTTCTTTTCGCCTCCTAACTTCACTGAGCCCTATTATATCCCATTTACTGCCCTCTAATTCCTGCAATAGCACTGCTAGACTCGCCTCACTAGATAACGTTCTAGCGTTAAACGTTGCCAGGTTCATAATCCAATGGCGGCCTGTCCGGAGCCAGTGATTCTTAGCACCCTCTGCTGCGTCGCATGTCTGACCGCCGCCGTGGTCAGTTGCTTCGCAGCTGCTGGGGACTGAGGGCCGGGGTTTGATTGTTGTGTTCATAGGAGGTTGTGGCCAAGTACTGCACCAGGGTGGCCAATCCTGCTCTGGTGAGGGAGTGCGTTACCGGTTCTGGTCACCGGGATCAGGCCACACTCCAGGCCTGTTTGTGCAATTTTATCAACACGCGGATTGTTTTTTTTTTAATCCGGTGGAAAATTGCCGGCACCGGGATTCGAACCACGGACCTCTTGCACGCGAGGCGGGTGTTCTACCTCTACGCCACCGCTGCACCTACAGAAGTGTAGTATATGAAAACTCTGTCTTTGTGTGACTCAAGAGCATGCCGAGTGAATGAGTGGGCGGTGCGAACGGGGTGCGATAACGCTATCGCGTTCCACTCTTGAAGGCGAAGCTTAAGCGTCCTTCAATTTTTTCTGTGATGACTAAGTGCGTCGTCTACACACTAGCGCGCGTTTGTTGCGCGAATGCCCAGTTTTTGTTATATAAAGTTTGTGCAGAACTATTTTTAATGCCTTCGTTATCCTTTTGTACGCCCATGACTCTTGTCGGCTGGTGCCAACTGTAATTGTAGGCTAGTGAATGGCTGCCTTCTATATAAACCATTTTCTAAAAGTAACACGGAACTTTGTCACAGCAGCCACCTGTCTGCAACATGAAGCTGCGTAAGAAAATTTTGTGGGTGTCGTGCTGTTTGAAGCCTGCGTCGTGTTCATGGAATACTAAAGAGCAGTGACAATAATCGAAGAAAGCAATACTGCATTAATATCACCCAGCTTTATTAACGGCGTAGAGCGAAGACGGGAAACGGATGACTAAACTTCTGGCTCAATGAAAGCGTATATAGACATATTCACGACATGTATATAATGAATAAATCATCCAATACTTTAAATCCACTAATAGAAAAAATGAACAAACACGGGCCTACCATACATTTCTGCTTGGTGGCACCGTCAAATCTGCTACATCTACCGGAAAACCTAGAGTTTATTCCCCCTTTGCAGGTATTTGCACATTGATCACTTTTTCGAAGGAGGTTGTTAACCGTAAACATATAGTACGGATTCAATTTCCAATTTTGTATCGCTAGTACTGCTACAAGCTGTTCGACACGGGCACGCCTCAAAGCAGGCAAGGCCTAACAGCGACAGGAACAAAACAGGAGTGTGCGAAGGTTCTGAATTTCGAATAAACCGACGTGAATCTCACCACTCTGCAAGAAAGAGCCCGGCGAATCCAAGTGTGGTTAATTGGGGTGAACGGACCTCCGGGCTTGGCGACGGCAACGGCCTGGCCGCTGGAGTATTCCGGGTTCGTGTTGTGGAGGGGCTCTATATCTCCGGTGGCTCCAGAGGGCTCATATTCACAATGCCACCCGACTTCTTCGGTTCTTCGGAGAGCGCCGATGGAGCCCCGCAGTGCAAGGATTCGAACAACGACTCTCTGCGTGCAACTTCACGCATACAGCTGTGTTAATTGAGTGCCGCCCACATCATCCAGAGAAGAGGCCCAGTCCGGGCATGCTCACGACAGCTTCGAGCGACGGCCTGTGGATGGAGGCTTTATCGCGAATGTAACTACAGAGTCTACTAGAATTCTAGTACACCCAAGATGAAACGAGCCTCAGGTGGACCAATGGACTTTCCGAGAGTACGCAAAACTGCAATAAATGTACGCTAATATAAACAAGAGTCTTAGAAGCAGGATATTATCTATATATTCATACTTAATTGGGGAGACTGGTAACTTCAATGTAAACTCCAAGGCTGGTCTGGCGATGTCCTTCCTGCAGGTGAAGTGAAGTGGAAACATATGTCTTATCGAATGGTATTTTCTATTCAGATCGTATTCGATTCCAGGATTTACTATTCAAAAATCTCAAATAGTTATTTCTCTCTGAATTTAAGAGATGCCGCTGCACTAGCAGCGGCATCTCTTAAAGGCCCGGTACTGAGGATCCTAAAACTTTCGGCATACGTCACTTCTGCAAGACTTAAAAAATTTTCCATTCAAGAGGAACATGCCAAATAATGTGTATTAGATAACGCGGATTTTCAGCACCTTAGATTTCCTTGGCACAGCGGATGGTGTGCAACAAGAAAATTTGAAGTTTCATTTACACGTATGTGTTGCCGAATACCACGGCTTAATTTCTATTCCCATAGGTCTGGTTTGTCACCTTCTCCTAAATGTTTTTACTGCAATGAACCCGAAACTATGGATCATTTCTTTATAAAGTGTCGTAGGTTCAATGTGCATAGAAAACGACTTCTAGAAGGTCCCTTCCGCCAACTTGGATTAGCCATTACGCTACCCATCATTCTGTCTCTGGGGGCGTCGGCACTAGGACACTGTAATAGGAACGTATGTGATGCCATATATAATTTTGTAATGGAAACAACGAGACTTCCGTGCTAATTTTACTGCTTTATTTTCCACAACAGGAAACCAAAAATATTAACTTCTAATCTTAAGAAACTATAGCATGAAAACTATTATTAACGATTAGAATTCATTTAATATCTCATTTTCAGTAAAAAAAATCCTATTTTGGTATTTATTCTTTTTCGACCCACTGCCGCCCGATTCATGGCCAATCCCCCCCCCCCCCCCACCGTAGTGGGTTGTGCTATAACTACAGGCACCAAACCGAACCAAACCAAAGCTCCCTGCGTGTTTCATGGTAGGGACGTCCACCTCTCAAGCCACGGCGCCTGCAGCCTCGTGGATTCCTTCTAAGTCCCAAGTCTTCAATGTTGTTGTCCCTATGGGGAATGGTCCCGAGACCGTCGTCGACGCGACGGCCTGAATAGTTGGTGTGGTAGAGGTGTACCGCGTTCAGCACATGGGACGCCTCAACTTTTAAGTCATTGTCGAGAGCCTGACTTCCATTACTCTAATCGTTGATGTTGGCTGTTGTCATCGGTGGCGAGCGTTCTCCTGTCGTTCCCGTCGGCCCGCAGGTCGCCAACGTAACCTGCCTCTTCTTGCCCTCCATCGTTGCGAACGAAGTCCTCGTCCAGGCACTATCACCATACGGCAAGGTTCTGTCTGTCAACACTGGTCTTATAAGCGTACGAAATGGTGTGTGCTCACGGGTGCCTGCTTCGTTCGCATGGAAATGGGCACCACAACCCCTGTAGCCCCGGTAAAGTGTACCGCGAACGAAAGTGAAAGGGGAGGAGCGATTAGGTAGATGCTGCTTTAGGAACCACACAGCAGTGAGTGATGGCCCGTTCTTACTGAAAATCCCCCCCCCCTGTTTTATTCTACAATAGACAGGGCGGTCATTTTTTCGTTTTAAGAAATTTAAGAAAATAGCCTGTTGCTGATAACATGATTCTAGTCCTTGAGCTAGCTGATTCAGAGGTTCGCAATACTCGCACGGTAAATCTTTCCTTTCTTTCTCTCTTTCTTTCTTTATTAAAACATAAAACGTACAATGAAATATTTTTTCAGGCCGCCAAAGCAATTATGCTTTTGAGCGGGACTGGGTAGTGCTCTGGCCCGAATGACACAGTCTTGTGCGCTAAGAACAGAGGAAACAATAGGAAGAGAGAAAATAAATGAAAAGTACAATAGTAAAATTATATTTCTTATATGTGCCACAAACAGTAACCTGTAGTACGCGAAAACATCGATGCTTTTATGCGGACAATTGTGTGTTTGCTTTCAACAAGGCATAATGCAAGTAGACAGTTTTAATTCCTCCTCCCTTCCATTTCTTCTCTCTTTACCTCTATGGCTCGGCTAATTTCTGGTATTTGTTCCTGCACGAGCAATAGGTTTAAGCAACGACATTTTGCAGCAGCAAATCAAAACACCTATTCAACTAACTAACAAAAATGCACTAATCATCTTCTGAATTAGTTAACTTACGGCCCATATTGCAAATTACGAATTGTAGGCGGTCAGTTTGGAAGGTGTATGCATTTGGAACGAGTTTCCACAATGACACTAGTTTGGAGATATGCGCCATGAAACTCGCCGTAAAAATTCACTGTTGTTCAACTTTAACAAAACGCGTTTTTATGCATTGAAGCACAAAGATACCTGAAACGCCCATGCATTTTGTTCCACAATTTGGAAAATAATATCTCGAAGCTGGTGTCAATCCTGGACATTCATTTCAAGTGCATACTTCTTGCAAGGTCGCCGGCCATTTTTAAAATTTTCCTAAAGCTTAAACGCGATCCCCCTTAACATTTGCCGGTTATATTGAACTTATGCCGATGGCGGGGCCGTCGCCGACGACCCTGGCACCGGCAATAGTGACGATGGCAAAATAGTGAGACCCGCAACGCGAAGTGGCAAACCTTATGTTACTTGCCCCCTCCCCCACTCCCCTCAGTTCCAGTGACACGAACCAAGAATGACGACAAAAATATGCCGCTTCACCATTACAGACTCTGTATCGCCAGCTATGGTAATATTTTACCGAAGTTCAAAGGTGTTCTGAAACACTTTGTATCGATATCGAATATGCAAATGAAGTTCAAACAAACAGTTTCATAGATCCTTTGCCGCAAGAAGTGCTTCAGTGCTTTCAGAAGAAGCGGAGTCAATGGTCATCAAATATCGCTTGTGATCCCCTTCTCGGTGCTCCCAGTCCTATAATGTCTTGCACTGCGACGGCTACGATGGAGCGGGGTGTTGCCCACAATGTCACCATGACGCGAAGTAATTCAAATTTGTTTTTGGATCTTTACATAATCGCCACTGCTTCAGACTTTGGCCCCTGCGACGCGCCATACTCAGAGGCTATCGCTCAGCTTACAGTTGAGTTCAGTGTTTCTCATCCTTGTGCTGTGCTAGAGTGTACTTGCAGCTACGCGCGGCTATTCTTGCACCGAGTGACACGAGAGGAACATTTCCGTTCACACTTATCTCTACGACAATTACACATTTTCTGACGGTCGAACGAGCTCCATCTTCGTGTTCGCTCGCGCGAGTACGTCGTCAGCGGGCACATCGGCTAAACGATGGATGCCGCACTGCGGACTCGCCTGAGAGGATTCCTCCTGACCTAACAAGCTTCGACCGTGTTGGCGACAAACATTGACGGGGTGTGACCGCAGAACACATCTAATGGCGCAACTCAGGAAGCAGACGGCCTGTTCGTCAATTTCGGCACCGCGGCCTTGGATCACGTCACCCACAGTTACCAACCAGAGCACACTGTTCTCCTCAGCGAGCCGCAGCGCGCTCGTCGCGGCACCCCGCGGCGACTGCGGTATCTACGATACGCTGCAGACGCAGCTACATGCAACTGTAGTGGCTGACTTTTGTCTGCGTAATGAGGCTGAAGTGCGCCTTCGCGCGTATGCGCTTTACTGTGGCCCTGCAGCCGTGCTATTTGATGCGGAAAAGCTTTGTCCTGCATACGTTGAGCCGATGGATGATAGCCATCTTCAACGGCGCATATTGCGCCATAGCTCATCATCAAGCGGAGTCTGCCAAGACGTCTAGCCAGGAGTGGCCAGGAGTGAGCACGCGCTCGCAAGCGTAAGTCTGGCCTGACCTTAAGTTTCGCGTAGTTCGAGGTCATTTGAGTCTTCAAAACTGACAGAAATTAGTGAGACCCGATACGTAGCAAAGCGCATCGTCCTCCGTAGCACTCAGACAAAGTCACATTTTGAGGAGGAAGAGAGACAAAAGTTCCCAGTAAAATGGCCCCAGATTTATCTCTGGGAACTTTTGGGTTAGGCACTTTCGAGAAAGACGGCCCCGTTACCAGACTAATGGGGAAACCGTGAACGCAGATGATGCTACAGGAAAATTCCTGCAGAGCTCACCTAAAGGCGATGGCAGGTGTTATTGTCATTAGTATTTAAACAATAAACGACACACCACAGGGACGCGCCATGTATGCGGTGTGCGTGCAGCCATGCTGTCTTCTTCCACTTCCCCCTAGACACGCAGCGCCATCTAGTGAAGCCACCGCAAAGTTCGCGCGTGCAGTGTGTGTTAATGCATATTCAGGCAAGGTTGTCTGTATATGTGTGACGCGGGTCTTGGTTTTGTCAGCAGCGCACACGCTTCCACCAATTACTCTGTCGTTGAAGAGTGGCACACAACCAGTAGGATTGCGTGCCCAATATCCCAAGTTGGCTCCAAATAGATCTATTGAAGAAATGCACGCACCCAGCGTCCGAAGTTGGCGTCTGTGGGGTTCATTGAAGAGCGGCTATATATAGTGACCCAAGTTGGCGTCGAAGAGGTTACATGAAGAGCGACATATACCTCGTGGGAATATCTAAGGGCCTAAGTTGGTCTGATGGTTTGTTTCAAACCGGGTTCCCTAAGCGCTCAGCATCCCTATGCTCTACCAAGTAGACCATGACTTCTCAGTGACTCAAGTTGGTGGTAAAAGAGTGAGAAAGGCCGCCAGATAGAGATATTTGTTGAGAGATTGGCACAAATATAGTCCCCTTAAATTGAGTGAAGTTCTAACAACTGCTAATCGCATTTAAAACCGACAACCGTCCATGCAAGAAGTTGGGTACGGAGAAGCGAAGAAAGAAGATGGGACAAGAGCCTGCATTGAACGAGGAGCGTTGAGCTGCACATATCTTGAGAAAGCAACAGAAGAAATTTGAAGTCGGCTACAAAAGAACGAAGTGCGTTGTAAGAAGTAAGCTGAACAAAGTGGGACGGTGCGTCAAGGATGCCAGACTGAAGGGTGAGCTACACAACGTATTACGCCGTCGAAACGAGTTACTTATGAGGCGTGTGCTGCAGCGGGAGTTCTCTTTCGCGTTTCCCTATGAACACTCGGCGCCGTTGAGAGGTGCCCCCGCAAAGCGATCGCGGAGAAACGCGTCATGCGGCAGTCGGGCTACTCTCTCGCGCTCCTTTCCTAGACACGCTGCACCATCTGGTGACGCTGTCGAGAAGTGCGCGCACAACCTATGAGACGAGATGCGAGGCGCACCGGTGCGTGTGAACGCTGAGTATTGTTCTCTTGCTTGCCGCGCACCTGGTGACACATACACAGCCACCCAAGTTGGCGAGAGGTCCATTGAGCAGCGGCAAATACCCAGTGCATTCACGGTACAGCCAGCTTAAACGTTTCGTTGCTGTATTTTACGGCTCCTTGTGACGTGGGTTCCATTCTGACCAGCATCGGAGAAATTTCAAGGGCGTTTTTCGTCATTGTAGAGCGGCACATTCCCAGTGACCCAAGCTGGCGTCAAAGTTTCATGCAAAAGTGGCACGGCACACCAAGTGACATGTACACAGTGACCCAAGTTAGCATCAAAAAGGTTGATTGAGGACCAGGCCAGACCGACTGGCACATACCCGGCGCTCCAAGTCGGCGTCAATGAGTTTCATTTATCAACGGTACCTACACACTCCCGCAATTGCAGTGACCCATGTCGGCGTCAAAGAGGTCCCTTGAAGAGCGGCACGTACGTACACGTTGCCACATAGTCAGTGACTCATGTTTGACAGACGGCTGGTTTTGAACCCGGTCCCTAAGCACAGAAGCCCGTTGATCTAACCATTCGACCGAGAACAGCACAGTGACCCAAGTTGGCGGAAAAATGGTAAGATAGACGCAAACATGCATACTTAGCCCCCGGAAAGTGCGTGAAGTAACCGACTGTAAGAATGCTAACTCATTAAAACTTTCTAATGAACACACGAAAACAATGCGCAACAGCTAACAAAGGAGTTTTATTCGTTCTACTGAAATATAGCGTATGTACTTATAGGTGTTGGAAGGAAAGACACAAAGAAAACTGAAAAAGATTGAGAGTGACTAGACAAATTTAACGTTGTGCTACATCACAGTAAAATATTGCGAAGAAACGCCTAAGCCGAAAGAAGCAACTTGACCTTTTGGAAGCCTAGCGAGATGCAGTTTTAATGATGTTACAAGTGAATGCACACTCTTGCTGTGTTTTATGCAACATAACTTATGAGGACAGCAATAAATTTTGTTTGTATTTGTCAGTCGTCACGAGAGAACTTTTGTCCTTTAAGTTTTCTGTCGAATTTTTATTACGATAGCAATTATATGGACACTTCAAGCGCATTTCTGGCGTCGCCACGCGCCCTATTCAGTACGCGCGAGTGTAAGTGTGCGAGGGAAGATCGCAGCTCAGTATCGCGGCTGCGAAAGGAACTGACGCGGACAGGAAGCGCGGTGGCGCGCGAGGAACCGAACATTGCGAGGCACCAGGGGGAGGGGAGGGAGGAGTGCGGCTCTCTGCTCTGGCTGCAACTGCGCATGTGGGGGTTGAGCGTGGTCACGCGGCCATATATTGAGGGCGATCTGCGTTGCGGGCAGGCTAGGTGCGTCGGCGGCTCGTAGCTTTATGCGTGATGTGTGTTCTCGACGCTTACTTTGCGCTCAAGCGATACATAGCACGAACATCACTTCGCTCGCTGCTGCTGCCGCGTTTCCTCAAGCCACCATTTTGACAGCGAGTGTACGCGGCCATCGAGTGTGATGTTTGTTAATTTAACCATTGATGTTTGTTAACCATGCTTGTTAATTTAGTTAGCAAGTGAATGCTTACAAGTCCGTACGGCTGATCAATTCACTAGCCTTATTTCGTATGACTGTCTACTAATTTGCTATCACATAAATGCTTCGCCTTTCGGGCGAACCTGCGCCTTTCTTTATCAGGATTTCACCTTGCCAACCTGGTCCTCCATCATCAGCATTCGGTCCATCGTGAAACGCATTTGGGAGCATCTGAGCAGCGTTGCATTATACAAGGTTCCGTAGCATCTCTAGGTATCTTTTATTCATGAGGGCCATTCAATTTTGCAGATTTCGTTGGATACTGTGCACTTCATGCATCAGGGCTCGATCTAAATATATGATTTCGTTTACTTTGGTTGCACCTCGCTGCAGCATAGCTTTGTGCACTCTTCCGGATGCTCCAGAATAACGAATGCTGTAGTGTTCAGAGAGTCCACTATTCTAACACACTGCTTCGTCAATTACTTGAAGGGTGCTTAGCGTTTCAGTGTTTCGACGCATGCGATTATTTATTCACAAGTCAGCAACTGTATATATATATATATATATATATATATATATATATATATATATATATATATATATATATATATATATATATATATATATATATATATATCTGGCGTCCTAGTTACACATTATGCAAAATATGCGCGGCTGCTGTTCATCATGCGGATGATCACAATAGCCCGTGCGCCGCAATAAGACCCGGAACTGAGGCAAAATGCACGCGAGATCGCCATCCGCGGGCCGCGCTCTCTAATAGCCCGAAGTCAAACCAGTTGACCCCGGGGAAACAAGCGACCGAGGGAGAGGGCTTGCAGGGAAGGGGTCACGCGAGAAAGGTCGATGCAATTCATCGTCTCTCGCGTACACGCGCGGCGTCAGAGCTCGGAAGCCATGACAGCCGGGCCGGAGGAGAGCGATACACTTAAAGCTCGCTGGCAGACCGAAATCGCAACCCAAATTGCGGCGCGGCCGTCCCGGCGCAACCCCCACCCTAATACCCACCGTCTCGTCCGTCTCATCAATTCCGTTTCTAGCATTGCGAAAGACATAAGTGCGTGAAGAGACGCGCCGGCGCACGTAAGTACTATTCGGGCCGTCAGTCGTACCATTCCTGCGCGTTTGCGAAAGCTCGCCTGTCTGGTCGGAGAATCAGAGCCGGACGCTTAGTCCTTCGGCATCAGCCCACCGTGAACTTCCTCCTCGGACAGAAATGACGACGGTGACTGAAATATGAGGCGCTTGTTGAGATGCAGCGAGTAACGTCGCGTGCGTGCGTGTATAACCATATGCAAAATGACACGTCGATACGTGAATAAGGGACCATGATACGTATAACACAGATGTGTATGGTGCATGGAGTGTAGAGAGGGCATATCCATGTCGCATATACACGCCATACATGCCATGTATTGTATGCAGGTTATGCATGTGAATTAGAAACAAAGATTAGGGGCCGTGCTCAGACATCGTTCTACGCGCACTCGCCACGCTTACGCAGCGTTTCATATGCAATTGCAGTTCATGACTGAGGCAAGGCGGGCACATCTCGCAATCACATCAATGCTTGCAAAAGAACTAGTTGTTATTTCGTATTGCGTAGAATTAAAGTGTGAAATGTGGCTAGCAAAACGTGCACAGAGAAGCGTAGAAGCGAATGGGAATGCTGTATAGTTTTTGATTCACAAAAATCGTCCACGATCTCCTCTTAAGTCAAGTCAACTAAAGGATGCAACGCGCAAATTGAAGTGTGTTCCATGTGCGATAGGAGTTGTCTACCAAAGCGTTATCATGCGGCGTATCTTGTATTGTTAAAAATCGGCTGTGCGAGCGTGCAAATAATGTTCACTCAAGCATGGATGGACACTTGGCAGCCCAGAGCCACATTTGTGAATGCAAAAAGAAATCTATCATAGTCCAAGCGTCTCAATGCCAGTGCACTAGAAAAATTATAGAGTCAGAAACAATACATAGCGGGCATGATCTGTACTTTACACGAGGCGTCAGCACGCCTACTTCAGTGGAATTAGCCTGCCGGGTCTCAATCCTTCACATGCCTTGCAGTAAGACTCAGAAGCAGAATTCACAGGCTTCTCGGTCGGGAGCGTTTTTTGCCATTGGCCGACCACCATGGCTAATTAAATGTCAAGTACCATGATTAGTCGCATGTACGCGGGAAATTCTAGTGTAAGAACTGTGAACGTTGGCCCAGTTTTGCAAGATATGATTTTTTTTATATTTTGGTTGCTGTCACTGTGTATGTAATCATGTCTTATCGTTCAATAAAGTTTAGCTGAAAGTTAGAGCCTGCCCATGTCTTTACTAATCGTCCCAACTTCCTTTCGCGCTTCGAATCTATTCATCTAAACAATCATGGCCTGTATTCCCTCTCCCCAAGAAAACTGTTACGCTGAATTCATTATAAGATATAATTAAAGCAAGTAATCATGTTAAACGCATTATTATTGAAGGCGCCCAGCCAATGCCGCAAACAGCTAAATAACAAAAAGCTTAGCGAATTCAGCCTCATGTCCTCAGTCCTGGTTGCCAAAAATTGCTGGTTTTCACAAAGTTGGGTATAATTTTGCAGCAGGCTTATTTCCGCTGTACGAGACATCGTAATAAAGCAGAAGTTTACCAGCGCGCTATTTTCTAATTTCCTTTCATTTTGTTGTTTTCTTTTTTTTTCAATTTTTGATTGCCAATTGGCTCTCAGTGATCGTTGATGATGTCAGAAGAGCCACCTAGAATTTTCTTTTTCCAAAATGTTGTCGCAATTACCAGAGAATAACACAAAAGTGTAAATATGCATTCACTTTGTTCATTTGCAAGTCGACGGCACTGGAAGAAATTGCCAACTTGTTTGTTTGAGCGAATGCATAGTAATTCATATTGTTTGAATCCAAGACGTTAAATTCTCTAAGATCTCAAAGGCATTTTGATATGCCACTGCAAACAGAGGGGGTGTGCAATACCTGCGGAAGTGTGGTGGATCACTGTACCGCTACTAAGCCAAACAGCTTGCAGTGTTGACATCAGAATAAAGCACTGTTGTTGTTGTTTTTTTGTTTATTTAGGTTAGCCTTAACGCCCAAAGGCACTGCAGAGTGGATTGGTAAACTGGAAAGCATAGCAATAAAATGCTACGCATAAAGTCAATAGTAATGCCTTACATTAGCTTGTTATCTACAATGGCTGCAATGTCTCCTTGAAGGCGGTTCCATTCCTGCGATCTTCCTGGAAAAAAAGACTGACTGCAAGGTTTAATGCTACTTCCTACTATTCCGACTTTATGCTGATGATCGATGCGGCGCGACATGCAATGTGGTTGAAAAACGAAGTAACTCTAAAAGGAAGTATAGTGAAAAATATGTCAAACGGGATCAACGGTACTGCTACATTGTGCTACGTGATTCACGCAACTTCCACGCATAGTGCCGAAAATCATCTGGTTGAAGCACGCCATGACATCGCCTTACAAGAGTGCCCCGAAACTATACTTTCATTTCATGGTTATATTGCGCTCAGTTTTACAAACACGATATTAAGGAAAGACAGGACGTGGACGGACGCATCGCAACGTCCGTCCGCGTCCTGTCCTTCCTTAATATCGTGTTTGTAAAACTGATCGCAATATAACCATGAACGTTCACCAACTAGCCCCCTTCATTGCTTTACTAAATACTTTCATTTCATGCGCGTCTCCGCAAGGGAATCGGAAACGAGGAAGCGGAACGCGCAGGAAACTCGACCAGGAGGTCAGCGTAGAATGACATGTTAGACATTTCCACTGAACACGCTGCATTTTCTTGTAGTCGATACAACCCAAACACAAAGCAAAGATACCTACGCAACGACACACACGGCCACACCCCACCCGCTTGCGGTGAATTCACGGTCCGGGCCGTTCGCGTTAAACGGATTGCCGCACTTCGCAAAGCACTGGAAGATCTACAAGCGGGCGCCGTTTTTCGCAACTGCGTGCCGCGGCAGAGAAACGCGTGTGCCAGTTATGTCGCTGCTCGAAACGCTGCGCGGGGTCAAACAGATTCACCCCAAATTGCCTGCTTGAACGCTTCGCTACAAGTTGCGGCCATTTGTCGGTGCTAGAAACGAGAACAGTTACAAGTCGGACTTCCCCGTTTCAAGTGGCGAACACAATTGCGGGGCCAATTACCGCACCGCATAACTCAATCTGTTACTTTTGTTTCTCTTTCCTTTCACAAATGGGCACCGCAACAGCGTTAACCTCGATCTGCGGCCATTTACGAGCGCCCTTCTATTCCCGTTCCATCCGAGAGAGGCGAGTCACTAGTGACACCTATACCGGGTCAAGAGGTCACACAAACTATCGAGACCGCTTCAATGTGCCCGTTGGCTATAAGAAAATATTTAATCCTACAACGTAGCGGGATATCTAAAAAAAATATAAGGTTAGGCTGTGTCAGGGACACAGCCACAGTGGGCTATGTGAAACGTCTTGTGTATGCTGTAGGCGGTGTGTGAGCACTAGGGCACACAAACATAAGACGGAACGAAATGGACTCGTTTATTCACGCATTAGGAACCTTACACGCCAAACTTAATACAGCTACGAGGCGACTTACGATCTAAGTTTGCAATCGTGCTAGCTCCGTATTCGCAGTGGACCCGTTTGTTTTGCAGAAGGTGCAGTGGAGAAGGTCAAGAAATAATCGTCGTACTGGTGGCGCCTGAGACAGCCCTCCGCCACTCGAGCCCTCCGTACTCATAGATGGTTGGGGTTCCTGCGCTTTTCTCAACCTCCTGCGCTTGCGCTCCTCGCATACCGGGATGGACGTATGCCACTGGGGTCAAAGGGGTTCAATATCCTTCTGTCTCGCTCGTGGCCCGAGTCTCTTCACGCCAATTCCGGACCGAAAGTGCCAAGGGAGCCATAGTCGAGCAAGCGCGAAATTTCCGCCACGAATTGTACACTTGCAGGCCTTATAAGTCCTTATGATAACCAGTATGTATTTCATAAATTATATTTACTACGACGTAGTGAGATCTCTCACACGCGACCATTCCTGCTCAGGTGGACAATCGCACTGACGAGCCACGTCTCTCTAAGCGCCGCGCCCGAGGCTGCATTCATCTCCTGTTGTGTCATGCGCTGCGCGACAAAAGACGCCATCTGCGCACGCGACACATGCATGACCGAGTAATCCCTTCTCTTCTCTAGGCAATAATGCCGAAGTAGTGCACGTGGGTAGTACGTGGTTGTAAAGATATAAGCGATAATGCTATAACACTTCATTTCAGTTCGTTTATTTCTGAAAGAGCCCAGTAACAGCTCTGCAGCTTAGTATTGGCGCAATTGTGTTACCTAAAAAAATAGGGCACAAAAAACAATTATGGCTTCGTTACATGCGGTCTTGGCAAGAGACCGAATTAGGTACGTTTCATGTAAAAATGTGTTTATTACTAACTAAATGTACTGGCGAAGAGGGAGCATAGCTTCAAGGAACAAGTCAGTGTGTTAGTTGACGCGTAGGAAAGGAATCCACGTCGTCAAAACCAACGCTTGCATATAGCCCTTGCTTTGTGAACTCTCGGAGCGGTGCACTTCGTACCGAACTTCATTAGACTAGAACGGCTACCTACATAACTACGGCTGCCGCAGGCAGTTCCACCTCGTGTAAAATGTAACGAGCATCAGGCTCCATGCAGACTCCCAAAATTAGTTCGTGCGAGCGATTCATAGTACAAGTGCCAGCCGATGGCAGCGAGCAGCACCGTATTATTGAATTCCGCCACATGCTTACAGAAAGCCCTAGCTAACGCGTGCAAATCCTCGCGTCGCAAATTAGGCCCTAAAGTCCGTTGATCTCTCAAACGAACCGCACTGATTGCGAAAAGAAAGAACCAGACGCGTTGGAACAGAACGCGTGTAGCGATCACGCAAAGCGAGGGGCAATGACGCTCTGGAGGGCAGACCCATAAATATCGGGGCGTGATTCGTTCGCGTGACGTCTGAGAGGTCTTTGTCCTCGTGCTGTAGATGCATATAAATTTAGCAACCAACGTGGCGACCGGTTCCAGGCTAGTGGAAGCCTTATAGAAGGCAAGCATCGGATAACTTGGTCGCGTGTAACTGGGAAGCGGTGGCACGATCGGCAGGCAAACAGCACGAATCCTAACGGCCAACTCCTTGATGCTGCGGAATCGTGTGCAGCACTGCAAATTACTCAAAAGGAAGTGTTATGCTTTCCATCGCGGCTCGCAACACAAGGAACTAGCTGCAGGCGCACCCGGTGTTGTTCAATTATAAAATATGCACGAATGCAGACATTGTTCTTTAAACGCATTATTGTCCGGAGACATTTGCTTCTGTAAGCAGCCGTGCCTACTAGTTTTTAGATAAAATAATGGATGTGAGTAATAAAGATACGTGCTGAACAACGTAGAACCACAGAAATAAGAGCACAATTTGCGCGAATAAAAATCAACTGCCCTTGAGCAAAGAATGTCCCTGAAATTTGGTTTGGCCCCTTGTCCCCTTATCGAAATGTTGACTCCAGAGATGCCTATTGTTCGGCCACTGTTTATCCCGTTGTCTTCATCCTCCCAAAAGCGTTTGTCTTGTTTAAAATAAGTATAGTAATGCCTACTTTTGGTGTTAATTACGGCTACGAACTCTCGATCTTTGGTGGGTGTCGAACCCACGACCTATGTAGTTAATTAGGTCGAAGGTATTTAAGACATCGTTAATTAAGCTAGAGTTAATTAGGATACTCGAACCACGACCTTTCGTGTGTGTCGTACCCACGACCTTAGTGTTAATTAGTGCGAAGTTATTTAAGGCACAAGTAATTAAAATGGAGTTTATAATGACACATGAACCCGTGACCATCAGCGGTAGTCGAGCTCACGAGCTTTGGACTTAAGCAAGGCGAAATTAAGACCAGTTAATCAAGATAGATTTAATAAAGGCCACAGCCTTTGTTGGGAGTCGAAACCGCGACTATTGGTGTTAATTAAGACACAGTGAAATAAGCTATAGTTAACTAAGGCACAGAACTCGAACCCACGACCTTTCGTTGTGGCATAATGTCTAAGGTGGTCGCGATCCTTTCGCATTCAATCACGTAGGGATAACTAAGTGTCCCGGGAATTTGTTGTTTTTGTTTTGAATGCTACCCGCTCTCAGTATAATTTTACGAATCTCCAAACCCAATCGCGATACGGCCCTCATTCTCGCAATTTCTTTAAAGAGTATACACCCACTAAACAAAACGCGCCGTACGGCGGCCTACCCAACGCGAAGCTGGATCGTGACACCGACGTCGAGGAGGTACGCGCGGCCCTGCACGACATCAACAGCCGGTCGACAGCCGGTTCGGACCTCATCACGAACAAGGCGCTCAAGAACTTCAACGACGGCTCGATTGAAAATCTCGCAAAATACTTCACTAAGTGCTGGAGAGCGGGCGCACTGCCAAAGCAGGGCAGAACAGCCAAGACCGTCCTGATCCCCAAGCCAGGGAAGCCGCCGGACACGGACAACCTCCGGCCCATATCGCTCACGTCCTGTGTCGGCAAGGTGCTGGAGCACGTCCTGCTCAACAGGTGCCAAGACCACCAGGAACGAGAAGGGCTGTAGCCGGCCACGGTGATCGGCTTCAGACAGCGCCTAGGCACGCAGGACGCGATGCCGCAGCTCAAATACCAAGTCATCGAAGATGGCGGCAGCGCCCGCTACAACAAGGCAATCCTGGGGCTCGACCTGCAGAGCACCTTCGATAAGGTGAAACACTCAGCGATTCTGTCCCAAGTCTCCAAGCTCCACATGGGCGAAATATGCTACAACTACATCAACGACTTCCTCACAGACAGGACCGCCGAACTACGAGCAGGCGACCTACAGACGCAAGAGAAGAAGCTCGGGAGCACCGGCACACCGCAGGGATTGGTAATTTCGCCGATGCTGTTCAACCTGGTAATGATGGGAGTTGCCGAGAAGCTCGCGGACATCGAAAACGTCAGGCACATCGTATACGCGGACGATATCACGCTGTGGGTGACCGGTGGCAGTGACGCCCACATCGAGGGCGCGGTGCAAGCCGCCGTCGACGCGATAGAAAAAGAATCGACTAAGCTGGAATCGTCCACAGCTGGAAGGCACCGGACTGAGATGTTCGCCGAGCAAATCGGAGCTCCTCATACTCCCGCCTACCAACAACGGCAGAGACAAGACCAGACAACGCGAATACGAAAAAGTCAGAATCGTAACAAAATCCGGCAACGTGATCCCCGAGGTCGGCAAAATTAGGATCCTAGGCATGGTCATCGAAAAGCACGGAAGAAACGGCGAAACCATCACCCGTCTCAAAGCAAAAGCAGCCAACGCGATTCGATTCCTCAAACGAGTCACTTTCCGGAAGGCTGGCATGAGAGAGGAGAGCCTAATTAGGCTCGTCCAATCTTTCATCATCAGCCACGTCGCGTGCGTTGAAGCCTGCGTGCTGTAGCCTGTACAACCAGCACCATCGGCACGACGTGTGGTGCCATAGCGCCCTCTCACCGTTTTCCTCCAAAACACAAACACACGTATTGCGGCCTCCAAGATTGCCGCTCCGTAGCCGCTAGTTTCAGTGCACATGTTATCTTGCTTCTCAGTTCGCGAACAATTTAGACTGAAGGAAACATGACGGCTGATCTTCAGTTGCGATTGCTTTTCTTTTTTTAATAAACTCGGGGCTTAGAAAAAGAAATGCCGGATGTTTTAGCGAATCCAATGTGCGCCTAACTAGACTTACCGACCAGCCCACGTCAAGTTGCTCTGTCGACGTTGTCGTTCCCGAACAGAAGCGAGGCGAACGTTCATGGGTGGTCACGCCCGTCTTCTCCGCTTACTGCTTCGCTAGCATTGCACGTGACCGCTTCTTCGTTCAATTCACGTGAAAAAAAAAAGATCTACATTCGTTGAAGAACGGATGCCTCTCGAGGCAGCCTTTCAAGAACGGGACTTTGTCTTCGTGGAGGCAACGATTGCCACGGAGGCTCGATGGAAACACGCAGCCGTGAATTTGCCAAGTGGACATGTAGTGTACGATGACAGAAGTCGAAACGTTTGAAAAAAACAAGTGTGTTTATAAAAAAAAGTGGTTGTGTTTGCCACGGAAATGGGGTGGAGGGGGAGGGGGAACAATGCAGTTGATTCTTCCGATCGGTAGTAAAAATACGAAATAGACAAAGAGTCATCACGTGTAAGCATGGGCCTATCAATCCCAATGGCCCAATTTTTCATGGAAAGGGTAAGGAGAGATAGACTGTACTGACAGTAAAAAAAAACGAGCAATAAAGAATCACAAAAAGAAAAGGTTAGCAGAAAGTGATCTATAGATTCATATTCGCAAATAGGTCCTTCCATTTCACATTTACTCTACTTCCACAATCCGTTCGGTGGGTATACAGCGTTGTGCTGCGTAGCAGGAGGTTATGGGTTCGATTCCCAGCCACGGAGGACGCATTCCGAGAGATCTAATGCGAAAAGTGCTCGTGTACCCCGCTTTGGGTTTGCACTGAAAAAACACCAGATAGTGAAAATGAAGGCGGAGGCTTCCGCTACGGTGTCCCTCGTGGTCAACATTTTTGCTTCTGCAAGTTGAACGCATCGAATTTAGCCCAAGGTAACACATTTCACACTGCTGTGCACTCGAAGAACAACAAAGCTTTATGCATATTTGTCACATGTGGGATAGCAGAGAAAAGATAGCGTAAATGATGTGTTTTTTTCTTCGTACATATCCCGAAATAAACGCAATGAACTGAGTGAGAATAATTAAATCGCAGCCTTTCCGGCTCTGAAAGTGCGGACGGTAAATTCAACAGGACGCGCAAGAGATCAATAAATACCCACAGTCACTGCCTACTACTAAGGGTGAATACAACCTCCTGCTGACTCGCATCTTATTTAGAAGCATGAAATGGGCCCTATGTGTCCACGTTCGCCTTCATTTCGGCCACAATTACAATCTTTTCATTACCTGATCGAAAATTTAAAAAAAATGAACTGACCTGATGTTAACGATTAATTTATTGGAGAAATACCGTATCAAAACACATTTTACCTAAGAGATATTTCAAATGTGCTGCAGGCAGAAAAAAAAAAGCTTGACACGGACGCGCAATACCAGCGCACAAGCACTTTTGTTTTTCGCTGCTTGCTCCACGGCTTCGACGTGTAACGATGCAGCGCTAGCTGCGCTTTCTCGACGTTTCCGCGGTGAAAATAATTATTCGAGCTTTATCCAGACAAGATGGTGTAGATGCACTTCGAAACTCAGCACTTGTGGCAAGCCATCGCCCTAAAATCTGCGCACGCAGTCCCGCGCGCGCCGAACATCTTGCTTCGACAGTCAGTGCACAGCAAAACCGAGGATGACCGCGAGCGGTACCGTCAACCGCTGTAAGTTATCCTTTGTTTGTTTGTTTGTTTGTTTGTTTGTTTGTTTGTTTGTTTGTTTGTTTGTTTGTTTGTTTGTTTGTTTGTTTGTTTGTTTGTTTGTTTGTTTGTTCGTTCGTTCGTTTGTTTGTTTGTTTGTTTGTTTGTCATAGGTGGTGTGCGGAAATGGCGCCGCAGCGCCGCCATGTTGCGGTGTGGTTGTCTATTGTTCCCAATCATTTCTCAGGTACTCATTACACGTGCACTACACGGAAGCACTGGCAACCGAATGCTACTGTCGGCGCGTGTTGCACTTTGTCGTGTGTAACAATAACTAATTATCTGCTTAGTATAAATGCATGAAATAGTCTCATTTGCTCCAAGCGACGCGAAACAACGTTACCTTAGTTGTGTTGAGCTACGAGGCAATTCCATGTTTTCAAATGCTGTCACAAGTTTTGAGGGACGCATGCCTTAAGCGCGAGGTTGAAAAAAAAAAGAATAATGTTCTAACAGGCACGCACATTGTCAGTATTTCGAGTACATAGCACAAAACAAAACAATATATGCAGATTAAACGAACATGTTTTAATCCATAGAAGGCAAAACTTTTGTAAAGCCGGTAATTATACGCTTTATCCCTCATGGTGATGCACACAGTTTGTTTACTTTCTTTAGAGTCTATGCCTCCTGTGTCACATATCGAATGGCTAAATCGAAGAAAATTAAGTAAACCAAAATCCCTTAGATACAATTCACCATTCAAATAAAAGATCAATGTACTTTAGAGACTGCTGTGAGCCGTATGTTCAGGTTTTATGTAAGAAGGTATTTCCTTTTGCTACGCTGAACAATATAGAATTTATTTACAGGAAAGACAGAGAGGTCAACGTACGCTGAACAAAGGATCACATACATGGTCATGTGGCCAGCATGTGGGGGCTTGTGTAACGAGGGTTATATAAGTCCGTAGGCTGGTACATTCGTTGACAACTGATATAATATTTGTATATATACACACAGATATGTCTTCCGAGGCAGCGACCGACCCAACATCTGTCAGCAGCCAGGCAGACGCGCCAGACCTGGTAAGGAAGGAAAATGAAACTTCGCTTTAAAGGAAAACAATGCACAGCGCATGATGTTATCCTGAAGATGTCCTGGTGAAGGCCACCATCCTAACATAGTTCACGAAGAAAGCGCTGGACTGCTCGCAGTCATAAACTGCCCACAAGGTTTCGTCTCCACTGCGCTTACAGCGGCAAGTTAATAGCACATGTTCGATGTCCTGATACGGTTCACCACAAGCACGTGACCGTAATTGAGCGCGACGTATTTGATGTAGAAAGTGGTTGTAGAAGACACCACCTAGCCGAAATCGTCGAAACAAAGGTTCTACGTCTAGAGGCAAGTTAACAGAAACGCAGAATTTTAGTTCAGGGTCCATTACATAGAGAATAGTTGTTTTCGGGGCATCATGGAACCATCTTGTCAATTACCATTTTTTAGAAAGTTTACTCATAATGTGTATTATGTCGTGACTCAAGAGAGGCACAGCGCCCTCGTCACATGGCACGTTCTGCCATTAAGTCGGCCTTAGAGCATGGTACGACAAATCAAGAAAGAGAGCGCGACATGACAAAACACTGTTAAGTGCATTTACCGTGGCGAAACCAAGCGATGTGACGTTTAGGCCTTGGCCAGCGCGTTCCACCTGCGTAGCAAGCGTCGTTCGTTTATTGTTGTACACAATAACTATTATGGCCTTTTCCTGAGCTTAGAATGACACATGGTGTAGAACTTCACCGATATTGTTTTCATTTATTCATGATACTATAATGCTATAATTATCATAGGTTATAAAAGAAAAGCGTTGCTGTCCAGCTTAGCGCGATTGCCTTCAGTTGTTGGTAACTTTTTTTGTATAGCATTTTTTATGTGAACACCTTAGCCTTCGTTCTCAAAAGTTTCTTTGGAATTGTCGTCCACGTTTGACTGATTATCTCATTATCACTCCGTAAGTAAGACAGAACGAGAAAACCAGAGGAAATCCGCTCAGACGGATGAAACCGCTTCACAATGATCACAATCGCTCATGTAGATCTGATTACCTTAAAAAAGCAGTGTTTTTGAGCTAGTACTAGAAACAATATCTGGGGATTTTCCTTGCAGTGAGGAGACGCTGTACAATTCGTCGAGCATAACCCAAACCGCCTTTCTGCATTAAAGGGCGGCCAGTAGTCTTTTTCGCCCCATTGGGAACTTCTGGTTATACCAGTGAGAAAGCAGGAAGCATTTAGAAAGGCAACTCCAAGCCATAGGCGGCCTATGGCAGTCACGTCGCGCCATGGTAAGCCGTCTTGAAGGCCAGTTCTTGGTGGGGATCCGAAAACTAGGGCGCTGCTTAATAAAGTCCTCCGAATTCCATTGGGCGAGTACAAGGTCACAGGCGAGTACGCTGAGTTTTCCAACAGCTTCCGACTGCTGCTGTAAGAGCAGGGCGCTGGACCAACACTCTTACGCAAGCAAGAATTTATGAATATATGCGCTTACAAACTATTCAGCACCTGCTATTCGGGAACCCTGAAAACATCCACAAGTTCACAAAATTGCTGGGCTCGTTTTCAGAACAAATCTCTCGCAATGGAAGTGTTCGTAGGAACAGGTGCTAGACGATAACGATTTCGAACATAATATTGGCGAAGCTTGGCAGCCGATCGCAAACAACTTTTACTAACGAGAATTTCTTTCTGAATTCAGTCCCTGAGCTTCAGGAATATAATAATGGGAACGATCACATGCATATCTTCGGGGGATCGGAGCAGAGATGGTGCGACTTGGCCACGTTAAGCCTCAGGGAAAGCGGAACCGCGCTCCGTAAAGGTTTCCATGGACGTGGCGCGCTTCTCTCAACGTGCGACTGTGTCGACGTGTCTGTATTTCTACTTTGCATATGTGATTTTGCTCATCCGTGTCTGCGTGCGTGCTGCGCGTGAGCGTTTCTGCGTGCGCGTAAGGCACGCGAAACTGAAATCCCACTGTGCGAAATTTCGGCAGATGGGCGGTTCCTACAAACGGCAGCAGGAAACAAGAAAACAGTCAGCGTTGCAAAACTAAGCAACTTCCGAGCGCGAAGTGGCGCTCCCCATCCAGCAGGAGCGACAAGCTTTTACTTAGAAAGGTAGCACTTATCCTTTCAAGAAGACGCGGATTGGAAAGTGAGGCGGGAGCGGATCTTTACTGCGCTACGTCTGGTTTAGCCCGGCAGTAGACGGATGTCGAAGCCCTATGAAGAAAAAGTTCGCAGGACAGAAGAGTTGTTCCCCCCGGCATTTTTAAACTCGTAAGACCCACTTCTGTGTTCTTACATCTATAGGTGCTACGTAACACGTAATGATAGAACGCGCAACTTTCCTTGCACCGCTAAGGAGCATAAAAGTTAGTGAGGAAGCTGAAAGAGGAGAGGGAAGACTGAGGCTGAGCATGACAGGGAAGAGCACGAGAGAAAGAAAAATAAATAATATAAAGCAAACAAAACCGCGTTTTCTGTAATTTTCTTTCCTTTGCAAAGGAGAAGCCACTGGACTTAAAGTGAGCAGCTCTCGGGGGCTTTCTTTAGTTGATTCTTCAAGAAACCGAAAAGAAAAAAAAAAGAACCTACGGAGTGGTTAGCTCTCTCGTTCCCCTTCGGAAAGATGCGTACATTTTTCACCGGCTGGCTCTTCACCTTCCGTTGACGTCACCTGGCATGAAAACAGAACAGCACCAGGAAAGAGAACGTCGAACCAAGAAGGGGTCGAGAACCCGCAAGAGGCGCTTTCTTTTTTTTTTTTTTTTTTTTTGCGTGGTCCCGGTGGTGAACGCGCGGTCGCAATTAGTGGTTGCCCACGCGGATACAATAATCGCTTTGTGTCGAAGCGAAGCCTACGGGTGCGCGTACTGGCAACCGCCGGCGAGTTCGACGGCTCTCCCCCTCATCGCCCTCCACCTACCCCCTCCACCCCGGCCCCTTTCTTGTGGCCTTTTTCCAAGCAGTAATTTTCTCCAGGGTGGTTTCACACATCGATGACGCAGTAATCGTGTTGTTCACGTGGTTACTGTGTACTCTTACATCGCGGCTGTCCAACCGTGGCACGCCATTTAGAGCTTGTTACGCGTTCGCCAAAGGCAGTAACGGCCTTGAACCTTACTGGTTCTATAGCACGGCGCACTACCGCGGGTCTCGAGCTCTTATGAGAACTAATTAGTGCCTCCCCATTTCGCCCCGATCCGGAACCTTTGACTTTTCTGTGTTCTTCTGTTCTTCGTCATTGCCTGCTGTTATCATACTTAGTATTTTCGAAGCCCACTTGTGAGCTAGGTCTTAAATGAGGCCGCTAAAAAAAGCTAAAATAAGAAATGAGCCACTAAAAAGGTGTGTACTTTTTTTTTCGGTAACTCTCTGTCGCCCCCTCCCTCGGTTTATTGTTGCGAGAGTTGTTGGGAACAGCAGTCAGCGCTCTCTCTGAATCGGGGGCGATTACCGGCGGGTGCGACAGCGTGTAGTCCAGTTTTTTAAGACTATAAGAGGAAGATTATTGAAGCAGAATCGCTGAGTTATGGAGACCAACGGAAGAGCAAACAGAATCTGAACGTGATAATATGGGAGGGGAAAACATTACCACTGGCTCCGACTTACGCTAATACCGTTTTTAGGCCACGGGCAAGGTTAAACTACGTAAACCAGATTTCAGCCACCGGAAATGCTTCAGAAAATCATCCGTCACTTTATATAGCGGCGTTCTAGGATAAACGGTGAACATACCAATGATGGCGAGTACAGTTTCCGGAGTAGCGTACAAAATTTCGGGGTTCGTTGTATCGGTTTCGTCGAACACTTTATGGCAAAAGACGTAAGATGGAGGAGGAAAACGGGGTTTTGTTTTATTAGCCTCCTTTAAAATGAAACGAGAGTTAAAGCTAGGGATTGCTTACAAGAAGTTCACAGCATTATCTTTCATGAAATCTACGTCTGTGATGCCGACATTGGCATTGTAGACCGTCTTTCTTTTCGCTGTGCGTTTGAAGGAATCGCTAGCATTGTATTTCTCGATAGGAAATTAATTTTCTTAAATAATTAAGAAAAATGAACGTTCGAAGATTTTTTTCAAATAGTGCTTCATAAAACGATATAGCTCTCTAGTGTGATTGAAGCGAAGGAAGAAGAGCCAGTATAACAGAGCTATTAGCTCTAATCTTCTCAGAATGGTGCAACTGGCGTCATCTTGCACACTCTCTGAAAATAATGCAGTGCCACTTTATACTAACTTTCGGCCAAATTTCCACCAATCGGTTCCATTTCCATAAATATTGTACGCTGGCTTAAAAAGCCATGGCGTCAAAGGCCAAGCACAAGGTGTGCCATACCTGGAAGAAAATTGTGCGCTATCTAATTCGCACCTAGCTGTCTTTTTTTTTCTTTTTACCTTTTCATATCATGTTAGAATGCCCGGCCTGTATAAATGAAATGTCATTTTATGAAAGCTAAATGGACAAAATAATTCAGGTACCGCTAAGGCTGAGAATCACGCTAGGTCCTATGCCTTGTATTTATAAGTAGCGGCAGGTTTCCACCTTGTTGTTTGCTTGTCTTCAGCATATATGTTTGAATGGCAAGTTTAAGAAAATGCTGTCTTATATGTGCATATTAGCATGACCAAGCATCATTTTTGTGTAGCATTCCTATTGAATGCAACATGGCGAACATGTGTAAATGCCAATTCTATCTCTCTCACATGTTTTTTTTTTACTTTCGCCCTCTTTTGTTAGAGCATTTCGATCCCTAATCCCTACCCCCATGCAGACGACTTTACACAAGCCGGAATGATTCTCCACGTTCCAATAAAGAGCTCTCTCTCTCTACCGCTCTCTCTCTCTCTTTCTTTCTCTCTCTCTCTCTCTCTCTCACACACACACACATTTTCGCGCAAAATCAAATGTTCGAAACTGATGGTGAAAGCAAGCTAGATAGTGTGGAACATCATGACATTACTAGCTTGTTTTAACTGAAATGGCATCGCTGGCTCGTGCCGTTCACTATAACGCATGCATTCAGATGCATCTGAACGCATCGTTTTGGTCGCGTCGTACAAAGCGCTTCTTCCGCGCCAACTGCAGCTGCAGCAATCGACGGTGACGAGCAAATAGTGTCGACGAGTACTGTGATGCGAAGAGCGCAATCTTACTCCTTTACATAAGTGGCCCGTTAAGACATGACCTTGAGTCCGCGGAATCATGCGGCACATGGAATATGACTCTGTGGTTGCTTAATGCTGTGAGGATAAGGAAAATACATGGCATCGTCTAATGCAGTTGATCATCTCGTGAAACGCGACGCTTTGCATAATATGCACAGGAGCAACGTATAGGAGATATGGAAGGCGATGGTAATAAGGAAGAAGAATGAGTGATTCATATAATCAGAGATATTCGCGAATGTTTCTGGCATGGGTAAAGATCCTTAATAATCATCGATGTGCTAGCTAGAGCGCGACAGACGTGGACAAAAGGCATATGAGAGACATTACGACGCTGAATAATATGAAGCTTCACTAACTCGCCCTGTTTTACATCTTACTCAATCGTCGTCGTCATCGTCAGCCCATATCATGTTCACTGCAAAACGACACACTCACATAGATCTATTACCGGGGTCTTGCATCAGCTGCCTCGTGCTGTGTGGCTGGAGATTTCATCTAATAAAACCACCCAAAGCTCACGCTCACCCGTGACTTGAGTTTATCATTCCCCTTGGCAACCCCTATTACACTATAACACACTACTCGTTATATGGCCTATGTACTACGTTACCTAGCTTAATCCACTTCTTCCTCTTAATATGAATTACGTAGTTACTCACCTTGGCTTTTTTTATTCATACTGCCGTCTTCATATCTCTGTCATAGATTGGCCTCATGCGCAAGAAAAAGTGGAATAGTGCATTGATCAACTTGTAATTCTCCTCAATGCTCGCAGCGGTACTCCACAAGTTCTCACGTTGACACGGACACGCTCACGGTTGCCGAAATTTCAGTCAATTGCGAGATGCGAAGGCGAACAACTTCACCGACCACTTTCACCGACCATTCAGTGTTTTTTAGGATCATTAAATTCATCGCTAAAGTTTATGGAAAGCTAAAATACAGGTCGGGTGTAATATAATTAGCAGAAGTCCTCCATTATTAATATTGTCGGTAACATACCTTAATTATTCTTTTTTCTGTTTTGTGGCGAACGATCGCCAATATAACGTCTTAACATGATTGATTTCGAGAGAGTGATTTCGCGATTTCATGGTAAACGGAAGCTACTAAGGGTACTTGAATACGAACGATGTGTTTCCGTTAAGAATGGGCGTGCCTAGATGAAGACGCGACCTTCATTAAAGTATTTGCGCCAAAATATTCCCGCTAGAAACAGAAATCGCCAGCGACACTAGTGGAAAAAAAAAAAGGCCGGCCGGCGTGAAGACGAAATACTGCGTAGAAGAAGCCCTCAACCTTGTTAATAACGACGCGCTCGGCGCGGCGCGGCCCGATGTATAACGTCCATACATCTTTCAATTTGGTCCTCCTATCTTTTCGCGGGTCCAGCGCTCTTCTATCTTAGCCGGCGGGCCCACTCGCCGCAAGGCCCGAGCACAGGACGGCAGCAACCGCGCGCGCGTTTCCCCGTTTAATTGGCGGTTCACGTCCAAACGGCGAGACCGGCCCCGAACGATCAGCTGCGCGCCACATCCGCTAGGGGCGTGGCCGACGCTCCGCGCACGCCCCGGCGGCCCCGTTCTGCCCGGTTGTTGCGCCGGCGGTAGTTCCTGCTTCTCGTAAGCCCGCCGCCAAAGCCACCAGGGGGCGGGACTTCCCCCACCGCAACGGCGGCAGATCGCCCACTTTTTCTCTTGCCAATCCATGCTTCACTTTGTTTCGAGATGTGGCGTCCATGTTGCGCTAACTTCTGTACAAGTGCATCGCAAGTGTACAGAGGAATATCGCGGAGCAAGACGCTCAAAACGGGTGTGGCTCTTCATGAGCGTTTCCAGAAGCTAAAACCGCAGTGCAATTAGGGTTCGTCGAGGGCGGAGTGAAGGATAAACAGGAGCTGCATAGGTCGTTCGTACATCCTAGTCAACACGACCTTCACGCGGCCTTGCGTCTCAGCGCGCTTCTAGGAAAATGTGTTGTGCATGTTGTTGGGCTTTCGCTTCCTGATATGAAATTGAACTGTCCAGAAAAACAAGATTTATGAATTGTAAAACTCACTCTTCCATATCTTTGATTTCAAGCGCATAGTACTCAAAATCCATTCATACTACAACAGCAAAGTTTGTGCCAAGTGCTATAGTTCAGCTGCTGGCTCCGTATTCCTGACGCGTCAGAAAGGGAAGTATAATTACCGCGTAACCTGTATTAAAGTTGCATCTTTTTGTGGCGTTTCTTTTTTGCCTTTATTATACTTCGAAACTAAGCACAGATGGGTCCAAATCAAAACAAAACATGGGTCCAAAATCAAAAAAAGCCTCCAGCACCTATCTGCGGCACTTTTTCTAGATATAAAAGGAGCATACGACAACGTTGCCCATGAGGCCATACTGAACTCACTTGAGGCTGTTGGAGTTGGTGGCCAGATATATAAATGGATTCGGGACTATTTGACTGAAAGGCGTTTTTTTTTTTCTTACAGACCGAAGACGGCCCAACTTCAGACCATTACATCTGCCGTGGTGTGTCGCAGGGTGGAGTGTTGAGCCCTATTTTGTTCAACCTCTTCCTGGTAGGACTAGCGGATTACCTACCGCAGACATTTCAAATCTCAATATACGCCGACGACATTTGCATCTGGGCCTCTGCGGTGACTCGCCCTCAGCTAAGAGCAAGGCTTCAGCGGGCGGCAACCATGACGGCGTCTTATCTCCGAGAACAAGGCCCCAGTGTGTCTATGGAAAAGTGCGCATTACTTGGTTTTACGCACAAACAAATGTCATTGTGTCCTGTTTCCATCAATGGTCAAGCTGTATCCTATGTTAAGACGCATCGCTTTCTGGGCGTCATCATTGACCGCAACCTCTCGTGGAGCCCTCATGCGTCTATCTGAAGAAGTTAGTCGCCATTGCTCAGGTCTTCAAATTTTCTGCGGGAGAAACTGGGGTACACCACTCCATTCTATGTTGCAGCTGTAAGGGTTTTGTTTCCCGGACTCCTACGTTACAGCCTGCTAGTGTTGTAAAATGCATGCAAGGCGAACTTTCGCGCCTTGGAGAGCATACAAGGTCAAGCCCTACGCACGTGTTTAGGGCTGCCTCGGTGCACCTCAACAGCAGCAACAATCGCCATCGCGGGGCATCATATATTCCAGATACATGTAGCTGTCGACTCTCTCAGAGCGTACATTCGCCATCTGTCAAGTATTCCCGACCATCGTTTGGTCTCCCTACCAGCTGAGACACCTCAAGCGACCTTTTCACGAGTCATCAGCGCTCATCAAGATTGCATACCGGCATCTTTTACACCAACGGCGAAGCCTTCCTCTCCCCTGCGGTGCCTGCGACAGCTTCAAGTGAATTTTGCTATTCCTGGAATTACAAAAAAGTCCAGTCATCCATCGCCGGCTCTGAAGCAACTTACGCTCCTATTACTGCACCAGACGTATCATGACCACATTAATATATATATATATATATATATATATATATATATATATATATATATATATATATATATATATATATATATATATATATATATATATATATATATATATACCGATGGTTCCACGTCACCTACCAGCTGCTCAACTGCCGCATTCGTCGTTCCAGCCAAGAACGTCACAGTTAAATTCAAATTGTCGCACACGACTACATCTACATCGGCAGAACTTGCAGCTCTCCATGCCGCTATGATGCAGATCACCGAAGGGCCAACAGAGAAATGGGTCGTATTTTGTTACTCTAAGGCAGCCCTTCACAGCATCAAGTCTGCATTACGTCACAGAACTTACGAGCAGATGATATCTTACATCAGGGAAGTGCACCACCATGCTCTGGAAAGAACACACCACATTATATTTCAATGGGTCCCTGCTCACTGTGGCATCTTCGGCAACAACCTAGCTGACAAGGCTGCCCGGTGGGCCCACGAAGATACCAAGACGCATCCAACACCTTTGGCGAGGTCGGACGCTGTCAGAGAACTTCGCCTACTTGCAAGCAAGAAGTCGCAAGATCACTGGATTCCAAGTACCTTCAATTGCAGATTACGTAAACCGGACCCCACGCTACGGCTACAACTGCCATCTAGCCTTTCCCACGGCGAAACAACCATGTTGTGTCACTTGTGGCTAGGAGTGGCGTTCACGAACGCATACTCCTACCGTATAGGAATGGCCGAGAGGCCCATGTGCGACTCCTGTGGGTGCGAGGAGACCATCGAGCACCTATTGTGTACCTGCCCTCGCTACGATGTCCATCGCCTCTCTCTGCGGGCAACTTTACGCCGACTGGACTCGAGACCGTTCACCGAGTCAAAGATACTCGGACCGTGGCCTCACTTGTCACTGCCTCGAAAAGCGATTCGTGCACGAGTGCAGTACTTGAAGTGCACCGGCTTAAGAGACCGTTTATAGTGTCCTTGTGTGTGGTGTACCTCCCACACGTACTCAGCGCTTACTCTCTCCTTTTCTTCCTCTTTCTATTCCCCTTTCCCCCACCCCCAGTGTAGGGTAGCAAAGCGGATGCTGTTCTGGTTGACCTCCCTGCCTTTCCCATCCTTGTGTTCTCTTTCTCTCTCTCTCTCTCTAAGCACAAATGGGTACGTAATGAGAGGGAACGCCAAAATAGAATCCAATAAGCGATTTCTGCACACGTTCGAGTTCCAAGACTTGTCCATACCGGCCGTGTAGTCTTCGTGTTGAACGCATCCGTAACTCCCTGGGACCGAATTCACACAGCTTTTCATTTGTAAGGGCTATTTGCCATTCGTCGGACGCATTCACTAATGTTGTGGAAGTAATTTAGAAGCGAAATCACGAATCAACGCATATCTTGATGAATGCTTACTACTGTCCTAGAAGATAAGAACCCGAACAACACTTAATCACTGATAATGACAATATTGAGTTATTATTATGAGTGCACAACTTTATTTATAACTTTCAGAGATTGCGCCGAACACTCTCAGGTCTGTTTCTTGGCTTGAGAAAAGCTCTTTACTCGGTCTCGCATGAAATCCTTTTGCCAAAATAAGTACAGAGTACATGGTATTGTTGTAGAAATAATTCCTGAGTATCTAACGATAGTATAATAATATGTAAGGAGCACTCAATTATGACTCATTACATGTAGGTTACTAAAGATACATCACATTGACCTTTGCTCTTATAATATCAGTATAACTCATCTATGAGAACTTAGCGCTCTCCCAAAATAGTTATGTATACTTGTGATACAAATTTTTCTTATTGGGACTTCAATAATGTAAGTTGTAAATGCTATAAATGCTTACTTACGTTCCCTTTCCTCTTGGCTTGCAAAAAACCAGCTCATGCCAAACAATACCAAAACCAAGCATGATATTCGCTCTACCTAATTAGCAACTAAGAAATAACTTCCAGCTTGCCCTTTCCGGACGCAGCATTATACTCATTAAATTCCAGAAATTCTTAAGAGTATGGTTCCAAGAATGTGCATCATAGAATATCCACGCAACAAAATGGCAGGAGAATGGAGCAAAACGGTCGCCTGCCTCCATTTTCTGACCACACTTATTCCGCTATGGTTGGAAACTTCATTCTGTAACACGCTCTTTCTTCAAAAATGGCATAGGGCATATTACTTCGAGGAACGACCATTGCATCAAATTATGAAAAATTATTTGTGCTGCAAGAAAAAAGTCTCGTGCTTATATTAAATGTATGATGGCCCCCCAAAACATTTGCATACCTTTCAACTACTCACAAAGCATTAAATGCTAAGAACCAACCAGGCCTAACATTACCGACTGCCACAACACACTCAAAAGCACCATCTTTTTGTCACCTTTAGGCAAAAAATAATAAGAGGTAATACGTATTTAGCACTCATACTTGACCAGTCCGTAGAATAAGAACACACTATTGACAGAACAATAATTATCAAGTGACTATGCTCCTGGATCCGATAAAACGATTTATTTGACTGCTGCGCTTCCTGAGGATACCCAGAAAATGTTAATTCAGTATACTATTGTATTTGTACAAGCTATGCTATATTTGCTGTTTCGAGTTCTTGCCCCCTGTGTCACTTTCGCACGTTTTAACGGTTTGTAAACTCTCGTCGAGCAATGTACTTACCCTATTCTAAATTGATGTGTTTTTTTCTTTTGTTTGTTTTTTTCCCTTCGTTTTTACTGTGTCAGTCCATGGTTCCTGAGTATGAACTGTGGCTAATGCAGTGTTCTGTGGTATTTCTCCGAACTTCATGCTTCCAAACAGCATTCGCAGCAGACAGCCTTTGACAGGCTTTGCCTTTCGGTCTTGCTCAGTTTTTCAATCTCAGAATAAGCTCTCACATATGTATGCAATGTCATGTTTGGCTATCACGTCCTCTTTGGAGCTGTTTTACGTTAAGAACTTTTTTTCGAACAGCGGCCCTTGATACTGCAAAAAAAAAAATCGTAAAATTAATGTCTGGCAAAACCAAAGCAAATAATTTTGTTAGGAAACACAGAGTAAGCGAATTCCAGTGTAAGATATGTCCAACCACCTATTGTTTGCAAAGAAAGTATCGCTATTTTCCCATTTCTTTATTAAACCTAAGCTCACAACAAATCGAAGCATCTTCATTTAGCTGTTCACCGTGGTGTGGCCGCCAGTGCAGGGGGCAGGGACTTGTGAAGGTGGACCATTAGTCACTACGAGAATGGTTACAAGGGATGCCCGCATTCCCAAAGATGACATCGGAGCTTAATAGTATGTCTCAGAATGTCTGGCTTCTCTGTAATGTGAATCATACATTGCGTATGATTGCCCTTTTTACATTGGTCCTGACAACTAAAATAGGGGTATATATTTTGAATTTACCGGTGGTTGGTTAGGCTACAAGCAAATCGCGGCTGAATTCATAAGTATTTTACTTCGTAGGTCATTCTTGCTTTGGCTGATCATCTTTGTATCAGTATGTCCAACATCGTGATTTACTGGCTTATGCTCTTGCAAAAAGTTCGAGCGCGATAACTTTTTTGTGCTTGTGAATAAGAACTTGTCATGCTAAGAAAACAAAACAGGTATTCGGCATGGGCGGCGTACTTCTTTGGCCTGTCCATCAGCAAGGTCGGCTGCGGGCATAGTTTCCATGACAACTGTATGGTTTTCATCAGCAGCAGCTCGGGCAGCCTGCCACTGGGTTCTTTTAGTGTTCGTGTGCAATGCGAAGAATTGACGAAACAAAACGTGAAATATCAACTGTCATGATGTACAATCTTGAAGCTTATACAAGAGCGGCAAATTAATTCGTTTGTCATTTCACATACTAAACTAGCATGTCACACAAAGCTGTAAAAGCTCCAACATCACACCTTTATGCTGTGTGGTGAGATTTCGAGAAAATTCAGCTTTGCTGCACTTACGAGATTGGAGCCATTTTTGCCGTACACGTGTTTCTAGGTGAAAAATAAAGTTGCCCACTCTTGTTGCAAGTGCGACTTGCTACACCTTCCGCGATTCGTCGTCATGCTGCATACGTAATATAAAAATAAAGGAGGAAACGACGCGCCAAGATAGGGATATCCGATTTTTTATTTTTTTGCGGAGAAAGAGAGAAGCCCCAAAATTTTCCAGGTAACGTTCTCAAGAATTATACTCAAGTGGTATCTGAATTAACAGCTCAGTGCAAAATCCTCAGACAAATAGCTTCCTCACACTGATGAAAACCAAAGCCACGTACTCGTAATGTAGATACACGCGAAAAATAGCAACTCATCCCGCATTGAATTACCACCATAAAGGACACAGACGAACTCCACATCACCCGTTCTTACTGGTGCACTACGTAACCGATGTGCGATGGCATGAGCTAAAAACGACCGTTGAACAAATGGCTCGTGCTATCTTTGCCTCAGTCGTTGCTATTTTTATTCTAGCTACCATACCCTAATCATCACCATATTCCCTCACATTTGGTCCAGGAATTGGATGCCGGTCAGTGCAAACCTCGACGACACATCAATCAGGTGGGGTAACTCGCTCGAAGTGGAATTCTTGAAATGTGCAACTGGAGACAAGGCGCAACAAAGCACGACGGCAACAACCAACTAGCCCACCAATCTGTTTTCATGAACTAGAAATGTGATTTAAAACGTCAGCATTCTTAGGGCACTTCACGCACTTTCCGGGGGCCGGCTGGCTGGCTGGATATCTATCTATCTATCTATCTATCTATCTATCTATCTATCTATCTATCTATCTATCTATCTATCTATCTATCTATCTATATATCTATCTATCCATCTATCTATCTATCTATCTATCTATCCTTGTATTATATTTGTGTGCTTGTATATATGTATTTATGTATGTATCTAACCGCTTTCTCGCTTACGTGAAGCACGCATCGGGCTGATGCGCTGACGTAACAGGGCTCGAAACTAACCATCGGACCAACTTGCGTCACTGAGAATCTGGCAATGTGCACATACGTGCCGCTCTCCCACAAATACCTTTCACGCCGACATGATTCATTGTTGACCGGTACCGAGGTAGGTACCGCAGCTCAAAAAAAAACTCTTTTCATCCCGACTTGGAGCACTTGGCATGTGCAGTCACATGCAATATGGCTTGCAACACCCTTGTTCATGGTCGAAGGGGCTCCAGGGCTGCGCGGTGGCTCTGACGTGCGAAATAGGAGTTTATTTATTACCTCTAATTAAAGCTGTGTTTAGCTCTGTAACATACACTGTGTCTGCGCAGCCGTACAGTCTTGGAGCCCCTTCGACCACGGGCACCAATGTTGCAGGTCATATTGCACGTGACTGTACCACACGGTATGTGCTGGCCTTCAATGAACCTCTTTGATGCCAAGTTGGATCCCTGTGTATGCGAGAGCAGGTGTATGACGCTCTTCAGTGAAGCTCTTTGACGCCAATTTGGGCAAATAGCTATGGGCCATTGGGAATGTGCCTGTGTACAAAGACGAAAAACATCTCTTAAGTTTCTCCAATGCTGAGAGGGATCGAACCCACGTCACGAAGATTTGCTGAAGGACAGCAATGCGACTCCTTAGCAACCCGAATGCGCCCCGAATGCACTGGGCATGTGGTGCTTTTCCTGCCAGCACTTTAGCGAGGTGCACCATGAGTGCACTGCGCATGTGCCGCTCTCCAATGAACCTCCCGCCAACTTGGCTCACTCAGTATAAGCCACTGAGTGTGGGGCCAAACGAGGGAACGCTTCTTAGCGTTCGCAGGCACTAGCGCGCCACGCTTCTGGTCTCGGAGGCCACGTGCAGACTTCTCGGCAGTGCCACTAGATGGCGCAGCGTGTCCAGAAAGAATCGTGATGCAGGAGCCCGGTTTCCTCATGACGCGTTTCTCAGCGTTTGCATGCAACGCCACGCCTTGCATTTCGGAGTCCACGCGCAGGCACCGTGCCGATGGCGCTAAATGGCGCCGAATGTTCTTATGGAAGCGCGAAAGAGGAGTCCCGCTGCAGTGCACGCAGCATACATAAATTGTTTCGACGGTAGCAGTACGTTGTGTATTGGTAGCAATACGTTGCTCTACTGACTCAATGCTAGCGCATTACCATCGACAGTCTTCATCAGATGGTTTCTGCCAAAACTTTTCCCCTCAAACAATTATTATGTGCAACAAACTACCCCATGGAGTTATTTTTTGTACATCCGAGACACAATTTCGTCGTTCCTTGATGGATCTCTCATGTGTAAACCTATTACATTTATCACATTGACATGTATTTGTTATATTTTGGTAATTTTACTTTTCTTGCTGTTCTTTCTCACTCTCAATTTTGTATATTTTGTTATCCCTTCTGCTGCAATGCCTGAATGGCACTTCGGATATCGTAATTAGGTAAATGAGTAAATAAACAAATAGCCTTTGCTCCAATTACCTGCTCTCGGCTTTCTTTCTGCCAGCACCACCTTTATCTGCCAGCTACAAAAACGACAACTTTATTTAGAAAACGTGACAATAAAGGTTTCCAACGGGTAGAACAATTTCAACAGAACTGATGTTTATATGTGACACAGCCTTATTGTCCAGATAGATTCAACCAATGCTGTTATGACAATTGTTTCGTCCTACAACAAGGACAGCTGCACAAAGTTATTTATTGCGTTGTGCTTTGTTTTCAGATGTATTTTCTGTACTCGAACAAAGCTTTCCACTATTTTGTGATCGTTACACTAATTCGGAATCAATATTTCGGGCAAATAAACATTCGAATAATTTTTCATCCCATTCAGCAAGTAAATGTATGCGGTACCACATACATTCGCTCTGGTTTTAATGGAGCCTTAATCATTCGTGAAATTCCCCATTTTTCCCTAAAGAGACAAGGAAACACGTTTTCTCTTATCAAGTCGTTCAAATCTTACTAAACGTTTTACGTTCTGCTACAAGACTTCGATATAATGTACGGCACAGAAGCCGACCCCACTTTCCCAGTGCTTCTACTGGCTCGACTTCGATGGTATCGACAGCACCAGACGTGCTGGCTTCCAACTTGCGATCCTAATCTTGAGATTGCGTCGTTTTGCCGCTCTGTTCCCAGCATGAGTTCGAGTCGCGGCATCATCGTTGCCCTGTAGTACTTGGTTGATCTACTAGAGGCCCACATCTCCGCTACACAGACATGAATGCTTTGCGTGGGCACTTATTTCGAAGGCCAAGGAAGGAACGACAGAGACAGCAAATAAAAAAATTAGGACGAGAGCGAGCATTGACCTAACAAATTAATTACTTTTATACCTGCTAGAGCTAGTAATGCAACGAAATGCCACAGTTCTCACGTAGAGATTTACAATCTTGAAACGACGAGCCACACTTTGAAAAAATCAGTTTCATATTCCAACAGCGCAAGTTAGGGAATACATATGCAGTCTCCAAGGCTTTTTTTTTTTGCAAGGCTTCTACTAATCACGAGATTCAGATGCTTATTTATCAAGCACCATTTCTTTAGTGTAGGCTCCCTTTATACTGTCTATTCTAAATATAAATTCATACGAAGTAACTCTGCTCTTCTCCCACAGTCTGACATATACTAAGATGCCATTTCCTCCTTCGTCCTTGACTTTTCATGCCCAAGAAATTACTTCTATTGCTGTGCATTGACTAGCACGTTAAATAATGACAATTGAACGCTTTGTGCAACTTCTCTCAAACTACACCGTCACGTGCGGTGAGGCCCGGACAACCAAACTTGCATAATGATTGTGAATTTGGCAGCAGCATTGTGGGGGGGGGGGGGCGCATGTCCCCCTTCGGAGACAACTCTTTTTGCCGACAGGTCGGTAAATTGCCTGAGTTCCTGCTTGACCTTGGTACCTGTGTCATCTGCGGCCACTATGGGTTAATTTCCACGTGCGTTTGCGCTCACTGCGAGTGCTTTCAAGCATCTGCGCCCTGCACTGTCTGCTGCGTATGCACGTGACTGTCATCAAGGACCATATAAGGATGCATACCACGGCACTGACTGAATTTGTCAGCAGCAGTTGCGGCGGCATGTCCCCCTTCTAAAACACTTCTTGCCAGCCGGCTGGTTGATTATTCCTGTATACTATTTAAAGGTTTATTCTGCCGCAACTGCTGCCCAAACTTATTGTCCCATTGTTTGTAGTGCATATATATTCCGCTATACCTACTGCAGTGGAACTGGCGAAAAAAATTACATCTCTTGAGGCACTGCTCCATGAAAAGTTGGACACGCTGGTTTGATGTCAGGGATGAACAGCAAGTTACGAAATTTAGGACTAGGTGAGCACGCTTCGCTTTGCCAAAGTGTGCAGTTCATGAACAAAGAACTCGACATGACGAAGCTAAAACAGGAAGAACTAGTTAGTTATGCCGAAGTAACCAAGTGTTATCGCTTGGCTCGGCGGACAATGCCGCCTCCCCACCCGGCTCTCAGTCGGAAGGAGGCCGTAATCATAAGGCAAATACAGACCGCGTCACTCCTCGCCCCCGCAATGCTGCATGTGCTTCACCCAGAGCTCTATCCGAGTGGGATGTGCGGTGTTTGTGCAACGGCTCCGGTGGACCAATGGCACATCATGTGGGACTGTGCCATTTTCCCGGCGGCAGCTACCTCCAGGACACCCGCCCGAACTTCAAGGTGCACTGCAGTCTGCAGACAAGGACACACCACTACGGGCCTTCCAGCAGCCCCGGGGTGCGCTCGAAAAGCACAAGCCTCATGACCCACTACAAACGGGCCCAACTGGGGTAGTGCAGAGTAGGGTATAACCCCGGGTCGGCGCTTGGCCAGCTTCATGACGCGTTAAATCGTCGGTTGCCGGCACTTTCTTATATTTATTCCTATCCCTAGTAAGCTCAAAGAAGGCGCCCTTCTCACGTAACAAAGCACTCGAAAAAAGAGTGGCTGATTTAGAGCAGTACTCGAGAATGAATAATATGGAAATAAAGGAATGCCTACATGGCCGGAAAAAGATTGCGGAGCCGTTCGGAAGCGAAATGGCGATGCTTTCGGGTACCCTGCCTTACCCGCTGATATCGACATGGCTCACCGTGTTGCCTCTAGATCAAATGAAAAGAACATCATAGCTTGCTGCTGCTCGCGTGATAAGAAAAATAAGTTCACCAGGAAGCCGCGAAGGGCTAGGCTTTGCGCTGACCGCATTGGTTTCACTGTGGCACTAACATGTACATCTATGTCAATGACCACTTCACCATTGACAAAAAGCAGGTATTCTCGATAGCACTGGCGCTAAAAACGGACATATGTGTATATACCTATCGACAGAAAACTGCTACATAAAAGACCGCAAAACTGATGACAGCTGCGTATATCGCATTATCACTGAATCCGACCTTAGAATCCTCACTTGATGTATTGCAAACTTTTTGTGTTTCTTTCTGTCTTTCCCACTTTTTTCAAGCCCTTGCTCTCCCCACGTTGATGTAAAATCTCGTTGTAACGTAAAAAACGATCACTCATTCACTTTAATGCTCGTTTCCTAGCTAAGAACATGCATAGATCCAATTAGTAACTTTACCGCCTCACTTTAGCATGTCTTCGCTTTTATCTCCACGTTGAAGACTTGCTTTCTGATGCCGACAACAGCGTGAGCGGTTTTCCATCTTATCAAGCAGAGTATTGTCATCGTCCAGCTGATAGTCATCGTGGTGCCACCATTTTTATTTCACGATATGTCACTTACACGCGCAGATATGATCTGGCAGTTAACGTGAATCGTTGTGAATCAGTGAGGATAGAGGTCGAACGGTCACCTTAATCCCAATAATAAGAGCTTGATTCTTGGTTGCATCTATTGCTCACCGTCATCTTCCCTTAACGACTTCTTGCTTTGTTTTGATGTACTGTCAAAGCTAACTTTTGAAAATTAGGATTTTCTGATTGTAGGTAATGTTAACGTTAACTTACTTGACAATGACGTCCCGTCGTACACAACTTACACTGATTGTTTTACTTGATTTGTTTTTGAATCACTCATTGACTGTCCCACTGGATTAGCCTCTTGTGGGTGCGGTACGCTTATTTATCACGTGTTACCTAACGTATCACCATCGCCTTGCCCCGGGGTTGTTGATACTGACATAACCGCTCATTTTCCCATCTTTCTTACATTGAATAATGAAATATACGAGAACGATCGATACTAGCTACTTTACTTCTGTATTTAGTTGTAGATGCATTTGTTGAAGCCATCAGTGAAACAGAGTGGTCGCCAATTAATTCTATGTTTGATCCTGAAGCAGCAATAAACAAATTTTGCTCTTTATATTTGCGGGCCGTCTCGACTAACACACGCACTGTAAAACGTAAGAGAATAATATAAACATCCGCAGAACCCATGGATGAGGGATGGTCTTTTAGGAAATTTAAGGAAGAAGGAAAACATGAACAAAAAAACTAAACATCAGCCCTTTAATACTGGACTGGCTAAACGATATAGCAGGTACTGTAAATTACCGAACGTATTACTTAAACAGGCGAAAGAAAGGTAGTACAAAAATAAATTTCACCAGAATAAGAATAACCCCACAAAGCAGGGAGAGCTACTGAACTCTTCTCTTAACAAGTCATCTGTTGATGTCTCTGTAACCAAAATAAAATACAATAGCCTCACTCTTTCAGAGCCCAAACAAATTGTTAATGCTTCCTCAGATTACTTTTCTTCCGTTTACGCTAATAATGACCTACATACGCACTCGTGTAATGCTTTAAGCCGCACGACACAATCATTCTTCCTGTTATCAGCTACACCAAATGAAGTGCTTTCCATGATTGCTAATCATAGAAATACAGGGCCTGGCTAAGATAAAATTTGGGCAAGGCATTTCAAACTGGTTGCACATTTAGTTTCTGACACGCTGTGTAATATGAGCAACCTTATGTTTAAACACGGCTTGTTCCCTTCATTTTTAAAAAACGCTAAGACTATTCTTGTTTTCTAAAAAGGGCGACCAACAAACAATTACCGACCCATTGCAATTGTTACCTTAGTAAACTCCCTGAGAAATTATTTGTTAAACGACTTAATAACTACATCTCAATGTTTAAGTTGCTTAAAAACAACGAATTTGTTTACCGCCCTGGAAGTTCCACTAATCTAGCTGTGCTGTCTCTAAGTGACTACATAAAAGAAATATATTGCTTCGGGAAACTTAGTCAGATCTGTTTTTTTAGGCTTCAGTAAAGCTTTTGAGACGGTTGACCATCAAGTGCTGTTTATTAAACTTAAGCCTAATGGTACAACAGGTCCTACCCGAAGATTCTGAAAAAATTACTTACTTGACTGGCAATACACATTACGTGTAGCAAATACTTTCTCTGCAACAAAATATATTAACCAGGGTGTACCACAGGGCTCAGTTCTAGATCCTTCGCTTTTCGTTCGATATATTAGTGTTCCTCCGGATTCTCTCAACTCCTCCAACTACGTTCATTGCGTATTGTAAGCAGATGACACAACCATATCTTCATTTAATAAATATATTGCTGCTCTTACCGGGTAATTTCGTATTTCCTAATTTCGTCACTCCACCTAGCTTTCTGCCGTCCTCGACTGCGCTTCCCTTCTCTTGGCACCCATTCTGTAACCCTAATGGTCCACCGCTTATCAAACCTACGCATTACATGACCTGCCCAGCTTCATTTCTTTCTCTTAATGTCAATTAGAATATCGCCTATCCCTGCTTGTTCTCTGATCCACACTGCTCTTTTCCTGTCTCTTAACGTTACGCCTAACATTCTTTGTTCCATGGATGGATGGAAACAACTTTATTTTAAATCCGCCCAAGTTTAACGACCCGTTCGTTTCATCGCTCTTTGCGCGGCCTTTAACTTGTTTTCGAGCTTCTTTGTCAGCCTCCAAGTCTCTGCCCCAAATATCAGCATCGGTAGAATGCATTGGTCGTACACCTTTATTCTTTACGATAATGGTAAGCTCTCAGTCAGGACCTGACAATTTCTGCCAAAAGCACTCCAACCCATTTTTATCCTTCTGTAAATTTCCTTCTCATGATCAGGGTCCCCCTGTGAGTAATTGACCTAGGTAAACGCACTCCTTCACAGACTCTAGAGGCTGACTGGCGATCCTGAAGTCTTGTTCCCTTGCCCGGCTATTGATAATTATCTTTGTCCTTTACATATTAACCTTCGACCCCACTCTTATACGCTGTCTGTTAAGGTCCTCAATCATTTGTCGTATTTGTTGTAACTCGTCCCCAGTGTTGCTGAACAGCACAATGTCATCTGCAAATAGAAGGTTGCTGAGAGATTCGCCGTTGAGCCTTACTCCTGAGCCTTCGCAGTTTAATAGCTTGAATATTTTTTTGCGCAGGGAACAGCATTGAGGAGATTGTGTCTCCTTGTCTGACCCCTTTCTTTATAGGTATTTTCCTCTTTTTCATGGAGAATTAAGGTAGCTGTGGAATCTCTGTAGATACTTTCCAAGATATTTACGTAAGCGTCCTGTACTCCTTGAATACTTAATGTCTCTATGACTGGTGGTATCACTACTGAATCAAATGCATTTTCGTAATCTATGAAAGCCATATAGAGAGGCTGTTTGTACTCTGCGCATTTCTCGATTACCTGATTTATGACGTGGTTGTGATCCATTGTAGTGTATCCCTTCCTGAAACCTGCTTGTTTCCTTGGTTGAGAAAAGTCCAATGCTGCTCTCATTCTATTGGAGATTTTCTTGGTGAATATTTTATATAATACTGAAGGTAAGCTAATGGGCCTATAATTTTTCAATCCTTTAACCTCTCCGTTTTTGTGGATTAGTATAATGTTGGCATTCTTCCAGTTGTCTGGGACCCTTGAAGTCGATAGACAGTTCGTATAAAGGGCCGCTAGTTTTAACCAACCTTAATCTACCTAAATCTTCCTTCATCTACCTTAAGTGACTTTAATTTACCTTAATCCACTGTAATCTACTTTAATTCACCTTAGTTAGATCACTAATCAATCTATAGTTAACTTTGCTAATCATTAATAATCTTTTATACGTGGCTGGACATGCTTTGATTCGCTTCTTGCCTACCTTGGGTAACGTAGAATTTTTTTACCCTACAACGCGACCTTGAAACAGATGTAAGGCTTTCGCTTTAAAACATTTATATTCGCCCTCCTCTACAACTGACCGATGGGCATGTTTATCCCGTTGCATTCAATTTCATCATAAATCACCAGTCGATCATACTGCACCTGCCGAGGGTCTAGAGGCGAATGTAACAGAGGAGCGTTAAGGGCCACAAGTCGTCCTCAATATCTGCTGCCATAAACAGACAGCAGACTAATATTTCTATTCTGCAACCAGTAATAGCAGTGTCCTCACCAATAATTGTTGCACCTGAAAAGCATGAACCGTTTTTGTGTTCCCTTCCATATTGGATTATGTATAACTCTGATCATCGTTCACCTGTGTTCATCGTGATCGATGTTTGTTCCATCAACAATCTTAGTTTCAAATAATTGGCAGCTGCTTTGTTCAGCTGCAGGTAATATAGTGCGTGGAACGTACGATGCAGTTGACGAAATTATTTTAAAAACATGGGCGCCGTATCTGCGAAAAGCTCTTAGCCTGAATTATTTGTAGGATCACATTCCAACTAACCCTGATACTGGGCATTTTCTTATTTAGTCAAGGTGGCCGGCCAGCCACATGTATGGGCGATAACGAACAAAAAATTGTGAATTTGGTCGCTGGTCATCGCTTTTTCATAATCTTTTTTTCATCGGGGAAATATCTATATGACTTCAGTGTGCGTACTAGAAACACGGTAGGAATGCACTCACTGTTTGCCGGCACGCATGGCAGAATGAAAATAACTAATTCGCTTGTTCTGCGAGTCAACACACGATTGGTGCAGTGATGCCAACTCAAACACAAGAGCAAATTCTCGTTCCACTCTCTCTATTCTTTGGACTGGCCCATCATGACGCCTCAGCGTCCGCCCCCTTCCTTCGTTGTCTTCGTTCGAGGACAAATAAACGAGCTCCTGTGAAAGTGGGGCGTCCTCTCTTGGTGCAATTTTAAAGAACGTCTTGGCCTCCGAGATGGCCTGCGTACCTCCATGTGCAGTCTAGGAGGCCATGCATAAGCGAACAATGTGCGCCACAGGGTGGTGGTGCCATCTGTAGGCAGGAAACGACAACGCAAAAAAAAATTGCCTGGCCAGCTTTTTTTTTTTTTTTCGGAGGGGGCACGCGTTTGGCCTGGAAAGGAAGCCGATGTTTTCGCACAGGACCGCTATCTTTTACGCGTTCGAAAATTCGATGTTCGGTTTCGCTTCACGCGATTGTGCAGGCCGCGCCAATACCACGGTTAGGTCAACCTAGGCCAATCGCGTGAGGCGAAATCGAACGTCGGCTTTTCGAACACATACAAGGTAACCTTGTATGTCGGATATCTGGGAGGGAGGTGACATGCAATGTACCTCGCAACCCTTGTTACGAACCTGACTGGTATTGGCAATGATCCGCTGAAGAGACAGTTTCGTGTTGGAACTTCGAAGCAGTAACTGTCGCGACGGTGATGGGTTTGCTCGCGCACGCGGCAATCTGAAACGTGCTTCGTTGCAGGCAGCTGTCGAAACTGCCGCCACAACTGCCGAAAAAGAAAATGCCCATTTAATCCATTTTTATCAATTTTTAGGGCAATGTTTGGAGAGGGTGTTCTTGATCAGCGCGTATTTTCCTTGGCCTGCAGGTTTTACAAAGCGCTCCCCCTATATTCAATAAATTTGAGCTTGGTGGCATTTATAGTTCTGCTTCGACAACCGGCTGAATTCTAAGCCATTTCTAAAACAGGATGACAGTTAGGGATCGCTTGTATGTGTAATTTATTGCAAAGGCCCCAATTTACCCACACACTTCAAACATTGCGTACACGCCACACATAACCTCGTGGGGTAGACGCCCACTGCGCGCTAACGTGCGTCCTGCCGAACCTTTAATAAAGTTTGTCCAATTTAATCTCAGTGTTTTCCTTCTTCTCCTTCTTCTATTTTTTTTCTTTTTTGTGAGTGAGGCAAGCCCTACGACGACGAGCGCGTTTTCACGAGCCAACTATCGCTGACGCTCGCGGTAGGCAGCTTCTTCCTCAGGAGTAGGCACTACTCGTGGTCTTCTCATAGTTGTAGCTGGGATGGAATGTGCGGAGCAACTAATCCAAAGCTCCTTATATTGGGCGCAAGGCCCACCACTGGAGATGCGGGCGCTGCAATCGTTTTGACAACTGGTTAGATTGATTTGACGATTGACATCCTTGTGCTTCTTAATGAGGTTAAACACACGTTCGACTGCGACGGAGCGAAAGACGTCAGTGATGGTATGCCCGCAGTCCGCCGTTGTCGCTTGCGTTCGATGTCTAGAGTTTGCTCGGTGGCATGGTTAGCAGCATCCGCTCGGTAATTGAGGAGGAGGAGGAAAGAAACATTATTCTGGTCCTGTACAAGGTGTTGCCACCTGCCTGGCTAGTCCCATGTTGGGACCGGGAGGTCAAGCCTCCTAGCGCTTTCACGGGCGTACTGGGCAGCCAGGACTTGAGGGATATGATCTGTAGATCTGATCATTCCTAAAAACTGATTCCGGGAAATGCCAGGGCCGAGCGACCCACACTCCCAGAGCAGATGTTCAAGCGTGCATATCTCCTTTTCGCATGCTTTGTATATAATATTCATGCCTGCAATGTCATACCATTCCTTAATATTTGCAGATGAATAATAAGGCTGTGTTTGTAATTGCCTAAGTGTAACTGCTGGTGCTCTGTTTAGCCTATAGTGAGGGGGTGGAAATTCCCTCTTTTCCATGTAGTAATGTGTTGTAATTTCATTGTATGTAATGTGCGTCTCTCTCTGTAAGTTCTCCAATCCAGCAGAAGCAAAACAATATGTAAAAATGGCCTGGTTTGTAAGGTCGCGGGCGACGCTGTTGGCCGATTCATTTGCATTGACAGGAATGTCCTCAAGTGAACCAAGGTGTGCCGGGAACCAATAAATTTAACGTGTAACGTTTGTTTGCATTTGGTTTATTATTCTCGCTGCCTGTGGGGCAATCTTTCCCCTATCCAAAGCTCTAATAGCTGTTTTCGAGTCACTATATATTTCTGTGAATCTATCGTCTGTTAGTGCCAATGCAATGGAAACTTGTTCAGCGACTTCAGGTTTGCTAGTGTAGACCATGGCGCAGTTGGTGAATTTGCCTTCATGATCCACTACCGCCGCCGCGAACTTAGTTCGATCCTTGTAGGCAGCCGAATCAATAAAGCAGGCTCCTCTGCCCCCTTTATCCATTTTCTTGATTAACGCCCTGGCTCGTGCTACTCTCCTGTTGATGTTATGTTTTGGGTGCATATTCTTTGGTAGCGGTGCGACGATTATGATGTCTGCGTATCCTTGGTGAACTTTAGTGTACTTTGCTGCATCCGTAATGGGGTTGATCATGATCTTGTCCAGGATTGATCTTCTCGTACTGGGTGTAGATAGTCTCGCTATTTGTGATGTCTCCTGAGCCTCCGCGATCTCCATGGTCGTGTTGTGTATTCCTAACTTGAGCAATTTTTTAGTCCTGGTTCAAATTGGGAACCCCAATGCACTTTAAACAACCTTCTTGATCGCTGCATCAAGCTTCTTGAGTTGAAACTGCGTCTAGTTGTACATGGCAGCAGCGTATGAAATATGACAGAGTACGAAAGAGTTGATTAACCTGATGAGGTTACCTTCTTTCATGCCCTTGTGTCTTCCTGCAAGGCGCCTGATCATCCTGCACGCGTTATACATTTTAAGGGTGATTTTCTTGACTTCCGTATGGTTTCCACCGTTTGCATCAATGAAAAAGCCTAATACCCTGATCACGTTGATTCTGAGTATATTGACGCCATTTTCAGTATGTAGGTGTATACTGCTTTCCGATAAAGGTTTCCAGTCCTTAGGCCTGCCCCATTTTTCACGTCTATAAAGTAGCAACTCTGATATATGTGGGGAGCACCTGAGTCCAGTGGGTCTCAGGTATCCTCCTCCGTCTTGATCGCTTCAGTCAGTGCATCCTGTATCTGCCCTTCACTGCCACCAGCACACCATACAGTGAGATCATCAGCATTTATGGTATGGTCAATTCCCTTAATGTTGCCCAGCTTTCTGGACTGGCCAATCATGCACATGTTGAAAAGGACGGGAGAGATCACTGATCCTTGGGGGGTTCCTCGATCTCCGAGCTGAACCACTCCCGAGTTTGTGTCGCCGACCTTTATCTTCGCACTGCGTGCTTCGAGAAAGGATTTGATGTATTTAAACATCCTCAACCCGAGTCCAATGTCTTCTATCGTTTTGAGGATGTACTCATGCGTGATGCTGTCGAACGCTTCTTCCAAGTCTAATCCGAGTACGGCCTTAGTATTTCTAGAATATCCGTCGAGTATGTGGTGTTTAATTTGCTTCATGGCATCCTGCGTGGAAACTGCGGACCCAAAACCCAGCATGCAATGAGTGCATATATTATTGTCCTATAAGTGGTCTTTTAGCCTATTAAGGATTGCGCGTTCAGCGACCTGCCCCAAGCATGACGTAAGCAATATTGGCCTTAAGTTGTCCAAGCTTGGAGGTTTACCCGGTTTTGGTATTAGTATAATTTGTGAAGTTTTCCATTCTTCTGGGACTTCACCTGAAATGCATGCTTCATTTATGAAGTCTGTCAGCGATACAATTGACGGCTCATCTAGATTGCTAAGTGATCTGTTACTCCATCAGGACCGGGGCCTGACTTTCGATTTAGTTCACTTAAAACCCTTCGGATTTCGGATCTGGTGAAGGGTTGGTCGAGTTCAGTTTGAGCGGCTCCCCTCTATTGTTATGGAAGTGGTTGTTACTGCTCATTTGTAACTGGTAGATATTTGTCAATTAGTTGTTTGGCAACTGCTGCGATGTGCTGATCCTTAAGGGCTACGTGTATAGCTCGAGCAAGGCTGTGTCTCTGGTTGGCTTTAGGGCCTTTTTCATCCATCAGATGCTTGATCAATTTACACGCCTTGCAGTTCCTTATTTGCCCATCGATCGACTGACAAAACTCGTCCCAATGTTGCCGGCAGAGGATATTACAGTTTTGTTTCATTTGTTTATTAAGTTCTGCAATTATTTTTCTCAGCCTACGATATAAAAGCCTTTGGGCCCGCCGCCTTCGAGTTATGGCTTCCTTGACTTCTATTAAGTGGGCAAGTTTCGAGTCCATTGCCTCTACATTAATGTCTGTAACAATCCTTTTGGACGCTGTTTTTATGTCCCTTCTGATGCCCTCACACCAGCCTCTAAGATTGAGTTTGCCTAGAAGGTTCATCGCGCCCGCGAGAGGTTCGAGCCCATTCTGCAACCACATTTCGCTACAGACAACATTGCGAACTTTGTGGTGTGTGCCAGCTGCCGAACGAGCTTGAACAAGAACTGGCTCGCCTCTTTCTCTGGAAAGGCTTCACGTACCGCAACAGCATTCACCCCCACCTGCAACCGCTGAATGCAATCAGCAAAGCCATCGTTTCGCCTCACGTTTAGCAAGACCCTCGCGTCGTCCTGACCCTCTGATTCAAATACCTGCGCTGCACTCCGCTCTGCCGGCGCTACACCATCATGGCGCCCTAGGGATCAATCCATCGTTGTCTGGAAAAGTCAGATATCTCCAAAACGGGGCGAGAACACCGACCTTTTCGGCACCCGTTCCATGAAAGATCTCCCTCAGGACAATATAGTTCTCACCATAAATCAAGCGACAGTTGTATGGGACAAGTCTGGATATCGCGAAATCTACTCCGGCGAGTAGAACACACCACCAAGCATGATCTTTGACGAAAACGCAGAGGAGTTGTCATTTCCAGACATCCATTTGGAGCATACGAGGTACATTCACTCAGAAATGCGTTCCACTGTCTTTGACTGTACGCCACCAGCGAGATTCGCCTCACCAACTCGCCCAACTTTCTTGCCTTTGCAATATTCATATCGCGGAAACCACACTTGGTATATACACACACACATGATTCTTGAGACAGTCACACCGAGAATGCTTTGCATTACGGAGTTGCCAGCTGGCGCTGAGTATGCCTGTTTTTCATTTAAATTACTCTCCTCAAGGGCACTAAGAGGTGCGGGATCACGTAACCTGGGCCTCTTAGTAATTCTATCTTTCCATTCTGACTAGTACCGAGATGGAAGGTATATATCCCATAGGTTATAATCTTGTTACACAGTCCATGTGTTGCTTGTGCACAACCTTCGTAAACAGACCTGGTGACGACAACAACGAGGGCGCTGGTCGACGCGAAACAGATACCACAGCAAAGTTATATGTTTTATCTATAACAGGCCCTTGCTCCTTTTGAGCAAAACGAGAACAAGGTGAAAGCGACAAGAGCCCTTGTCTATTTCAAGGCGCCTTGAAAAAGACAAGTCCACTTGTCGAAACGTTGGCTCCCACTTTCACCTTGTTCTCGTTTCGCTCATCGTCTTGAATTTCCATCACCCGCCTTCCCGCTGTTTTCCCTTGCCCCTTTTGTAACACGCCAAAAAGAATTTACCATTTCTTTTTCTTTGGCCGCCGCTTCCCCTCCCTCGATCCGTAAATTGTTTATAGTACTTCCAAATTGTAATTTGTATTCATCAAATCATTGTCATCATCAAATCTATTGTCGCTTGGTACCGGTCATTCTGGCACAAGCCACGGATCGATTATTACTGCTACGCAAAAATTCATTGAAGCATCCGGAAGATAGCGCTACTAGGGTGCCGGTAGTTGTGTGCTTTATTGTGCGTTATTGTGTGCTTTATAGTTGTGTGATTTATTGTAATGGCGTTTTAGTCCCCTTTGTCTTTTGTTGGGTGGACTTTTCATTACCTTAAGTTTGGCCAACCCTATTCGTGAGTACGAGTCCCTTTTTGAGGCAACAACTACAAAGAGATACATTTTTATTTGTACTGGGCTGGTCTCACGCAGTTCCCCTTCGGTCACTTATGTAAATAATCCGATATAATGGATTTCTGTTGTTCTGTTATCCACTCTCGCTACAAATAAAAGCACTTCCTCAATTATGCTCTGTGTCGTCGCCTCGGCTCTGAGCTTCAGCAACAGAGGTGTTTGCACTTCAATGTGCAACTTCATTTGGAACTCATAGAACATTGCTGTGTTATGTGATTATATCGGTCTTAATTTTTTTTACCTTCTAATGGTAATTCGACATTTTGTTTCATTCATATTCAAGCAATCCAACATTCTTATGTTCGGTCTCTCTTATTTTTATTGCCTTTAATTTATTTATTTAAGTTTATTATATATATACTGTCTTGGCCACTCCCCCATTAGGGTCGACCTTTGGTCACTGCCCTGTAGCATGTACCATAGCATGGAACTCCTCATCATTAGGAGCAAACACTTCAGAAAAAAAAAAACGAACGCTGAGCAGTACGTGTTGCATTGCCATTTCACACGCTCTCCTGGAGGGAGTAGGAGGGTGGGCATGCCAACACTGCAAACTTGTCCTTTTAAGCCGATTGCCATCAACAACAGCGACAACTAAGTCGGCGACGGCCAACGCTCTATCTTACGTGCCGCGCGTGCATCTAACGACTGTTCAATAAAAAAAATCCAAGGAAAACACAAAAAAGCGGTTATTAAGAAAAACGTGCGTCGTTCTGCATCACGCAGGAGCTTCAGCACGGCATCTGCGAACTTCAACCACACAGCTGTTACAGTTGTTCTGCAGGGCGGACCTTCCTTAGAGTGGCGTGTCTTATGACACGCATCTTAAAGGACACAACTGGAACGAGTGTCCAGACAAAAAAAGGACCTAGCCACAGAACCTTGGCATTAAGCTCACTTCCCTTGATCGGCAAGCTATACAGAAACACTAGTAGCAGCAACAACAACCAAGCTGAAGATGAGGAAGTCGGGAACTGCGTGACACGCGGCGCGTGCAAATAGCCGGTAATAAGGGCCATTCAAACTGCCATGCCCAGGCACACGGCGTAATCTGCTCGGTCGTGACAGGTGTGCATGCTATCTCTGGGCCGGCCGCTGGTGTTGCGGTGTGTGGCCCGCTGGCCGACGCCTGCCTGTCGCCAGCTCGCTCGCTTGGTCGCCCTGCCCTGCCACCACTCCTGCGCGGCTGTACCCAGGGGCTCTCGCCGCCATCGAAGTCGCAACAAAGCTTATGGACGCAGACAACGCTGCCGGCGAGACCGGCGACAACGGCATGATCACCGTGGTGTCCGAGGCGGTGCAGCTCTTCCGCGACAATGGCCGACAGCGCGAGTTCGCGCCGGGCGTGGTGGCCAAGGCCATGCCGGGACTACGAGAGCAGAGGAAGACCCGTCAGTACTGCGACGTCGTGTTCCGCGCGGCCGACGGTGTGGACGTCTGGGCGCACCGCTTCGTAATGTCTGCCAAGTGAGCTCTGCTCTCGCCGTAGTTTTTTCTCTCGCAGGATTGTTGCGCTTATGCCCATGCCGTGGTACTGCAGACTTTCGCAACTGCAGTTCTTGCACGAGTACTCATAATAGCTCACAATAGCGTAGTTCGATGGGAAGTCCTGAAGTGCCGTGGCGTCGTTCACGCGTGGACCCGAATTGTGGGGGTCTGGTCGACCGGCGGGTCAGCCTACGTAATCCCAAATTCGCTACGTAGCACCGTTTACGCGAAGTAATGAATCCAATTTTAGCGAATCGTGCAGCTTCGTTTCTCGGACTCGAATGGGTCGTGAACTCGACCCGAGCAGGTCGAGTTCACGGCAGAGGAGGCGTCACCTCCTCGGCCGGAGCCACTGTTGTCTCCATGAATCTGACGACTGCGAATTTCAACCCCACAGAAAGCCGATCCGCCATGATTTGTTGGGTTCCTATGTTCCGTTTCGCGTCGGCTGCGGGGCCGTGTGAGCGGGAGATTTTAGCATCTCAGAAAGCGCCTCCGCGTTCATTTTTTTTCTCCGACGTCCACCCATATTACAACTCTATTGCGGGCTTTTTGCAAAACGAGTCGTACTGCTTTGCGTCCATTCGCCTCAGTTTGATAGACTTACGTGAACTATCTAACCCAATTCGTCCAACCAGGCAAATCAACCTGACTTTTGAGCTTATGCAGATAATGAGAAAGTTGTGTAGCTCACTCGTTTGTTCGTCCGTCCGTCCGTCCGTCCGTTTATTCGTTCGTTCATTCGTTCGTTCCTTCGGGCTGTACACTTATGTTTCCATCGATCGTCGATGATTTCTGCAGAATATCTTGTAGTAATTGTGGCCTTAACTTTGAGTATACCTCAACAACCACAAATACAAAAACCAGTACGCACTTTGGTCACTGATCAGTCCAATAGGCCGCTCAAAGGCAGGTCACTTGAGCAGCTAGTGAAAAACGTAGTTCATAAGGACTATCGAAGTCACCTGGGGACCACATTCACTTGGTCTACCAGTTTAGCGTATAGTTCCACATTTGCGTCACGTAACGTGACTCTGCTCGCTTAGTGAATAAACTTCCGCTGAAAGGGGTGCGCCCTGAATTGCACCGATGGATAATGCAGCCTTCATTTTCCCATTTAGCAAACATAATTAGCACTTGGCTCGGATGCAAACAAAATAATTTAGAACAGAAACCACTCACAAATATTTATTTCTTCCCCAAAATAAATCAAAAGGCACCGCTTAGTTTTGCAGCTAGGCGTTTTATCAATGCAGAAGTCTTCATCACAGCATTACAGATGTGTACAGCAAGAATCACATTTTTGCATGCGCTGGTGGAAACGTTGTAGTTCGAGCAAGAAAAGTCACTGCTCCACGTTAAAATCTTCAGTAATTCTGCTGAATATGTAAATAACAAGAAACCAATAAGTATAAATTACGGATTTTAGTTCTGTTACCAAAGGAAGGTAACGGCACATATTCCAAAAGCTATACACTATGCAGGAAGCCAGCTTCACCGCGAAGGTGTACGCCATGCAATGAAGACATCATCATGCTTTGTCGAAAAAATTACATTTAAATTTTTTTGCAGTTTTCTTTTTCCTTTCTTTCTTTCAATTTTTTATAGCACTACTCTGCTTTTGATTTAGGCCAGCATTGTAGATTAAATGGTTGCGCGATAGGGTAAATCGATATATTATGCGACCATAAATGTGCTTTAACACAACACCGACGTCACTCTACAAAGCATGACAAAGACTCTAACGCAGGTTTCACCGCAAGAATGGATGTTAGTAGTTAAGACCATCTACAGTACAATACACAAGAGCTCAACAGTGAGACTTAAGATTGTTTCTTCCCTAGCCTCATGCACACAAACCATACAAGGTGCACGTCAAGTAAGCCATTAATTGGGTCAACTAGACTCACTTATTCCGCACTTTCACATGAACTCGATTCTAGCGAGTGAGCCAGCGTCCCTGTTCCTTTTCAAGGCGAGTTGTGCGAATGAGCGAATCGTTTCCAGGTTACAGTGTCAGGGCCATACTATAGCTTCGCTTACCGGAGCTCAACGAGAGTTCCATACGGAGGTCGGACTGACACAGGACAACCAGAGCACACTGACTTGCAATTAGCCAAATTGGTATAGGGAGTCGACCCACCCCGAAGCCCCCACCACGATCCTCCCTCTGCGTAACCGATTTGGAACCGATTTTAGCCCAGCCAGCCGACTCGTCGCGACATTGTCGAATTCATGCAAACACGGAAGTGCCGAGTAGCGTAGTTAGTCAACTTTTGCAGAGAGTAAATTCCAAACCCGTTTCAGTCAGTCAGATGTCAGACAGCACAAACCGAAGCAATAATTGTCATCAGTCTTACGTACATTTCTGCGCTGCTCTCACTTTCGTGTAATGAAGGTTATGTCACATTGACAGGCGCTTGCTGTTCGCGACCTGAAAGTACTAAAAGCGTTAAAACGATTCTTCTCTTATCAGCAGCAGCAGGAGGATCGACTCGACAGTTCGCTCTCGCTTTCAAATTTTTGCAAAAAAAAAAGTAAAGAAAAATAAGGTGGTTTTGTCAGAACTCCCTCTATTCAGCGTGCGCACGCTTTCCTAAATCAATGTTGTCGTTGTCGGTCCCTCCACTATGCAGGTACTTGGGCTGCTACACACTCTTCGCTCGCGCCAAGGAAGAGATGAGTCCCGAGCAGAAGCAAAACAACCAATGGACTCCGCCCATCCGGGTGGTGGTAGCAGACTTGGACAGCGACATGACGCAACTGCTCGTTGAATTCGCCTACCACACTCCACTGCACGAGTGCATCGGCCTGCACAACGTCGCCAAGGTGCTAGAGCTCGCAGAGAAGCTAAAGGTCAGTCTAGGGCTGCAGCACTGGTGAAGACTTTTTCTGAAACTTCGTTTTGAGCAGGCGGAGCACAGGAGAGTTGCCGTTAGCAAGCATCAGCTCTATCCTCTTTACGATCACCGGTCGAATTTCTAGGTAGGTCGATGTCACCGGCATGAACCTGAAACCGCTCGTTGACGCTTCATTCTCCTGGGGGCGTCGAGCATCTATAACATTCCGCCTGTTGGGAGGTCACTCACTCAATCGCTTAGCCGCTCACAAAGTCGCTTAGTGGCTCACACAGTAACGTAGTCGCTGAGTCACAGTCACTCTTAAGCACTTAGTGACAGTGACTTAGTCGCTCAGTCGTACTCCCTCGCACAACCGACTTGACACAGTAACAGTCACTCAAGTCACTCACAAAGCGATTTAGTTACTCAGTGGCTCATTCTGTTACGCGTCCCCTCACAGTTAAGGAGCTGGTCACTCAGTTACTCGGTCAATCACACTTACTTTGTCGCTTAGCCACTTAGTTGCTCTCTCAATAACTAGCGCGCTCAAGCACAGGAATTTGCCTATAAAGGCAAGCTTTGTAGTCATTCGGGCTCCCGCGAATCAGTTGGTTGGTTGATCCTATATCATATGGCTCAACCCACTACGGGGGACATCCCATGAATCGGGAAGTAGTAGCAAAAAAAAAATTTATTTGAGAAGAAGGTATTTAGGGGGTAATACTAATATACAACACTGAATAATCATAGTTTCAAAGAATCGCGTTGCGTTCCATCACCTTTTCTCAGTTGTTGAGCTTTCGATGAGTTTAACTGGCTATAGAAGAAGTAGAAGAAGAAGAAAAAGAATTCGAATTGGTGTTTGATGCATCTTGAAAAGAAAGCACTATCGGCAACCGATTATTACGGTAAGTCGATTTAGGGCACGTTCTGCGGTTCGATTCTTGACTGGACATTTGTAAGCGCACAGTGCTTCTTGTCGTGTGACTCAGCATGTCGAAGCAAAACGGCCGAGGCATACTTTCACTATCGGCGTGCGAGTATCAACTTGAGCAGGCTTGTCCGGTGCTTTGCAAACCCGAGCCTTTAGTGGAGTAATATTGTCCGGTTGAAAAGAACCCGGCGTGGTAGCTCGGAGGCTGTATGTAGCATGGTCGAGGGCGTGGACAAGGTCGAGGGTTCGGTTCGCGGCCGCGGCTACCCCATTTTTATAGGTGGCGAAATGCTAAAACGAGGTGAGCTTAAAGTCCCTTGCAGGTTAAAGAAAATAATGGGGTCGAAATTAATCTGAAGCTCTCCACTCCGGTGTCTATCTTGGACCCAGTGGTGATTTCGGACGTTATAGCTAGGGAAAAAAATAATAATATAAAACAATAATTTTATAGTAATAATAGTAGTTGCAGTAATGATAGAATAATTATGATTGATTTCCAGAAAGTAAGCAAAAGATTGTCAGGAAAGAGAACGAAAAAGTTGCTGAAAGCAACTTGAATAGCCCCGAATTTCCTGACGTTGGCTCGAGCAGGCCGGAAGCATATATTACAAGGAGATAGAGAATGAAACCTTTATTTGAAGCAGTGACTTGTCAGTCGAGGTGGGAGGGTCCCTTATTCCAGGAACCCTCTGGCTTGGATCGCCCTCCGGGCCCGGGCGACGAGTTCGCGCTGGTCGACCAGGTCAGGCTTCGAGGCTCCCACGTCGACCAGGTCAGGCTCCCACGTGTCAGCGAGGAGGTTTGGGTCTGCGTCTGCTGGGGCTACTAGTTGTGCCGCTGTGAAGGTTTCTCGGGTTTTCTTGCATTGCAGTAGGAGGCGCGCCAGGCTGTCTCGCACTTTTCAGTGTGGACAGGTGTAGCTGTATAGCGTCAGGTGGAAATGATGCAGTAAGCTTCCATGGGTAAAGGTATTGTTCTGGAGTCGCCTGTAGTCAGTGCCTTCGTTTCTCGTTAGTTTTGGATGTGGTGGAGAGTATATCCTGCTTCCAAAGCGATAGTGCTGCAGTAGTGCTTGATAAGTTAGCGGTATTGTTTCTCTTTCCACTGCTGATTTGGGAGAATCTCGTGCAGGGAGGCCCGGTTGACGCTTGCGCGGGCCGCAGCGTGTGCCGCTTCATTCCCCTCGAGTCCCACGTGTCCCGGAACCCACATGATGCAGGTGTAGGGGGGAGGAGTGTCGCCACGTTTCAGTATGTTGATCGCTTTTATAGAGATCCTGCCCTTCATGTAGTTACGTGCCGCTGTTTGAGAGCCGGTGAAGACCACTATGGCATGCTCGCTTGTATGGGTGGAGAGTGCTGTAGCGGCCTCCTCAGCTGTGTCGGTGCGTTTGGTGAGAATGGTCGCCAACGCCAGTGTCGAACCCTTGTGGTCTGTGACGTTGATGGCGAAGGCATTTCGGCCCGGATACTTGGCTGCGTCCACGTAGCGCGCCTGCGGGTCGTTACGGTGCTTGCGTCTGATGGCGTTTACCCTGGCGAGCCGTCTGCCTCGATGGTGTTCTGGATGCATGTTTCGAGGTATCTGAAGAACTTGTACACATTCTCGGAGCTTCGACGTGATCTTTTCCTTACATTCGCCATCGTGTTCTGGGTTGGTTACGTATCCTGTGCGTCGGAGGACTGCTCGGCCTGTGGTTGTGAGCTCGAGTCTCTCGATCTGGTTGATGAGGTGCGCTTCCGCGAGTTCTTCCCAGGAGTTGTGAACTCCCATGCGAAGCAATCGGTCAGTGGAGGTGGTTGTCGGCAGTCCTAGGGCGAGCTTCGTGGCCTTTCGTATTAGAAGGTTTAGCTTTTGTTTCTCGGCCGTCTTCAGGTTGAGGTAAGGAGTTCCGTATGTAATGCGGCTGTAGAGGAGGGCTTGTACCATTTGCAAGGTGTCGGGCTCTTTGAGGCCATTGCGGCGACTGGCCACCCATCGTATCAGATGAGTAAGCTGTGCCACGGTGTTGTGTAGCCTAGGGAGTAGGATATTTGGAAAATATATATGCGCCACTAATCATCGTTTGGAAACTGCACATACAATCGGAAACTATATAAACGAACTCGATACCCATTGGTTGCGCTGTTGTTCTGCTTCACAGTTACGTACGTTCCGGAGACAGGGAAAGGCGAAGCAATACATTTATTGAGATTAAATGAAGTTAGAAATCCAAGTTAACATATAGGCGGAAAATATAAATATTATGGAGAAATCGTCGAGGGCGATTCTGAACATAAGCGAATAGCCTGCACGAACGAGCTAGCGAGGCGACAGTCCCCCTATTGTTGCCGGCCATCCTCGCTACTCGGTTGCCCTTTCCATCAGCCCTTTCCCTCGCCTTTGCCTCGTTCCTTCATGGCAGCCGTGGAGAATGGATTCGTTCGCTTCTTTCTCTCCCTGATGCGTCGTTGTGAACGCCGTCAGCGTCCGACGATACGATCGCGTGCCCTCTAAAAAGAGTTTACACCCTTTGGGTTGTATTTTGTCCCCAAACAATAATCGTCATCTGTCTTGTCCGCGTTTCCTTTCTTTAACGCTGCGAGCCCGGTACTTCCTAGTTGCGAACGGCTTGCGCGTTAACGGTCAGGTTGGCACAGCATTAAATTGTGGGGTTTTTCGTGCCAAAACCACTTTCTGATTATGAGGCACGCCGCAGTGGAAGACTCCGGAAATTTCGACCACCTGGGGTTCTTTAACGCGCACCTAAATCTAAGTACACGGGTGCTTTCGCGTTTCGCCCCCATCGAAATGCGGCCGCCGTGGCCGGGATTCGATCCCTTGGCACAGCAATCTCGACAGGATAGTAGTGAGCGCCGAGTTTTCAAGAGAGGAAACGCAAGCAAGGCAAATGACGATTATTGTTTGGGGACAAGATAAGCCCCAACGGGTGTAAAGTTTCTTTAGAGTGCGCATCCGAGAATCCTTCTCCCCCGCCGCATCGTCCAGGATTGGCTAGCCACTCTCCCTCCTGTTTCTTCCCGCAACTGGCTTGCCCGAGAGCGCACACCCTCTCCCTCGCCTTCTTGCGGTGAACGAGCGAGCAAACGAATCGACAGTGTGCCCCCTCCTCCCCTTCTTTACAGTCCTCCTCGCGACTCGGCTGCACGAGAGCTGACGCATGGTGATCCCTCAGTTGCCCAAGAGCATGAGGGTTTCTTCGCCTTTCGTCGCCCGAGTCCTACCACCATCGTACCAGAAACTTGGCATGAAAACAGCCAAAATAACCAAAGGAAGCGATTCCCTTTAAAAAAGAAACACCACAGCATCAAGCGCCAAGCCTTCAACTGGCAAACCATCACAACAGCTACACCTGCGCCACGTTCGTTGCGCAACCATCTGTCTCCCCCCGGTTGTGCTGTGTGGGCACCTTCGATATCGTCACCGCTAGTAAATCGTTATAGGGTAGCATTTCACGAAAGTTATATTTGATTCCACGACGACCGACGGCGTTACGTGCCCGGAATTCCTACACGGTACACAATTTTTTCTCTACTTGGGCTTAGGAAATGCACTGTGCAGGACGATACGTCGCCTTTTTCTGTAATCGCACATCTTGTCTTCGATCATGCTGAAAAAAAAAACACGTTCTTCCAATTTCTTTTTCGGCAGGCATCAGCGGAGTCTACACGCTGTTATTTACGACGCAGATACTCCGGATACGGGATCACTGCCTCAGCACCCTGAAGAACAACCTCGAACCGGGGAGTTGCATCAACACTTACCACTTGGCCTGCAGTGGGGGATACGAGTATCTCGAGGGAGAAGCCTTTCGCTACCTCGTGCGGAACTTCGACGAGGTACGAATATGGAAGTGCTCCGTGAGCACAGACCATATGCTCTTTTTTTTTACGACAACTTCCGTTCTCTATAAGACGAAAGCCTAAAGTGGCTCACAGGTCGAAAAATCAGTTCTCCAGCGTTATCGAAAGCTTGACAGTCCGACGTTATGGCACCAAAATTCAGCGGCACCAAAAAATGACGTTGCCACCCGCGACCATCGGTGGGACTTGAAGCAACGACCTTTCCCGTTGATTAAGGCACTCGAACCCTCGACCTCTTGTCGGACCAAAATTCAATAGCGCCAAAATCAAAGTGCGACCATTGATGGTAGAACCCTCGACCATCGGTGGTACTCGAACCCCCGACCTTTGGTATTAATTAGGACGAAGTTAATTAAGGTATAGTTAATTAAGGCATAATTATTTACGTTGGTTAAAACACGTTGGCGGGCTAGTTGGTTAGAATCCATGGTGGAGTGTAGAAGCGCGACTGAACAAGAACGTAGAAAGAAACAAATACACAGACACAGCGCGTCACTTTCAACTACAGATCTTATTTTCGCACGCCTCGATTAATATATACCGCACGCGCGGAAACAAACGTGACAGCAAAAAACATTCAGTGGTGCATTTTGATGAAACGTACGCGTGTGCAACGCATGGTGAAAACATGCACTGCAGTAGTCACAAAAATATACCAAGGTATCGTATCTCCTTTTCACATAGCGACAACGAGTGAAGCGCTCTGTCTTTGTATCTGTTTCTTTGTAGGTCCTTGTTCAGTCGCGCTACTACACTCTACCATAGAATTAATTAAGGCATTTGAACTCACGACGTTTTGTAAAACAAAACAAGTAATACGAAGTAACAACGCGTTCGAACGAGAAATCTCAAGTAATTTACTGGACGACTCCTGAGTGCGCAGGCTTTCACCTTCATCCTCTTATCCTATGCTAAAGTGTCTGTCACCTTTTTTTTTATTTCCTATATTATTATACCTCAAAGATTCAATGGAACTGCAAAAAATAAAAGCTGCCATTACGACCTGGACGGCGGTAATCGTAGCGAGCATGATATATTTAAGTAATTTTTTTCTTAATTTATTTAGTGCGTTGTAATTTTGAACAAATTTTCCGTTTCAGAGGAGCGGGAGGCGTATCGCTAAAGGTCACAAATATACATAAAATCTGATAATGTACGTCGGTCGTTGTCATGCAAAATGATAGAAAGCTGGGCGAATTGGCGCGGTAACATGATTTTGCATTATAGCGAGAAGTCACACGGACAGAGACTAGAAGCAGACAGGACAAACGCTCGTCCTGCCTGCTTCTAGTCTCTGTCCGTGTCACTTCGCGCTACAATCCAAGGTAATGCTGTTGTCCCTGATATCAAGAGACGAAATCGGAAGTATTCCGGCACGTTTGTCTGTAAACAGTGGGGGAGGGTGTCTGTGCGTGACGCAGGTGTGGAAAAACAGCGCCCAGTTCCAGTCCTTGACGGCAGAGGAGATGCGCACCATACTGGAAGACGACTGCCTGTACGCCCCCAGTGAGGTGGCGGACACGTTCCACGCCATCCTCAAGTGGATCTCCGCGGACGTGAACAGCAGGAAGGCCTACCTCGCCAAGTTCCTGCCGCTCGTGCGCTTTGCACGCTGCCCCGTCATGTGAGCGCATTCTCGACGTCAAAAGCCGCACGTCTACACACGAACGGGCCGAGAAAGTCGATGCGCATCCAATGGCAGTGCTTGTAATCTCGTTTCCTTGCGTGATATCGCGTTAGATATGATACTTCTTTTTCGATAGTGGTGCTTTTCTGGAAGTATATCTTGGGGCACCGAGGCACAACGCGGTTTTGTGCGAAGAGCTTGTACAGAATTATTGGGACATCACTGACGACTGTCGGTGGTGTGCCCTGCTAGGGTCACTGACGCTAGTAGGGGTAAATTAAATTTTAATACGGGCTTTCTCGAATTTCTTAGCATCCATGATGGAACCGGGAAGATGGTTGCTATCCGTCCTTGGTTGAGGGGACTGAACATTGCAAGTGGAGGTTAGTGGCACCAAGGTGAAAGGTCAGCACTACGATGATCATTTCTGCAGGAAGCGATTCTAGCGCATCGAATTATTTGCGCATCGAAGCGCCGAGTACAATGTATTGCGACGTTCGCTAATCACGTTTTTCTTTTCGTCATAGCGCGTTCTTGTAAGAGAGACCTCGCTACACTTCTCAAAGTCAATAACAACATTTTCGTGCTAAAGAGCGCTTGCCCTTTTCCTCAACGCATTGAGCTCCTCGCGACCTTTTGTGTTGATGGTGGCCCGCCACTAAAACATCATGACCACTTGCCGTGAACACTTTTGTCTATTGCTCCCCCCCCCCCCCCGAAAGAAAAGTCATGATAACGCCATGATGCGCGCCTCGACCATCTCGCAATACCTGATGCGCTACACGCACTCATAATGCGGTGCCATACAGTCTCATTCATGTAGACGCGGCTAAACATAATGAAAATGTAAACTGAATGCTGTTAACGCGTCCGAAGAATGCCCGTCATCGCCCATGTCGTTACAGAGAGAAGACGCGGTGTCCCTGCAGTCTTCGACACCCAAGCAGCGACGATATGCCTTGCATGTTGCGTTTAAAAGCGCTCCGCCGACAGCTCCGCCATGTCGTGCCAGAGTCGATGCGTTACCTGTATGTGGTGGCGCATTGGATTAATCCGCTCGAAAGCGTCACCAGCTGCTGTTGCATTCCCGCATACGAAGTTGCACGTGACATTGTTGCTTTCACGTTGGTTCCCGTTTAGCGCAACGTACTACATTGGCTTCGGAGTTCGCTTCGATGAGGTGTTCACAGGGGGAGGCTGTCATATGTATACCATGCTTTTACGGGACGCGTGAAGCCGAACACTTTTTTGGCACACGTTTCGTTATCACATACAAAGCTGATGATGCTTTCTTCATTGTTTTTTACAGCGGAGTTTATGTCTTGTTGCAGAGAATTCGAGAAAGTTGTCACCCACCCAGAAGTCCAAGGTGACCGAGACAGCCTCAAGGTGATAAACGTGATCCACCAGGTTAGCTGGCCTTCTTTTTGCGCAGCAGGCGCTTGCTTTATTACAGATAGCTAACTGCTGTCTACGGTTAGATTGCACATGCAGTTGGTGGCGCTTTCACAGTTACGTGCGTATAGGATGCGGCTATGGCCACCAGTAATATGTGAGAAATTAATTAATTCTGAAATGAATGTGAAATAAAGGAAACGTTGCATTTTTATACACGCGCACACGCATGCACGCAATACAGAGTTTCGTACTACTGAGTCATGACGATACCAACGCAGCACTCACGTGCCTTGCGGAAAGTGGAAGCGCGTGTCATGACGGGCTTTTTTGTACATCGGATTGCCCACGTACGTCAACGTACGTAAACCTGTTGCGCTATCACACAGTTAAAGTAAAAACGCTTGCTGTCTACAGACCTGCCAAGCTAAGCCGATCCAAGGTGAAACCGTACTCTCTGGATCACTATAATAACCAGATTATGACCATAATAATACCAGCCAGATCGTGCGCTCGCAAGCACGCCTCACTGGAATTCTGCACTTGGTAATCAATTCCCACCGCGCAGAATTCTGAAATGGGCTCTGCGCTTTGATTTCACCCAGCAAAGCCAAATTGTAGGCTATCGAAAAAAAACGGAGTCGTCCGCCGGTCGCCCTTGAAGCCACCATTTTGCGAAAACAAGAGTCTCGCGCTGTACCGAACCAACGAGAACTACGAGAGCAGCACCCGAGTCCCCCCACATAAGCCCTCTTACAGACGGGCACCGGTTCGTCGTTCGGGTGGCGTGGGCCTGCCGATATGGGGCTAGACTAGCAGTGAGGGGCCCAGGCAGAGGACACGGCGGCCGCGTGACGATGAACAAAGACGTTACAATTACATCGCTACGGTGGAGTCAGCTCTACAGGCTTCGTGGCGGAGAGCGACACACACGCGCTCTTAAGTTTCCGTACGCAATGTACGTGGTACTAAAACTGTCTAGTGAATGCAATCGAATAGGATGGTTTCTATTACTCGTGAAATGCGTGCAAACCTGGTTTGCAACACGATGGCCTTTTTCGGATACAATCTTTTGCATTTACCTATCAATTGCAGGAACGCGCCAGTCTCAATTTGGCCCTAAGTGCCGCCCGACGCATATACAGGTGCCTTGAGCGGCGCTCAGAGCTTTAGACACTATCGAAACCTAAGGCGGCCTTCTCTCGAAGTGACAAAGAAATAGTGCACGCGCTCGGGGCTCTTGTGGCGCGTGCTGCTTCAGTAATGTTTCCCCACTCTATTAAGTGCCCGTATAACGGCACGATGTGTTTGTGCTCAGAAATTCGCAGTCTCGCCAAGGTATCACGCCGCGATAGCCTGCATGCGCTGCGGCTGCTAGGTGAATTCGAGCTGCAGCGTTAGTGGCGACGTCCCGTCACGTAGAATGTAATTAGAGTGCACAACGCTATTTGTCGGAAGCTCACTTGCCCGTGGTTTAAAGGCGTCGGCACGAACATAATCACAAATTTATATTACCTTCCGTCTTAGACGTCGTTAAGAACAGCGTGACAGTTTCTGACGTTTCGTGGGTGACAAAACAGCCATAGGATGTGCTTTTGACATTTTTGTTCAGCTGCCGTGCAATCTCCGGTGTTCCTGCGTTCCGTAAACTCCATTACATACACTCTTTGTCCCAGCACGACGTCGCTACCAACGCTTTGCGCACTAGCTATATAGGCAGAACACCATTGGTCTCTGGAACAATAGTCGTGTTCTCTCTGGTTTAACTGGACGGACGGACGGACGGACGGACGGACGGACGTAAGGACGGACGGAAGGACGGACGGAAGGACGGACGGATGGATGGATGGATGGATGGATGGATGGATGGATGGATGGATGGATGGATGGATGGATGGATGGATGGATGGATGGATGGAACGGGGCGGTGTGTAGCGCCACCAAGCTCTTGCTATTATACTGCCTATTGTCCTACCTAGCTTAAAAAAGAAAAATAAACCACTGTGAACTCCCACAACCAAATTTTCAGATCCCCAATTGCGAACTGCGCTTTTGTACGTCTCCGTTTTTTGTCGTTTCTCTACTTTTCTTCCACCAATCCTCCAATCGCCTCTTACTAGTGCCTATTGCGGACATGTTTAGTTTTCCACTGCTCTCGCTGAACCCAAGGGCTTCAAGGAGGCCAGTGGTGCCTAAATCAACCGCTGGGGAGATGTCTTCACATTCTAATAAAACACGCTCCGTAGTTTCCCTAGCTTTACCGCAGCAAGCACATGCAGCTGAGTGCCACACAATGGCGCCACCTATGAAGCTGCTCGCGTCTTTGTCTACGGTAACCAGCCATACGCAGACGGACTAGCAGAAGCTGTCAAACATTCGACGAGGTTCACTTATTCTTTAACCCTTGTCTGAGGGCTTCCCGAGATCTCGCGACTGTAATTGTTTCCAGTCAACTGCACGCGCAAAACTCCGTTTTCCGCGCAGATACTCATCCAGCCGTCGATGGCGGTTGGCGTAGTGGCCGGCGTTGACCTGTCCCCGAAGCTGTGGCTCACGCCTCGCGTGCCCAAGGACATCCTGTTCCTTTTCGGGGGCTGGACGTCGGGTGCTACCAACAACATGTTCACGTACAACTGCCGCGCCGCCAAATGGCGCGTAATGGGCAACCAGTACACCACGCCAAGGTAACGTGTCCCCTTGACAGCGAGGCATACATTGTTGTGCGTGGCGGTCGCGACGAATACGTGTTTCCAAGTTGTTTCGGTCGGGGGATTCTCACAATTTGCAGAGAACGGCAACTCGCATAGAAAGAGTGGCCGTGGTTGCGACCTCGTGGTTTAGTCTCCGCCGCTGCGGCGGCAGGCCGTGGGTTCAAAACCACATTGCCGCCGGTTACCTAACTGTTATCTAAATGGGCAGACGCGTCCCCGACCCGACTTTTTTTTTAGCGTGTATTGTCCTGGAAATGCAGCCCGCGCCTGCAAGTTCCATCGATCCCTGTGGGCACAACAGAAGAGACAAATACTACGTGGATGCAAGTGGCCGCGTGTCGAACGATGGCGACAAGTGATGCGTGAATCGTTGAGAAATTCAGCATTGAAAAACGCTTTTACACTCACATTCTGTGATAATATTCCTTTAATGCACCCATAGAAGTAATTCATTCTTAATTAGGAGAGTAAGATTGCTGCACGGTTGTGGAGTAAAGGTAGCAAGCTCGTAATTTCGAGGCCAGATAGTTAGACAGCGCATGAAATGGGGCAGGCAACAAGGGACATATTTTCCATGTTGATAAAGTTTCAAGGCCAGATAGCGATATCTAAAGAAATTATATCAAATTTGAAAGGTGTTCGCTGTCGTTCTCAGCAGGCGCACTGGTGCCATAACATTTTCTTAATTACGAGACTGTGATTGTAAAACGGTTGCCGAAAAGTGCGAGAGAACGACAAACACAGCCGTGGAGATACCGTTTTTGTTCCTTTCTTTCTTTACGCACGTTGGTGATGGAGTGGACGTAAATTCGAGTGTACGTCCGGATGTATGTGTGCATGTAACGTGCGAAAAAGTTACTGTGCCAGGAAAGTGCGCTACTACCCTTTGTCAATGTGTAACGAGTGGTACTCAGTCCTGCCGACGTTCTGGAGTGGTATTCCTTTCTCTAGAGGTTAGAGATACAACGCTGGCGAAAGCGTGGCTGTTTTTCTTTCTTTTTTGTCCTCGAATAAAGCATTACACCGCCAAGGGCTGGCTATCCACAGGTAGTCCTTGTGTAGCGGTGGTTCCTAACTTCACCACACGGGGATTCGTTCCATTCCTTAATATGTCAGTCAGTCACTATTCAACGAACTACTGCACACGTCTTGTCTCTAGCTTTCCACGTTTTGCACGATGAATGGGGAACAGTGTGGTAGCGACCACGCAGTTTCATTTCCTACAGCTGATCGCACAGGCGGGCAAACGCGGTTATGGTTTGGAATTCGTGCGCTTTCGCTGAGGCTACATTCGGCACGCCGCCGAAAGCGCCATCTCATTCTTTTCAAGCAAACTATTCTTCAAAAACATGGTGTATAGATAGCGTAGGAAAGTACGCAGAACTAATCGGGGCATACTACCTAGATTACGAGGATAAAGTTTCGAGGGTGTGATAGCCAGGTTTTGAAAAGCAAAAGGTGCGTGTGTCAAGGAGAAGGGGAGGGGGGGGTTATTTCATGGCACTGAAAAAGTTTTCGCCGACGTCCTCCGCAGGGCATACCATGGTGCCGCGGTGCTCAACTCGTGCATTTATATTGTGGGCGGTTTCAACGGCCGAGAGTGCTACCACTCGGTCGTCTGCTTCGAAGTGCCTCTCGCCCGCTGGACTGACAAGGCCAACATGGCGGTCGCGCGATGTTACGTCAGCGTCGCTGTCCTCCAGGCAAGCTCGAAATGGTCGACGAAGGGCGACCACTGTACTATTACAAAGCCGACAAATCCATGCAGGGGGCACTAACTGCCTACTGTAGTTCAGTGCCTACTGTGTTCGCCTACTGTAGTTTTAGCTATGATTGCCGTATGCGCAAATAACGTGTGTGGCAGCAACAGTGATGGTTGCGACAACTTCACTAGAGTGCAAATTCAGGCCACCTGATTATTCCTGATCGCCTAATAAGACCGCGCAAAACAATGTATGTGGCAGAGACGTGTCTATTTTTTTTTTCGCGACGTCACTCGCTTTGCGGCTGTTATTAGATAGAAGCGACGCCTTATCGCGCTATGCGTAACCGCAACCTGGTAGTGTTGCATTATTGTCTTCGTAGAAGGGGGTTAGGGGGGAAGCTATCGCGAACGTATTGCAATTTGAAACTCAAAGGGTTACTTACCTTGGGCGGTGGACAGAGAGTAAGTCTGAACTTCGAATATTCCGGTCTGAAATAAATTCAATGCAGTGGGAAGCAAGAAAAGCGGAGAAGCGATATTTCGAACAAAAACAACTTTGTTATAGGGAGCGATTACTCTGTATACTACCATTTTCCTTTCGTACGCAGAAAAATTTCGTTTATTCCCGATTGTCGAAAGATTTCTGGCCTTTCTCTGTATATGCTTCCGTCCGAAATTCAGGGACACTAACAAACCGACTCGCCCTTTAGTGTCGCCTGACGCACACACTTATAACAGCGAGTGGCCACGACGTTGTTACGTCGGAAATAGTGGCGTGTACGTCTTGTACCATGGCGCTGCTGACCTAAAATGCATACTGCAATAATAATTTTTCACTCTAATTGCACGGGAGATCAGCTCACGCAATTTATGCCGGCATACAATGGTTAGGTGTGACACTAGATCTGGAGGTTATCAATTTCAGGGGCGCAATGATATTGTTACGGTGATGTGAGGAGGAGAAGGGCGAACAGATAACTCTATAAAATGTCATGGCCTTCATAACCTTTACACGGAAACTTAACAGTATCCTCTCCCCTACTCCAATTACCTGAAGTACGTAGAACCCTGGTTCTGCTTTAACCGAACCGCCTTGACTTCCCGCTACTTTACTGGTGTAGTGCGCGCTACGTAATATCCGGCTTATTGTGTAGTTGCGGGCCACACCGCCAGGTGTGCCTGCCGTCTGCTATGGGGCTGTAATTATAACCGTCTCACATGCGTCTTACTGCTTTTGTGAGAAACAAAGGTATGCTTATGTACTATGCTGAACATTCTGAGCCCAAGGGAGGTTTCGCAAGCAGTCGGCAGCCGTTTCACGGGGCGTCCTGTCTTCGCAGGGCTATATCTACGCCATGGGAGGCTTCGACGGGCGCCTGCGCACAAACACGGTCGAGCGCTACGACGTAAAGGCAAACCATTGGTCCATGGTGGCCAGCATGTTACACGTCCGCAGTGACGCAAGCGCCGCGGCAGCTTCAGGCCGCATCTACATGTGAGGTCGCTTTCCGATTCACTGGCTTCCGAATCGTTTTGTGAAGAGTAATACAACGGATCAAATTATGGGGGCCATCGATTCGCGGTACAGTCGAGACTTATGCTCGCAAACGTCGCTCGGCTCTAAGTTAGACTAGACCCACGGACATCTTTATGGTTAAGAAGAGAAAGAAGAAGGAAACTATGATGATGATGATCATGATGGGTATTGCTAATGCATTACATCTGGGTGGCGAGAAATGGTCGCCTAACCTGCATGAGCTAATTAGGTTTTACTATATTTCTAACTTAGCGCCCTGGTTCGTTTCGTACCCCGCGGAGATTCGACAAAACATAAATGCTAAGCACTTATCTAGCAATAAATGTGGAAGTAAATAACTTTCTCAAGGATGTCAGTTTCAAGGATAGTCGGGAGAACGTAAATGAATGGGTCGTGGAGGCTAAGAGACGAATGAAATATTGGTGGCGCGAACATGCAAAATGGGGGTGGCCAAGATTCACGCAGAACAGGGCTAATTAAAGGGACTGACAACTGACTTTTACGGCACCCGTTTTTTTTTTTTTTTGTGTGTGTGTGTGAAACAGAAAGTTTACCGGTCTAAGTGTCGATTCACACAGTGGTAACGCGGAAAACGCCGTGGAACGTTTTCCATCAAAATTTTCTGATGTGCATACAGCATTTAGTCGTGCTCAAGAAACAGGGTGGAAACAGTGATAGGTGCGCACCAATTGACGATCACATTTTGTGCCTCACAGAAACCGCACAGAACTCGTGGAACCAACTCGCGAACACGCGCACATACAACCCTCACGTGCGCCGCGATACATCAGAAGCTGCACGGCTTCTCCCACTCCGCTCGTTACCACGAACGCAGTGTCGCTCATTAGCGTGCACTTCTTTTACTTCGTAATACGTGTAGAATGAAGTGCAAAAGCGTAATAATATACGAATTTCAATTTTAGCAATATGTGTGCTGCACTTTATAACAGCCGATTTATGTATACAGTAATCTCATGTACTACATACGGGGTATACACCAAGATTTCACCGTCAGGCCACGCCACCTACTGGTTTTTGAGACTTTCTTTGCCAAGTTAAAAATTTAATTCCTACGCAAATCACGAACAGCGTGCTGGGTTGTGTCTTTATAAATCATGGTCATGTCATTTCCATCAACGTCTCGCAAAACATTCTGGCCAGTCGTCAGTTTCTTTAAGAGATCCTGGAGAGAAAACGCTATCGCAACGGAGCGCTTGACTATACGATGGTAGTTTCGGTTATATCCACTGTCGCGCAGTGCCGGCGGCTTTACGGGTCGCGAGGTCCTGGACAGCGTGGAGTGTTACGACCCGTCGACCAACGCCTGGACCCGGGTGATGAACATGTCCTGGCCCCGTAGCGGCCTCAAGGTGCTCGCCCACAATGACACGCTCTACGTCATGGGCGGATACAGCGGTCTCGCGCGGCTCTCCTCTAGTACGCCTCTATTTGTTGCAATCGCTACCGTGCTAAGCAAAGTCTTCGTCAGGTCCGAAGGCGGCATCGATGTTATCGAAAATTCGCACCGGGCAATATACGTATATCTTCGTCTTCAGTCCACATGTCATACATGGTCAAACTTGGCACGTGGCGGCTTGTTTACACATCGTTGCCTCCTGCAAATCGGGCTGTCGTACTAACGTTATTTGGGGGGCAAGTCGCCGGTAATTACCGCACATTTATTCTCATTTAGAACAAAACAGGGAAAGATATCCTCCTTCCTAGCCTTTACTGGGCAATCCGCAAACCAGCGTTTTTTTTTTCTAATTCGCAGGTTGTATTAGAGGTGTTCCTGCACACTTCTTGGAACATGCTATTTAAACCTAGCAAATCTACGGAACACTACCATAAAAAAACGCATATTAATCCCGTGGTATACAGCTTAACGCACGCGATTTCTTTAGCCATATTGTCAGCCTTTTCCTTTAGCTTCTCGTAATCACCACACGTTTGGCCCGCTTATTGTGACGCACCATTAAACACTGCGGCTGCAGGGCTACTCTCTAAAGGACGGCGTCGCTACTCATATCCCGTTTTTGCGCCTTTCGTGGTTGAACAAACGTAGTCTCACTGTAAGCTTGCCAATTTCTAACCCTCGCAGAATATAATTTGTCTAGATGTCTTATGATAATTTTCTGTGCGCGAATATATGATATTCATTACGTGGAAACTGGCACTGAAGTTCCCGCTGCTGCTCTTCAATTTGAATTGCCCGCGCCGATACGGACGACTTGACGTAAGCATGACGTGGCTTTCCTCTCTACCTTTCTCGCCGAATCGGCCGATGCTGACGTCATGTGAGAAGCATCATGGTCCAAAATAGGCGGCGCCACTTCGGTTTGTTTCATTCTCGTAACTTTCTTGCTTACAAAAGTTCTCTTCTCGCTACAAATGACGAATTTTGGGAACTCAATCGGATTTAGGGACAACGAAAGCAGCAATGTGTCTTATCAACAAAGCTATTCCAAATCGCGGATAACATTCATATTGCAATGCAAAGCGACAAATTAAGATTTCAGTTGAGACTGCTTTGTGTCTTCTAACGCATTTCGATACTGTAATCTGTGGTGGCTGAGGGCAAGGTGCGATGGAGTGACGATTAAGGCGAGTGGCTGCCTCGAAAGGAGGAAGGCGAGAGGAGAGGCAGCTTCGTGCGCCTATTGGTTGGTGCCAGCAATGACGTCATAGTGGGAAGATATGGCGCACAGCGGTGAGGATACGTTGGCGCATGCAGTGATGTCGCGAGGCCGCAACAAGAACAGTCGAGTATACAGTGCACCGTTCAGACATCAGGCTTACATCGGTTCATGTGGTACGTGGAATCTGCTTGATGTTTGTAATTCTATACATCATAACGCGTAAAGGAATGCGGCATTCGTGCTATACGAGGTGTCCGTTGCGATTAATCTTTCTTTAATTTTTCTCGATTCTTTTAATTCACGCTTTTCAGTGGAGCAGCTGGACTTGAGGAGAGCTCGGTTCTCGGAGTTGCCCAGCATGCCTCACGCCAAGAGCAACTTCGCTGCCGTCATTCTGGAAGGCTGCATTTACGCCATTGGAGGTTTCAATGGTACCACCCACCGGCCAACGGGTTTGGCTGTTCAAATCCCAGCTATTTGGTGCCAGCAATGTCTCTGTTGATGATGACGTTATTGTGATTATCCCAATGGACCCAACCGGAAATTCTTGGTTGTCCCCACGAGAGTCTAAACAAGTCCGTAGGATGGCCACTAAATACGGAACAAAAAGATTAGTTACGTCATTGCTCGCTGCGCTCATGGGTAATCGCTTTATGGTCGTGACATGCAGAGCAGAATGGCTGGGAGGTTATGTTTGAATTCTAAGGTTTTACGTGCCACAACCGCCATCCCATTATGAGGTACCCAAATTCTTGCATTCTTGCATTTCGCCATCATCGAAATCCGGCCTACGAAACCGGGATGCAGCCCGTGACCTGCAGCTCAGCAAAGCCATGCGACTCAGCTTCCGCGGTGGCTATCTCCGAAATGTGTGCAAACAGTGCATCATGGAGCATGACGCGTCAAGACGTGTCATCGCGAGCGAACCTTCACGCTTGCCACGGCTGCATTTTACGCAATAAGAGACACTGTGCAGAGAAGCTTAACTCGCACGACTGCTCTCTTATGGTATAAAAGGGTAGTTGTTTGAGTGTGCAGTGGCAGGGCTACGCAAATCGTGAAGAACGGCTTTAAAGCTGTGTTAAAGGAATAACCGGGTGCGGTAGTGATCATCTGGCTTGGTTATCGTCAGTGAAGCCCTGTTAGGTGAAATGCTTATAATTGCTCTTTTACATCACTTTGTAGCGCTTTTGCAATTGCGCCGACTGATGTCGCTTGCGCCAACATTCGCATCGCGCGATTTCCTCTGGCTTTGCACTGGAGGTAACGGCGGAACGCTGAACTATGTTCCGTTTTCCCAGCAGAACCGATAGAGTGGGTTCAAATCCTTCGCTGCGACAAGAATTATTCCGTCGACTGCCCCCAGAACAACTTTTGCGCTTAACTCCTTCCAAACACTGCACAATCACCCTCAACGACAACGGTGGCATGGCGACGACAACGGCAGTGCGGCTATGACGTCGACTGACATCCGGCAGAGCGAGGAGCTGTCTGTGCGAGATGTGCTCTGAAAGGGTCAGTGCGATAAAAGCCGCGCTGTGGACAACTGCTGGATAGCGCTGTAAGCCGAGCGGGCGTATAGCGCTTTGTGGCCTTCGAAATACGTGCAGAGACGCTATACCACTCGCGAGTCGCGTGCGCCGCCCTGAATCCTCCGCACAAACTGCGAAGAGTCGAAGGGGCGCGATAGCTCTATGCTTAACGCGTCCTGTTCTTAATTATTGGTTCATAGGGACGAGTTCAAATCTCAGTGTTGGTAGCACATGAATTTTCTCTCTATTTTTAAATCAAGATTGGTGAACTCGGCGAATTTGCGTGCAGGTGAGTGGTTACGAAAGCGAAGACGACGGTAGAGCATGGTGGCGAGTGCCACGTCCTTGCCTCGAGTGCAACTGCCATCCGAAGTTAGGCGAAACCCAAATTTAATGTTTATTACGAAAGTAATTACGCCGACACTTTAAATCACGTCCTCGCCGTTGCCGTTGGCGTCACCGCGCTATAATGGTATGGATGGCACACGCGCGGTCCTTTCGTGATGGTTTAAGCTTCCGGAGATGCGAGCGAAGCGCTATGCGTTTGGCTTTGCTCAATCGGTCCTGTATCATATATCATTTTTTCGAAGAAAAGTCGCAGTGTCATTGGCATTATTGCGAGCCTGGGAAACGGGGCAGCGTTCTGCCTTCCGCTGTTGGCGTTGGGGTCGTACACGCAGACTATTGCGCTTCTGAGGCCGAATTCGTAATGCTTTTCGTTCATTAGTGTTCATTGGAATGCAACAAGCCATTCGAATGTCGGGTACATTACACTTTTCTGTCCTTTCGACAGGACTGTCAACTGTGCGACTCGTCGAGCGCTACGACATCGCCGCCGGGAAGTGGTTCACCGCCCCTGAGCTCGGCGTAAACTGCAGTGCGTCCACCGCCTGCATCATCACCGACCTCTCCAACCCCGGTAGGCGTTGTCAACGACACGACCGTAATCGTCGTCACAGGGCTCACGATGTTGCGTAAGGTGTGATTGGGGAGATTGGGTGAGCAGGTAACTTAGAGCCTAGCTAGAGCAGCGGTATCGACACGATAAAATGTAAACGCACTCCTCGCAACGGTGCGAGCGTCGCTGAAAAAGGGGCAGGAGATGGACTACGACAGCGGCCCGGCGGCCTATGCACCTCAAGGACTTGTCGCAAATGCCTTGCGGGACGGAGATAGCCCGGTGGGACATCCTGCATCGCCTGCATTTCGCTGTTTGTAGCTTGGTTATGAAGCCACAGTTATAACGCAGCTTTTCCACTCCCCAGCCACTGCGTATAGAATGCTGGCTGCAAAATGGTAGATTGGTCTGCGGACTGAATCTTCATCAATCCTCGCGAGCTCGTTTTTCTTTTCTTGTTTTTTTTTTTTTTGTGGGTGGCGTTTGCTCTCGCCCAACGAAATTGCTTGGCGCGGTGTCGTCATCGAACACCAGTTGCTCTTTTTGAAATGCTCCTGGCAGCGCCCGGGAAGAACAGCCACCACCCCCTCCCTTTTTGGAGGCTGTGGAAAAGGGATCGGTGGTGGTAGAGGAGGACGGCAGTCACCTTTTATGCCGACGCTGGCGCCTCCGACCCAATGCACTGCACACATTTGACGAACTGGCTTATGTGGTATAGCTGCAGCATTATACTACGTCTAGAGATGTGTTCATTATCGGCTCTTTCCTCTGTTGTATCGTCAAATGAAACGTTCTCTATAAGCACAGCCTCTACAAGCACATCATTCCTTTATTAAAATGAACAGCTTTCCAGGTGCGCTTCGCTATTCTCTTGTATTGACAGTCATCGTCGATGTTGCTTTCGTTGCTTTGTGTTAACCATCGCTATTCTCTCTGTTCTTATCTGCTTTGTAACATTTTCCTCTGCTTTTCTTTTCCCTCATATCTCTCACTGTAGCCGCCTGGATATAAGCATCCGCCGCTTATCGCACCTGCGGGGCGGAGGACCGCGATGATATTTGACGACCCGCAAGCCTGACATCGTCATCCCAGTAACACCAGCCGCGTCGCTCTATATGCGCCAGTTGCGAAAGAATGGCACAATAAAGCTGCCTGAAAAACGCATAAAAGAATGAAATGATATGAATGAAAAAGATATACGCGTATGGTGCATTTTTCTAATGAACTGCTCGTTAAATGAATAAAAAAATTCAGTGTAGGAATCATTGATAACGACCGTCAATGACGCAGTTAGCTTCTTTATAATCCACTGCGAATCCGTTGGCCCGTATTCTACATAAACCGCACTTAATTGGACGAAGTGACAACAAGCGCGCTGCTTATACGATGTTAAGACTCCATGACGCGACGTCATCACTTGACCTCCGCGACCACGGATCAAATGGTCTCCGGGATGGGCCCGGTTAACTATTGTACCGTTGACGAAGACGACAGGGACAGACTGATCACGTACCACGACATACTGACACACTACACGAAACAAAGAGAAGCATACCCACAACCCCACAAACTCGACAGGTCTCAAGAAACAGATTGGAGAAGGTTGCAAACCAGAACGTTCCGAAACCCAGTACGCTTAAACAGAATAAATTCAACACAATATCCAGACGCGAGCTGCAAGCTCTGCATACACGAACACGCAGACATGGCACACATCTTATGGAAGTGCACACAGATGAGATCAATATATGTAGAGAACAAGATATAACCGGACCTTCTCGAGACAATGATGACGACGGAACGACCGCCACGGCATCCCGACGATAATATGACAACGAATGCATGGTTACGATTGTAAGAAGACGACGGCGTGATATTGGCATGAAGACAATGGGGTGATTGCGAGTGCGTGATGACAATGGCTTGATGACTATCAGGAAGCCTGCATGACGAAGATGGCGTAACGACGACAGCATGATAAGAGTCGAATAACGAAGCTAGAGTCAAGATAATGACATCACCAGGATTGCGTTACGACGACGGCCTGACAATGTAGGCATGATAGCGACTCTCTGACGCTGACGACATGACAAGTGTGGCATAATCACGGTTTGACTGTGATTGTATAGTTCCAGTACCACGAGGAAGAAAGATTGTCGTCGACGGAACGAGGAAAGCGTTTGACGACGACTGCGTGATGAAATAGGATGACATTACAGAAGTGATGACAATATTAAAACGGCAGCGCGACGATTACGGAGTCAAGATGGCTGTGTGACGACGATGGCATGACGAGTGTCACAGGACGAAGCTGGATTGACGGCGATGCAACGACCATGCCGCATCACGACCGCGAGCTCATACCTTGTGCCTCAAGCTGTAAGGCCATTTGAGCCACCGCGTCGGGAGAGAAGGCGTGACGATAGCGGCATGATGACAGTAAGGTATCACAAAGTTGTAATGACAATGGAATGACCACGACGGCCTCACGTCCCGGAACACACACCCGGTGGCCCAAGCAGGTAGACAATTTGGGCCGCTGATTCGGCGTAAGACAGACATACAGACGGACGGACGGACGGACCGAAGGATAGATAGATAGATAGATAGATAGATAGATAGATAGATAGATAGATAGATAGATAGATAGATAGATAGATAGATAGATAGATAGATAGATAGATAGATAGATAGATAGATAGATAGATAGATAGATAGATAGATACGCAGGCAGGCAGGCTGGCTCAAACTTCTGAAGTATACAAAGAACACAAAGTATGCTATTAACATTAAAAAAGATCTCCTGCGCTAACCATACTTGGACTTTCGAGTAACCTATCCCAACTTAATCGTATGCGCAAAAAAAATGTGCTCTGGCACAAGTATTTCCGATGAAGAGGTATCGGTGAACAATGACGCCATACATGTTTGAGTTATCTTCGATGTTATTCACTACGTGTTCGCAAAAAACGATTTAAAATAATAAATGTGGAATCATTTGGGGTATGAGCAAAGACAGTCTCAACAACCCGCTGTTTTTTGATGACATTGGCCCCTTCAGCGATTCTTTTGATGGCGTGCAAAAAACACTCGAACTAGCAGTCATAAAGGTACGTTTCAGGCAAAATACTAAATATCATGGCCAATGCCCTGTCACAAGAATTAGAGTTTGTGATTGGTAATCAGCCGCTTTAAGCAGTGAAGGTACCCTATAAGGTAAAACTATTCTAATGTATTTTGATTTTATTCTGTTTTTATTCCAATCTCCCGCCGTCAAACTTACGTAACCGCCGACGCACGCATCGGACGGTGACTCGAAACGTTGTTTGAACAGGCCAATGAAAGTCTCTCCTCGTTTATAAGAGGCCACTTATGTTTGCATACAAAGCGAATGGCATTGCTTTATTTGACGTCTGTTTCTTATCTAATTGGCTGACCAGAAGCGTAAAGCATGCTGAAGTGAGAAAGGGTATCGGCGCGGCCGGGCTAGCGCCCACCTCATCAGACAACCTAATCAGATAACCTGATGAGGAGGCTATTGCAGGCGTCTGTGAGTCGCTCGCTTCTTCTTGCTCAAATTTCAGTGCCTGGAAGAAAATCGTGGTGGCGTGCGATGGAAGCGTCAAGTCCAGATAAGACGGATCCTCAGCGAAGGAAATTTGGAAGAACGATGTCACGTACGTGCCTAAAGGGCTCTACAAGGTTAGGTTATACTGACACGCAAAAACGTTCATCATGCAAAAATAAATCGGTGCTCCCCGGCATCTTTGGGAACCCAGTGCCCGGGAGCACGGGGAGAACGGTGGGCAGGCAGCCATCTTCTATTCATTTTGGAAAGGTGCCGCCTCCGGCTAGGCCGGTCCTGCAGTGTACGAAACATAGTTCGTTTATTATTTTTTGGGATATTTGAGTATATGCCATACCTACGCTGTGGATGGTGAGGGAATTCTGTATACAGTGTTGTAATAAAGCCTACATTAAAATTCAAGCAGGAGAACAAGGTTGACCTCACGCTTTCACTGAAGCGAAAGCTTTAATAGTCACCGTGAGGACGCAATAACAAGACAGCACGACGTCAAGAATGGAAACACGACGGCCTCTAACTTACAGCTATGCCCAGCTACACACAGTGTAACTGGAGCATTACAATGTGCACGCACGCATGAACATGTTACACCTACGTTCTTTTTTTTTTGTCGTTTTGGTACTCTTGTGAGTGGCGGTGCCCATCCTGTTTGAATCATTCTCCTTATCATCTCTTACGGTACCGTCATCATAATAAATCATTACCAACTAGCCCGATTGTCGGTTTATGTAGTCCTCTAACATTTAACACATCGATAACTCGTTACAGACTAAGGAACGAGCCAAGCTCTTGCCTGAGAAGTACAGTGGCATTGCGGCATATAGTGTGGAGACGGACGACTTTGTGGACTCCTGCGATGGGGGTCGGAAGTTCGCGCGGCTGAAGGCCATCAGAAAGGCTCTCAAGTGAAACCTGTTACCGAATTTCCCAGCAACTGTCCGGCTCGAATGTGAACCACCCACGGGAGTTTCTCGAACATATTGAGCAACTGCTGTGTACAACAAGTGCTAAACGAGTTAAAGCGCATACCGCGTCTGTCATTATGCCTTGACGCGATTTGCCCGTAATCCCACTTCATTTCGAACATGAGAAAAAAAAACTCGTTATTCATAGCGTTTATATTGTTCCACGTCTCTTTCGTTCACTCCACTTCAGCCCGCATCATCCCTATCCACATCACTTCAGCGCAAGTAAAACGACAGAAAGAGTATCAGTGCTTTTGAGCGTGTTCGTTTACGTCCCCGAAGTCTCATGCGACAGCATAAAAAAGGAGGCTGTCAAAGTAACTTCAGGAGTGGAGTGGGTGTGGCGAGAGATTAGAGTGATAGTGCACACGCACTATCTTAGGAGGGGCACCACTCAAACTACGAACCATCTTGTTTAGAAGCGGGAAAAGTGTTCTCTTCACGCTTCCGCCGGGTTTTGATTTGCAAACTGGGCTGTATTGACCTCTCTGAACATGTTTGTTAGTCTCACAGGTATTCGGGCGATTACTGACATTGAGAAAACATTTGATCTATCAAAACAAAACCAGCATGTAGTCAAGTGTCTGTCACGTCAAACTATACCTCTAAAATGTGTTGATTTCCACCAGCGCAACTATTAAAAAAAGTTGACTCGCCATCATGGTCCTGCAAAAGCGGATGTACAGCGAAGCTGTTGAAAACCGCCACTATAACTACTGAGGAGGATATTCAGTGCTTTATTGCTTTAGAGTAATGCTAGTGGCAATCGCTTTATGGTCGCTGTGGTACACCGTGATGCGTTTTGCGACCAGTTTCGCTACATTCGTGGCCAAGATCAAATACAAGCATGTTCTGTGCCGCGCGGTTGGTTGATTGGGGTCATTGAAGCATGCAAGTCGACAGTTGACCCTCACTAGCGATGGGAACCAGTCCTTCCTGTTGGGTTTCGCAATGTCATCATAAAGTCACCTTAAACAGAATGAACAACTGGGCTAGTTGGTTTACTTGCATTTTGAAACTGTAAAAGCGCACAAAGGCGAGAACTCTCGTCTTTCTGCGCTTTTACAGTTTCAAGTCAACTTAAGGCCTCATAAAAGTCGCCAACTTTAACTGGCAACTGTAACGAAATTTTACACCACGTAAAAAGCCCAGTTTTTATCATTTCGACATGCAGTAGCCTCTGTGCAAAATCTTGGGCTTGAAATACCGGTCAATGCGTCACAAAGAGCTCGCAAAAATCAATGTTTTTCATACGAAAACTGAAAAAAAGACGACATCATTATGGCCCGGCGGAAGTGACGTACAGTGACGAATGTGGAGAACCAACGTCCGGTGCTGTCTGCTTTCCTTGATTGTATTCCGTTCCGGTGTACCAGCGATCAGATACCGCACGCCTGCTAGCCGTGCACGCAGTCAGTATACTTTGTTAGCAGCTTCGTGCGCTGTGACTACACCGCGACGCGCCCACGATATTCTTTTAATGCGAAGTATTCTCCTTTTCCAGCCGGTTTTCTAGCATGGCTGACCAGCAGCATGCTTTTCGGTTTCACTGAAGCGAGCGTGTTGCGTTCGAACCTTCGACAAACAAAAAAGCGTTCACTTGCCGCAGGCAAGCGAACGCTGCGGCAGGGTAAAATTTTAGCGATCTTATTGTCTCCGGCCATGACGTATCCGACTTCACCGGCCGCTGCCTGGCACGCTGGAAGTAACGGGATTGACCGATAAGACTGATCAACAACTACCGTCATCTGTAGTAAAGGATGAGCAGTAGCTGAGGCTTGGCACGGCCGAGGCTGGGCCGGGCTACAGGGGCTCGGTGCTAAGTGTGCGTAAACACACGACCAGACAGGCCGGACTGCGGCCGTAATAAAGCTTCGGCTATTTGGCTTTGGCGGCATTGCATTCCTGCATGGCTTGCCGCCGCGTCGCGTTCCCCTTCGTGACAAATGCAGCCATGCGGATCCTGCTCGTTTCTCGCGCTGCGTTAGAAAGTATTTCGTTCGTCTACTTCGACGCGTCGGATGTGGAAACGCACGAAATATTATTAAGATGATGTACTACCGGAAATGATCGTCCGAGAATATCGCCCTTGAATACAACTTACCTTTGGACGTTACCTTTGGTTTTCGTGTGCCATCGCGGCATACAGTAGTTATAGTCACCCCGATAAAGCGCTTGCCAAGCAGATCTTGATGGATAAGTGACTGTGCTGTTGAAATAAGAAGCCAACAAGCACTGACACAGAGGACAACATAGGGGAAATTACTTGTGCTTTATAAATGAAATAAAGAAACGATAAATTAATGGAAATGAAAGGGGATGAAAAAACAACTTGCCGCAGGTGGGGAACGATCCCACAACCTTCGCGTGTGATCATTCCCCACCTGCGGCAAGTTGTTTTTTCATACACTTTCATTTCTCTTAATTTAAGGTATCTTTTTTAAGGTAATTTCCCCTATGTTGTCCTTTGTGTCAGTGTTCGTTGGCGTCTTATGATATGACTAATAAAAATCGGCCCCTCGGTTAACCCGCTTTCTTCCGGTTAATGCTGTCCAAATATAACTTGTGCGTCTTCGTCAACTACAGTTTAAAGGCTTTGTGCGCGTTGGTTGGTTCGCGTCGCACTTGCCTGCCGCGCCGCGGTGCATGCTTTTGTTCTGAAAGCTAGCACAGGAAAGAGGTGTTAGGCCTTCCTCTGCGCAGCGTTGTCTACTGCACAGCTATTGCTCGTCTTCGAGTAAGTGTTCGAGCACCCGACGGCCACGCAGCGCATCGGCATTCTTGCAACAGCTCAAATCACGGGCGCAACAGGGAGAACGCACGCCGAGAGGGACGCCCGTCGACTCTCAAATGATGATCGAGCAATGCGCCTGGCTGCCTAGACGCAACATGGCGCAAATGAGAGATCAACAGTTGCGTACGGTTCCTCAATATTCGCCGTATCCGCATCGCTACCGCTTTGCCGCCTTGTGCACGCGCCGTTTGCATAGGCGCTATTTAATAGCTGCTAAGAAGAAAGTTAGCCAATTAGAAGCCCTGCGGCATTGCCAAGGTTACTTGGAGAGTATGTAGGCTGGGCTTTCTAGATAATTTCGCTCAAGAGAAATTTCGTTGTAGTTGGCCTTTAAGCTTCTTGAGCAATAGAAATCGGGTCATCCCTGGCTTGGCGCTTGCGCTGAGCCTCTCGGGAACGAAGTTCGACAATTTTGGCAGCAAGCAGCGGCTGGTAGTATTGCCTTTTCTTTTCCCTTTGCCGCTCCTCGTACTCACGCTGCTCCTCGGGAGTCCTAACTATGCGTTGCCTACTATAGCGGTGCTACAACAACAATAACATCTGTTGCTAGGCAAGTTCCTTTATACATGAAAGGCTAGTGACGTCACTTCCCAAGTCGCAAGCTTCCTTGCGCAACAGCAATTGTAACTGGGAAGCGTATGCGGAGAGCGCTACGTGCTTCATATTGCTATCAGGAGCACCTTATCATCGATGACGTAGTTTGGATGCTGGTTTTCTGCGTGTTCTTTATTGAAACAAATACTGTACTGTATGTTATATGTGTGATACGAAAGAATGTATGTACTTTTCGCTTGAATCCCGACAAGCTAGAAGCTCAGAGCTTCCCTGCAACCGTAGTGGTTGTCGCAACAAAACGCCTGACAGTTCGGCGTACGGCAGAAGCAACTGGTAACAATGCACAGGATATCCCGCCCTTTCAAGTAAATGGAGGCTTGCCTACCCAGTACGCGCCTACTGGCGCTCAATATGCACGGTACCAACGAAAACTTACAATACAGATATTTAGCTTGTCCAGAAACTTAAGGTCTACGAATTACCGGGATTCCGGAGCCACAGAACGCAGTAGCAAAGCTGGTAGTAACATCTTGTGACACTTTGTCCAACTACAATGCGTCTGAAACATTTCGTTCTACGTAAGCGTTCTCGAGGGTCGAAGCCAAATCATAAAAAAGATTGCATGTTAATTATTATTTCGCTGCCAACGCTTTAGACCAGCAGTTATGTAGGATGTGTTAGGTCACTGCAGTGCTAGCGTATATAGCGTGCCGTCGGCTTAAACTTCGCCTCACAAGATGTCGGTAGAGACGTTGATGTTACCGCACACCTCTCTGGTAACACAGTATTTTGTAAAACGTTATATGTTTACACGCGCAAGCTTAATTTCTCCAATGTGAGACGCAAGGCAGCCGAAAGCAAAATAAAAGAGCATGGTGCTCAAATATTGGAGGATACGGTTATGGGAAATACGAAATAACCAAATAGGAACCACAGCATTGTAACTAATGACTCATTTGCCTGCATAGTGAAAAATGAAGCAGGTCAACTATTGCAATCATTAACCATTCCGCACTACGTAGGGGAGGTAATAAGAGCAGGTGTATAATAAGCTTGGTTGAAAATTACGAATGAACTTTCCTCTACCATTCATCAGGGTAACAAGCCTAATTCAGAATATTTATGGGGTTTCTTTTTCATTGCTTACTTATTTTCTTTCTCCTGTCGTTTGCCACGCGGTTTAATAATAGGAAGAAAAACGTAAGCATGGCGTATGAAAAAGGAACACTCTGCAGCAGTGTTTCCCGGCAGTGAGCATAAGCCCCCTTAAGAGGCAGCATCGGGACCAACAACCAAACACAGTGCCCGCGCGGCCGCGCCTTACGCAGCAACCGCCGGAGTAGAACGCCCCACACCCTCCCCTCCCCCCGGTTTCTTGCGCCGGCAGAAGACGGCGCGCTTCTTTCCCGCTTTACTCCCTTACGCGCGCGAGAATGAGCTGCCATCGTCCAATCACCCTCGCAGGCTTTCACCAGACGTGCATCTCGTTGGCCTCCCTACCTTTCCTTTCTTCTTTTACTCCTCCTCCATGCAGCATGCGGCGCGCGGCGACGATGTTATCGCCCTTAAATTTTATACGGGACATCACGGCGACGGTGATGACGACGGCAGAAATGTTCCTGGAGTGTCCATATAATTGCTGTCGCAATAATACGCGGAGGCTGCCCAGTTCCGAAAGCAATATGGAACGTTTACCTACCGATCGCTCAGGCAGAGATGCCCAGATTTATTTGAGCATAAGGAAAATTGTGCGACAATATAACGTTTTCGAGCCCTTTCGGCACATATACGACATTACTCTGCGAAGTCTTCTTCACTGAAGATCCGCTTTAGCGACATTTGAAGCCTTCCGTTGCACGCCACCGCAATTTTCGACCAGTCACCCCAAGTTAAGGAAAGGGAAGTGGGCCAACCGCAGACGCCGGCACCGCCCTGCAACATCTAGGCACCAGCGAAACCATCCCCACTTATGCGTACTCCTCGCCTCTTGTCACCCATTTAGATAAGAAAACGTGTCAATGTAGACAGCGTTTTTCGCTTATAAAGCAAAGTGCACCTCCCATAAATGAGGAGAACATTTGTTTGGTGATTCAAACAACGCTGCGAGTCAGTGCCCGATCCTTGCATCGGTGCTTCCGTAAATTCGACGACAGGAAATGGGAATAAAAACAGGTTGGATTAGTTTTATGTTATAGGGCCCCAGGGCCGTCTTTGAAAGGGACACTAAAGGAAAATTTTGCGTCTATCAAAGTGGGTACCGTGTTCGTCTAGAAATCTATCATTGTTTTGAATTCTGGGGTGTTACGTGCCAAAACCATGATGTAATTATGAGCCACGCCTATCATTGTTTTCTGTCTGGAAATATATCACTTTGTTGTGTAGAAAAGTATCAATGCCGCTGCTGCTTCCCAGTTTGATCCGCAGGCGCTCAAAGTGAGGAATTTAATTTCCACGTCACCTTCCTCTATGGTGCAGTTATGTCTTTATTTCGTTTGATTTAACAGTGTACTGCTTGAAGGCTGCAAGTCTTCTGCTTGCGTGAGTCGCTCTGCAGCTCTGCTTGGATTCAGGTACAGGATACCGTCACTTTGGACTCGGCAGCTGGAGCGGGTGAGTTGTGTTCGCCGCCTCGGTCGTTGTAACATAAACAAAGAAAACGATTTGCCTCACACTCACGGGAGATAGCAGCCACTGTCCTTGATTCGGCTAGCTGGCATCACGTTTGAGAGCTACCATACTCCACAACAGGTTCTGCCCCTCTGATTGTTCATTTTTGTCGCTTTCTTGCTTGCGATGGCTTTGTTTTCGTTACTAATGGTGAATTCATTATTACAGAAGCTTAGCCTTTCAGTCAACCTCGACCGAATGTTTTTCTTTATTCTCCATTTAAGGATACGTGCTATTCTACCTTCAAAGATGGGTGATACGTGATAAAATGTGCTTCCATGAGCTATAGCTCGTCGTCGTTAAGTTTCTCAATTCACAAAGAGTCCTGCGTTCCCTCTACGAATGACTCGCATGCTCTGCAGACGCATGAGCACCGCATTTCAGGCATTGCACATGGCCTTTCGTATGGCGGACTTGAGGTCTTTGTTACGACAGGTGTAAGGGTCGCCAAAGGCTGAAGTCTCAAAAGAGAGGCTTAATGTACCTGACGATAATTGTGAAGGAATTATTGCACGTCTGTTCGGTCACAGCAGATATTTTTGTGCAATGAGCATGAAACTGGAATGAAAATGAAGGGAAATAGTTCGAGTTCTAGATGACAGGGGAAAAGGAAACATTCTAGCCGGCAAAGTCGCTTTCTTGATCTCACTCACTCTACTGCGCCTATACTGGACTGTGAATGCAACCCGCGAGGACTTATGAAAGTATTTTATTGCGTGAGCAATTATATGAACACTCCAGACAAATATGCGCCGTCGGCATTGGTGTTATGTACCCTGTAAAGTTCACGTGCGATAACGTCGCGGCTGCGCGCCGTATATTGTAGGTGAAAACGAAAGCTTGCTAAGGTGAACCGAGGAGGATGTCGGCTTGATGCGACGGTGTCTTCTCACGCTCGCAAAGGAAGAAGGTGGGAAGAGTCGCATCGTCTCACGCGCACAAGGCGGTGAGATGTGCGCGCGCTAGGAGGGGGAGGGAGGGGGGGAGGGAGGTTAGTGCGCATCTCTTCTACTCCAGTTGAGGTGCGGAGCGCGGTCGCGTGCGTCTTATCTTTGACGCAATCTGCGCTGGGTCTAGCCAACCTGAAATAGTTGATGGCTTCGTGTGTGCTGTGTTCTCGGGCGCCTAGTTCGCGTTCAAGTGAGAGGCCGCACGAAGGGGAATTGCCTCGCCGCTCCTGCCTCGCTTCATCACACCAGCGTTCTGACAGCGAGTGTCTGCGATCATCGAGTGAATAAGCTCGTGTTTGTCTGTGCGCGAGTGACCACGCGCTTGTCAACTCAGTTAGTAAGTGAATGTTTACAGCAGTTTGTGCAGCTGATAAAGCTTCGTACTGGGGTTCCGACAGCCCTACTTCGTATAGCTCTGTAATATTTGCTATTGCAATCAATGCATCAACTTTCGGACGAAACTGTGACTTTCTTATCCGTTGACAGGTACAAGGCGTTCTGTTTTATTTTTATTTTATTTTTTTGTTCAAGGTGCTCAACTGCACCGAAGTATTCTGTATGCTTGTATCCCTCGCTGACTTTAGGCACGTTGACGATGGCTTCAATCGCGTTGCCTGTAAACTGAAGCCCAAGCAGAAATGCGCATGAAAAATCCATTGGACATATAGCTGCGAGTGGTTTTTATTCAATTGTGTGTTACCTTTACTCACGCCATTGTTACTGGATCCAAGTAACCGCAATTAGCATCTGCATATGCTTACTCCAGGTGCGCTGCATAATGTGAGCAAATGTTTGTCACGGTGAAAAGTAAGCCGAACAAACCTAACAAAAGCACGTGGTCGCAGGCACTACCGTCCACAAACACTCAATTGAAGCATAACGGTAAAGCGCATGTTCGAATCAATGATGGACGCTGCGCCAATAATGCAGCTCTGGAAGTGGTAACTTGACGAATATGTTCGGTGTCGTGCGCCTATTTTATCTGCTGCCAATAAGACATCCTACGCTTACGCCACCATTTCGCTTTAACGTACATACATACATGACGCCGCCAACGGTTCATGTCGTGGCACTGTGTCTGGTGAAATGCGAGGTCCTTTTTCTCATCATGTATGACTGTGCTCTGGTTTCAGCGCCAGGTGCCCTATAACGTAAAACCATTCGAACCTGTTTTTATTCCAATCTGCCAATGTCAAATTTACGTAACCGCCGACGCCAGCATCGGGCGGTAACCTGCAGCGTTGCCTGGACAGTCCAATCAAACCCTCTCCTCGTTTATAGGAGGTCAGTTTTGTTTCCTTTCAAAACCAATCATCATCATCATCATCATCATCATCATCAGCCTGGTTACGCCCACTGCAGGGCAAAGGCCTCTCCCATACTTCTCCAACAACCCCGGTCATGTACTAATTGTGGCCATGCCGTCCCTGCAAACTTCTTAATCTCATTCGCCCACCTGACTTTCTGCCGCCCCCTGCTACGCTTCCCTTCTCTTGGGATCCAGTCCGTAACCCTTAATGACCATCGGTTATCTTCCCTCCTCATTACATGTCCTGCCCATGCCCATTTCTTTTTCTTGATTTCAATTAAGATGTCATTAACTCGCGTTTGTTCCCTCACCCAATCTGCTCTTTTCTTATCCCTTAACGTTACACCTATCATTCTTCTTTCCATAGCTCGTTGTGTCGTCCTCAATTTGAGTAGAACCCTTTTCGTACCAATAGTATTGCTTATATCCAGCTGTTTTTCTTATCAAATTGCCTCACAAGAGGCGAGGAACACGCTGAAGTGGAGAGGGTTTCGATGGGGCCGAGCCAGCGCTTTGAGAATAGATAACCGGATGGGGAGGGTGGTGCCGGCGTCTGCGACTGGTCCATATCCCATTACTTGCGACGGCAGGTCGAAAACCGCGGCGACGTGCAACGGAAGGCTAAGAATGCCGCTAAAAAAAAGTTGGTGTAGCGAGGTCGTATAAGTGCCGAAAGGGATCGATTACGTTATATTGCCAAGCAGAAAGCTTTATTATACGCAAATAAATATGTGTATATGCGCGTATAGCCAGCGCCTGAGCGATGGGCGGGTAGCCATCTTCTATTCCTTTCGGAACGGAGCAGTCTCCGACTATTGAGAAAAGAAGTCAGTTTTGTTCGGCAAATTAATGCATCTTTAACGCGTACACGTCACATTGACGCGGCGAGTTTTCGCGAAGTTGTGACGACGCGTTACGGACAGGTGAAGTGGGCGCAGCCCGATAACTTTTTGACCAATAGCAGAGAGGGCTAATAGCGGAAAAGCACCGAATCAGAAATAAGTATTTTCTTTTGCTCAGTCCATTCATGCATTATCAGTGCGTACAGCTTTATCAGATGAGGAGCTATGGCGGTCTTCGTGGCGTTGCGTGACAGAGAGGCGATGTGGGGGTGACCCGAATATTTTGTTGACCAATCCTGGAACGCTGATTGCAAAATCCGAACAGAAAAGCTTGGAATAATTTTACGTTATAGCACTCGCAACACCACAAAAATCTGAACTCGAGCCCGCGTAGCTGTTAAATTTGTTCGTTGCCCTCTCGCCGTATGTTGTGCAGCCCTCCCTTACTACAACCGAGATTAGCGTAGTGTAGGTACGTATGGCAGATTGCGCAAATTGAATTTGAATATTTCGAAACATTTTACCACGCTGTTTGCCAACGCTTGTTCTCATGCATAGGAAATCAAACATCGCAAGTGTTTTTTTTACGCAGATGTACGTCTGCACCGTGACGCCGCCCACACGCAGCCCAGTTCAAGGCTACGGCAACAACGAAATGCTTTTATTCCTGCCGCTGAGAGAGAACTCTTGTAGCCCGGCCCCCTTCTCTCCTACCGACAGTAATTTTACTGCGCAAAACCACAGAGAATTCTCGCACTACAGTAGGCGCTCTTATAAATTAAGGGTGTAACCGAAAATGACGCAATATTTTCTCGTTGGGCAAAATTACGTATCCTGTCTTCTTCAACTATATAAAAAGACAAAGCAACACCAAGGTATGTTTACAGACGGTGTCAATAGTTGACAGCTGCTTTAATGCCAACCCAGGTTTCTTTGACGGAAGGTAAGATTTTTCTGACAGGCATTGCGAAAGCCATATTCTCATCGAACGCTCGCCACGATGGCTGTAGCTCAATGGCGAAGGCCTTTTTCACGCCTGCGTGGTCGTAGGCCCAATCCACGCTGCTTCCAGATACCCGGTCTGCAAAAAAAGACACATCGCTTAGTGTTAAGTGTGAAATTGTAAACATAGAAACACTACTGCGTACGCCTGATAGGTTTGCAAAGTTTTATGCAACTTTGTGAATGTTCTCGTAACCCTTTGGAAACATGCTTGTGCATTTGCGCGCACAAAAAGAGAATGAGATTCCTGTGAATGAACGTGTGCGGCTTCGTGTGCTCTGCAAGATCATGTTCAAAGAGAAGTGGAAGAGCGCTGTTTGAAGAACTAAACTTAACCCGGCTTTGAAGCGTTTCTTTTCTTTGATTTCATTTAATCGTTTGGAAAAAATAAACATTACGAGTAAACGACGGCCTGCTAGTTTTATTCACAATGATTGGGATACCGTATTTTTTTTTTCGTGTTTCCTTTGTATTTCAGTACAACCGATTCTCGTCCTGAATTTTCAATGGCAGATTCGGAGTGCTCTCAGAACAAAGCTATTTGCTCTTTCTGAAACAAACGTGTTACAATGACAGATCGGGAGTGAATCTCGCGTGCATATCACCCGGCGTGGTAGGCGCTACAGCACCGCCGAAATCTGGGGATTTGACCGGAAGCCTTCGTGACGTAGTTCCTTCGGTGGCCATTCACCGGGATCGTCTCTATAGCTAACAGACAACGTTCGATCCTATGTATAGTGATAGAGATAATGATTAACATCGTGCTATTTCGATCTTTTTCCGTCTTGAGCAAGACTAGACTCTCAAAGCAGCTTCACGAGTTGAATCAGTCAGGAACCCGACTCAGACAACGACAAACACACTAGCAAATACGTTTTGACGACCTGGTCCGTTTGCTGGACCAAGAGAGCCACTGTATAGCAGGAAGCACAAAAGAGGCCACTCAATACTGCTCTGACAAGAATGAAGCAAGGAAGCTGCTTCTGGCTTCGAACAGACTCTCTCATTGTTTGAATTTCGGTTAGCATGATCCGAGTGTATTTTGTTTATGTTGTGGTGGGAGTTCTAAACCGCGTGTGGTAAAGCTCCAAAGTCGTTAAATAATTACCAAATTTGCAATAAAACTTGGTGGATAGATTGCGCACCATCACAACCAGTGGTAATGATTCTAAATGTTTCGATCAATTCTCATGTATGTTCCTTGGGACGTGAGTGGTCTTTGCGAAGAACCCGGAATAAGCTAAAGCCTTACAAAGGGGTAAATTGCCATCTACCAAAGAGGAACACTAAATAAACTTAATACAGGTTTCACTAATTCGTTATGCCATGGGCGTGCGACAAAGAGGTTGGGGTACGGTAACCCAGTTGGTAGCCAGAGGGGTCACAAGTCCGTTGTCTTCAAGTTCAACGAAGCAGGCAATAAGCGCGGATCCCGCTCGAGCAACGGCGGTACTTTCATTTGCGGTTGTGTACCGCTGCTTGCTTTGGGTGGAGTGCAAGTGTTTCTATAACACACACGTACATCGATTGCTGCAAGCCGGAAGACTGTCTTCTTGGCGTAGCGGGAGCGCCTTTCCCAAACTGCCATTCCGAATGAAGAATTAGTAAGCGAAACTCAGTTCAACAAAACTCTGACTTAAACACTAAGACTTGCAGAATTTGTTCATTGCACTGTTGTACATTCGACGTAAGACTTTCACTTCCAGTAAAAAAAAAACGCATTGCGCCACTCTTTGACTAAGCGGTTCAAGGTAGAAGAGAAATGGAAGTGGCAGGACAGTCAATGTAATCATGAAATGCAATCATGGACTCTATTTGTTTTTTTTTCTTCTTGAGTTTGTTTATCAATATATTCCAGTGCTGCTCTTAGTAAGTAGCATTTATTTCATTCGAACGAAATATGGCTTGACACCTTCCACACAGCGAGAACGGAGCCCCCGAAGTGATCTAGGTCATCGTAACGACCGAAGGACACTGGCTTTACAATAATGCATGTTGAACGCTCCGACGCAGCTATTACCGAAAAACAACTGACTTTCTCACTCTATAGTTTCTCAGACAGTGCACTTAGCAGCACATTTTATTAGCACCAAGAATTCAAAACCATCGCATGTAATAAGAACAAAACCAACACAAAGCTGCCATCATTTTGTGTGTGCCATGGTTACATTTCTTTGTCTTTCGCGCTTGTATCTTGAGTTCAACAACATCTCGTCATGCGAAAATAACTTCCAGCTTTAATTTTAGTGCGCAAGCGCCAATCTTGGCAGTCTGCGCACGCTTCGATAGAAGATTCCCTGTGCCCATATATAAGAGATAACGTTAAACAACTACTACGCCACCAAATCCCAACCCAACTGCTACTCTATGTGGTGCTTTATGACGTTAAACATACAAATAGTTCGTCAGTCAACCTGTCACTCATTCGACCAGCGGATTCGTCAGTAGAGGCACCTATTAAGAATTAAAATGCAAAGAGCGTCAAATACTCACATACGACTTTTGAGATGGGTCCAACGTCGTATTCAGTTCCTTGAAGTTTAAAAATGGCTTCCGTAGCTGCGAGTGAGATATTGGCCTGAAACAAAGTATTGCGGGAGTGCTTTTTTACCAAAGAAAAACACAAGGCTTCTGCGCAAGTATTCTTTTTTCATAAAACTCACGCAGTCATCAATAAATGTAAAAGAGTTTATTTATAAACAGGAAAGTTCCAACATAAATGAAAGATCATAAAACAGAGTCACGCTTAAGTTACGTCGAAGCTATGGAGAGCGAGGAAAAATACTTCATCAAGTGCCTCCTACAGTACTATAAAGCCGACTGTAGTTTCATTATTTAGGTAAGGTTGCACCATTTCATTATGTAATCCTGTCTGCAAAATAGCCCGCAAGGTCGACTGAGAAATTTTATTCTGAGCCGGCCGTTTTAATTAAGACAATATGCGTTCTCCAGTAAGACCGTGTCGAACAGTTCTACAGCGAGCTACACGAATTCGAATCGACGCATATGCAAGTCAATGTTTAAAGAAAGGGCGAAGACATTTCAAGTTTATGGCCCCGATGCGCATGACGTGAAGGAAACAATTATATTAAGGTACGAAAGACGGCGGGCAGTTGACGATTCCAGCGACACTGCAACAAAGCAAGCAACTGGCCAAAGCTGTGACGTCACGCAGTTCGGCTGGCAGTGGACACACCTCAGCAGTGGAAGCCAACATCACAATTGCCAAAACACTACTTAAGGAGGAGGACCGTGCCTCTGCCTACATTTCCTAAGGATTTTTTTCATTTGAAAAGAATTATTAGCTATATACTGGGCACTTTCGGTCGGTCTATCTACCTAGCCTTCTTACGCCGCTCTACCTTGGTGCTGGTAGGAATCGAACCCACGACACACGAGTTCATCGAGCACAGCAGCCCGACGCTTTCACGTTGCGCCTAAAGCAACCGGTTAATCAGAAAACAGGATAAAACAGTACGTTTACAACAAATAGTGTCAGCCCTAATGGACTGACTGCGCGCTGTGGAGGGTGAAACGCCGGTATGCACTATGGTGCTTTCTGAACCTCTGCACAATCTGGACATGGATGCTCGGAAAATAGATTCGTGTGGGCCGAGCGTCCGGCCCGCAATGAAACCCCGCCATGCGGAAGCGCCATATAAGCATGTGACGTTCATTTATCGTGATAAGGTCAACTGGCACGCCATATTCATTTTCTGTGGGCGACAACCTAAAATCGTGTCGAGCTAAACAAAAATATTTGTAGGAGGTCCTCTGAAGTACATCCCAATAGTATACCCCCTCCCAGCAGTGACGAAATGCATGATCTGTATATATATATATATATATATAATGGTTTCTTGCAGATGAAGAAGTGAGAACCTCCAGATAACAAAAAACCACAATCTTCTAGAAAAGTTCTGACGACCGATTTACCAGTGTGAAGCTAAAAAGAAATGCTTGCTCCCTGATGTCAATTATATCCTCTTCTTACAATAGAATAAGCGCCAAAATTGACGGCACACAAGAAGGAATACAGACAGGACAAGGCGCTACTTGCAACTGTTTATTGAAATGACAAGTGGCTGATTATATAGCCATGGGGAGAGGAGAACGAAAAAGAGGGACACTGAATAGATGAATGCGCACGTGCGAGAACACTGCAGATATAGGGAATCACGCTTAATCTAAATATAAAACTTATCTAAAAACATGCTTTCATTCGTGTATATATTCAAAGACGGGGTACTGACACAGTTGTCCCCTCTTTTCTTAATCTCTTTGGCCTCCAGTGATACGACAATCATGTATAAAAGTAAAGATTCTGTTGCCCGTGAATTATTGGAGGCCAACGAGATTAAGAAAAGAGGGGACAACTGTGTCAGTACCCCGTCTTTGAATATATACACGAATGAAAGCATGTTTTTAGATAAGTTTTATATTTAGATTAAGCGTGATTCCCTATATCTGCAGTGTTCTCGCACGTGCGCATTCATCTATTCAGTGTCCCTCTTTTTCGTTCTCCTCTCCCCATGGCTATATAATCAGCCACTTGTCATTTCAATAAACAGTTGCAAGTAGCGCCTTGTCCTGGCTGTATTCGTTCTTGTGTGTCGTCAATTTTGGCGCTTATTCTATTGTAAGTTATGCACCAACTAGCCCCACAACGTGTTTTACTGTATATCCTCTTCAGACGATTAAATAAATCTTGCCCTTAGCCTCCGCTCTATATGGCTCTGTGCTTTGGAAGAGGGAGAACTACACCATATACATCTTCGTACAGCTTTGTTTTACGTTTCTCTCAAAAATGATATTCATTCAAAAAACTAACAGACAAAAACATACACTTGGAATAACTTTCTTAAGGAAACCACCAAGAGAACCGGACTTGTCTGTACCAACAAAACAGCCAGGTCACGCTCTGATGATGTAGGGTGTTTAATGGTGCAAAGGCCAGTAATGGCCAAAGAGCGACAGGAAATGGTATGAGGTATTC